>NC_036855.1:54482362-54515246 GCF_002910315.2 Salvelinus sp. IW2-2015
GAGCACTTGAGACAATATTAACACACTACAGGGAGAAGAAGACGTAGAGACAATATTAACACACTACAGGGAGAAGAGGAGATGTAAAGACAATATTAACACACTACAGGAGGAGAAGAGGAGACGTAGAGACAATATTAACACACTACAGGGAGAAGAGGAGACGTAGAGACAAATATTAACACACTACAGGGAGAAGAGGAAGCTGTAGAGACAATATTTTAACACACTACAGGAGAAGAGGAGACGTAAAGACAATATTAACACACTACAGGAGAAGAGGAGACGTAGGAACAATATTAACACACTACAGGAGAAAGAGGAGACGTAGAGACAATATTAACACACTTACAGGGAGAAGAGAGATGTAGAACAATATAACACCTACAGGGAGAAGAGGAGACGTAGAGACAATATTAACCACACTACAGGGAGAAGAGGAGACGTAGAGACAATATTAACAACACTACAGGGAGAAGAGGAGATGTTAAGACGAATATTAAACACACTACAGGAGAAGAGGAGACGCCGTAGAGACAAATTAACACACACAGGGAGAAGAGGAGACGTAAGACAATATTAACACACTACAGGGAGAAGAGGAGACGTAGAGACAATATTAACACCACTACAGGGAGAAGAGGAGACGTAGAGACAATATTAACACACTACAGGGAGAAGAGGAGACGTAGAGACAATATTAACACACTAGCAGGAGAAGAGGAGTCGTAAAGGACAATATTAACACACTACAGGAGGGAGAAGAGGAGACGTAAAGACAATATTAACACACTACAGGAGGAGAAGAGGAGACGATATAGAGACAAATTTAAACCACTACAGGGAAAGAGATTGTAGAGACAATTTATAACACACTACAGGAGAAGAGAGAGGTAGAGACAATATTAACACACTACAGGGAGAAGAGGAGACGTAGAGACAATATTAACACCACTACAGGGAGAAGAGGAGGAATGTAAAGACAATATTAACACACTACAGGAGGAGAAGAGGAGAACGTAGAGACAATATTAACACACTACAGGAAGAAAGATGTAGAACAATATTAACACCACTACAGGAGAAGAGGAGACGTAGAGACAATATTAACACACTACAGGGAGAAAGAGATGTAGAGACAATATTAACACACTACAGGGAGAAGAGGAGACGTAGAGACAATATTAACACACTACAGGGAGAAAGAATGTAGAGACAATTTTAACACACACAGCACATATGTCAGAAGTCAAGGCCCGCGGGCCACATCCGGCCCGCGAGAAGGTTATTATTTCTTATTATCTGAGTCCCGTCTAGGTGGGATTGTGATAGTATGGCTCTAGTCCTCTTTTATAACTCTATTCTATTTTATAGTGATTTAGGGATGGGACCTAGTGAGATATCTTACTCGCTCCGTCATAGCGCTCTAATACTCGATCTAGCTAAAGAGCCGTGGGCTGGAGTGCAGATGTTCCCATCTCCCTAATGCTCTAATTCTGAATAGTCTCGCAGTTCGGAAAAGAGCTTTATTACATGTACTCAGTCCACCCTTTATGGCAATCTAATTCTTATAGAGCTAGGCTTAGTGTTGGTTGATGCGCTCTACTACCCACACTGCTATAGCTCAATTCGGATATGGTAGATAGGTAGATGTCTAGTTCCTCCCTTTGTGGCCTCTAATCTGATGAGAGGTGTCGCAGTGGAGATCCTAGTCTATCCCAGTGTGAGTGGCCTTCTGAATATGGATATGTAAGTGGGCTGTAGATTGTCTAGTCTCCCGTTTAGGCTCTAATTTCTTATAGTGTTAGCGATGGTTGCCCGCATAAGATGATCTAGTTCTCCTTTGTATTATAACTCACCTCAATATGCCAGTCTATAGTGTGTAGCTAGGGGGTGCTAGATGTCTAGTCCCCTTATGGCTTCTAATTCGTGACATAGTGCGATCAGGGAGTAGACATGGTATTAATGATTCTTAGTTTTAACTCTCCTTCAATGGGCTCTAATCTGATAGTGTTAGATGGACACCGATTATGTACATCCATATTAATGTGCCTAAAACAGAAAGTCTGATAGTGGTTTTGGTGGTTGATGTCTAGTTCTCCCTTGTATGGGCTCTAATGTGGGATAGTGGATCAATGTGGGTCATGAGAAACCTGGTCTAGTCTCCTTTGTGCTCCTAATCTGATGGTGGAGTGGGTGATATCTAGTATCCCGTATGACTTCTAATCTGATATGGTATGCCTGGCTTGAGTGTGCTGAGGTTCTCTCTTATTGCACTCATAACAATGTAGTGGTGTAAGGTAGCTGGTATGTTGTACTAGTCTCCCTTGTGGCTGCTAACTGCGTAGATAGTGGTTTTGGGTTTGATTAATGTGTCGTAGTCTCCCTTATTCGAGCTGCGTAAATCGGGATTAACGTGTGTACTGCGCTGTAGATGTCTAAGTCTGCCCTTGTGGCTTCAAATCTTATATAGAAGGAGTGGGTTGGTAAGATGTCTTCTAGTCTCCCTTTTATCATAGCGTGCGAATCTTGTGATTAGGTTCGTAGTGTGGTTCTAGATGTGTGCGTATGTCTGCGCCTGTATATGAGCAGTGCGAATCTGATTAGTGGAGTGCGGCTGTAATGTCTAGTCTCGCCTAAGGACTCCGAATCTGATATGGTAGCCTGGCTGGTAGAAGTCTAGTCTCCTTTGATTAACTTCTAGAGTTATAGTAGATAGTTGAATTGAGGATGTCTAGTCTCCTTTAAACTCTAACTGATAGTGGTAGTGGTTGGGAGATGTCTAGTCTCCTTTATAAACCAATCTCGATAGTGGTTAGTGGTGGTAGAGTGTTCTTAGTTACCGCTTTGTGGCACAGGTCTGATAGTGTGTGGGTTGGTAGGATGTCTAGTCTCCTTTATAAACTCTAATCTGATAGTGGTAGTGGGGTAGATTTTTTTTGTTTCTAGTCTCCTTTATAACTCTAATCTGATAGTTGCTTAGTGGGTGCTAGATGTCTAGTCCTCCCATATGGGCTCTAATAGTGAATGGTAGTGGGCTGAGGTAGATTGTCTAGTCTCCGTTATGCTCTAAATCTGATAGTTGCGTTTTTGTGGTGGTTGATGTCTAGTCTCACTTTATGGCTCTAATCTGATGGTGGTAGATGTGGTAGATGTCTAGTCTCCTTTGTGCTCCTGAATATGCATGTGGTATGGGGTTGTAGCATAATGCGAGTATCCCTAGACTACTAATCTGAGAGTGTATTGTGGTGGTAGATGTCTAGTCGCCTTTATAACTCTAATTGCGTGATATTAGTGGGCTGTAGATGTCTAGTCCCTTGATATTAACTCTAATCTGATAGTTGTAAGGGGGCTGTAGATGTATACTCTCCCTAATGGCTCTAATCTGATTGTGTTGTAGTGGTTGCGTAAGTCTAGTCTCCTTATAAACTCTAATCTGATAGTTGTAGTGGAGCTAGGTAGTTGTCTATTCTCCCTTTGGCATCTAATCTGATATTTTAGTGGCGTTGGTAATGTCGAGTCTCCCTTGTTGCTCTAATCTCATAGTGGTAGTGAGTGGTCGATGTCTATCCCCGCTTGTGGCTTCTAATGCTGATATGAGAGCTGGTAGATGTCTAGTCTCCCTTGTGGCTCTAATCTGATAGTGGTTGTGGGTTGGTAGATTCGTAGTCTCCCTTGTGGCTCTAATCTGATAGTGGTAGTGGCTGGTAGATAGTCTAGTCTCCCTAATGGCTCTATAGGCTGATGATGTAGTGGCGGTAGAGTCAATTCTCCTTTTATGGCTCTAATCTGATAGTGTTTTGTGGTGGTTGATGTCTAGTCTCCTTTATGGCTCTAATCGTGATAGTGGTAGAGGGGTAGATGATCTTAGTCTCCTTGTGCGTGTCTAATATTGAAATGGTGGTAGTGGGGTGTAGATATCTAGTATCCCGTATGACCCTAATCTGATAGCTGGTAGTGGGCTGGTAGCATGTCTATCTCCTTTATGCCTCTAATCTGAGAGGTTGTAGTTGAGGCTGGTAGTGGTCTAGTCTCCCTGTGGCGCTAATCTGATAGTGGTTGTGGGTTGGTAGATGTCTAGGTCTCCCTTGTGGCTCTAATCTGATAGTTTGTAGTGGGCTGGTAGATGTCTAGTCTCCCTTGTGGCTCTAGAGTCTTATGAAGTGTAGTGGTTGGTAGATGTGCTAGTCTCCTTTATACTCTAATTCTAGATAGTGTAGTGGGTTGTAGATATCTAGTATCCCGTTATGACTCTAATCTGATAGTGGTAGTGGCTGGTAAGTCTAGTTCTCCTTTATAAAACTCTAATCTGATTAGTGGTAGTGGTGCTATGAGTCGTAGTCTCCCGTTATGGCTCAATCTGATAGTGGTAGTGGGCTGTAGGATGTCTAGTCTCCTTTATGGCATCTAATCTGATAGTGTTTTGTGGTGGTTGATGTCTAGTCCCTTATGGCTCTGAATCTGATGGTGGTAGATGTGGTAGATGTCTAGTCCCTTTGTGCTCTAAATATGATGGTGGTGAGTGGGTTTGGAGATAATCATTAGATATCCCTTATGACTCTAATCTGATAGTGGTAGTGGTGCTAGAAAATGTTCTAAGTCTCCCTTATGGCTCTAATCTGATAGGGGGTAGTGGGGGGTAGAATGTCTAGTCTCCCTAATGGCTCGTAATCTTGATAGTGTAGTGGGGTCGTAATCTGTCTAGTCTCTGTGATGGCTCTAATCTGATAGTGGGTTGTGTGGTTGATGTCTAGTCTCCTTTATGAGCTCTAATCTGGAGTAAGTGGTAGATATGGAGATGTTCTAGCTCCCTGTGGCTCTAATCTGATAGTGCGTTGGTTGTTTAGATGTCTTAGTCTCCCTTGTGGCTCTAATTATGATAGTTGTGAGTGGCTGGTAGATGCTCTAGTCTCCCTTTGTGCTCTAAATCTTATAGTGTAGTTTGGCTGGTAGATGTCTTAGGTCTCCTTTATAAAACTCTAGATCTTATAGTGGCTATGTGTGCTAGAATGTCTAGTCATCCCTTATGCTCATAATCTGATATAGGTAAGTGGGCTGGATAGATGTCAGTCTCGCCTAAATGGCTCTATCTTGATAGTCGGTAGTGGGGTGCGAGAGTCTAGTCTCCTTTATGGACTCGTATCTGATAGTGAGATGTGAGATGTCTATCTCCTTTGTGGGCTCTGAAAATATGGTGGGAGTGGGGTTGTAGATATCTAGATCCCGTATGACTCTAATCTGATCAGGGTAGTGGGCTGGTAGATGTCTATCTCCTTTTATGCCTCTAATCTGATAGTGGTAGTGAGCTGTATGTCCTAGTTCTCCCTTGTGGCTTCTAATCTATAGTGGTTTGGGTTGGTAGATGTCTAGCTCCCTTATCGGTCTAATCTGGATAGGGTAGTGGGCTGGTTAGATGTCTAGGTCTACCTCTATATGGCTCTAATCTGATATGGTTATGTGGGCTGGTAGATGTCTAGCTGCTCCTTTATAACTGCTTAATCTGAAAGTTGGGAGTGGATTGGTAGATGTCTAGATTACTCCTTATAACGTCTAATCTGATAGTGGTAGTGGGTTGTACGATGTCTAGTCTCCTTTATAACTCTCAATCTATAGGGTAGTGGTGTTAGATGTCTAGTTCCGCTTGTGTCACTTAATCTGATAGTGGTTGTGAGTTGGTAGATGTCTAGTCTCCTTTATAACTCTAATCTGATATGGTAGGTGGTTGGTAGGATGGTCTAGGTCTCCTTTATAACTCTAATCATGATTAGTGGTGAGTGGGGTGCTAGATGCTCTAGTCCCCTGTATGGCCTAATCTGATCAGTGGTAGTGGCGGTAGATGGTCTAGTCTCCTTTGATGGCTCTAATCTGATATGTTTTGTGGTGGTTGATGTCTAGTCTCCTTTATGCTCTAATTCTGATTGGTGGTAGATGTGTGTAGAGTCTAGTCTCCTTTTGTGGCCTGCGTAATATGATGCCGGTATGGGTTGTAGATATGCTAGTAGTCCATTATGACTCTAACTGATAGTGCAGGGGTGGTAGACTGTCTAGTCGCTTTATAACTCTAAATCTGAGTAGTGTAGTGGCTGGTAGTAATGTCAGTCTCCCTAATGGCTCTAATCTGATATTGTAGTGGTTTGGTAGATGTCTTAGTCTCCTTTAAACTTCTAATCTGAGTAGTGTAGTGGGCTGGTAGATGTCTAGTCTCCTTTATAACTCTAATCTGATAATGGTAGGGGCTGGTAGAAAATGTCTAGTTCTCCCTTGTGAGCTCTAAGCTATAGTGGTAGTGGGTTGGCGTAGAGATGTCTAGTCTCCTATATAAACTCTAATCCTATAGTGGTGAGTGGGCTGGTAGATGTTTAGGTCCCCTAATGGCGCTAATCTGATGAGTTGGTAGTGGACGGTGGTAGATGTCTAGTCTCCTTTATGCCTCTAATCTGATGATGGTTTTGTGGTGGTGATGTCTAGTCTCCTGTATGGCTCTAATCTGAAGTGGTAGATGTGGTAGATGTCTAGTCTCCTTTTGGCTCTAATGATGGTGGTAGTGGGTTAGATATCTAGTATCCCTTATGACTCTAAATCTGATAGTGGTAGTGGCGGGCTAGATGTCTAGTCTCCCTTATGGCTCGTTAATCTGATAGTCTTAGTGGGCTGCGTAGATGTCTAGTTTCTCCCTAATGGCTTCTAATCTGATAGTGGCGTAGTGGGGTCGTAGATGTCTAGTCTTCTTTATGGCTCTAATCTGATAGTGGTTTTGTGGTGCGTTGACGTTCTAGTCTCACTTTATGGCTCTCAATCTTGATAGTGGTAAGATATGGTAGATTTCTAGTCTCCCTTGTGGCTCTAACTGATAGTGGTTGTGGGTTGGTAGATGTCCTAGTCTCCCTCTGTGGCTCTAATATGGATAAGTTGTAGTGGCATGGTAGATGTCTAGTCTCCCTTGTGGCTCTAATCTATAGTGGTAGTGGCGTGAGGTTGTAGATGTCTGAGTCTCCTTTATTACGTCTAATCTTATAGTGGAGTGGGGTGCTAGAGTTGTCTTAGTCTCCCTTATGGCTCTAATCTGATAGTGTAGTGGGCTGGTATTATGTCTAGTCTGTCCCTAATGGCTCTAATCTGATAGTGGTAGTGGGTGTTAGATGTTATAGTCTCCTTTATGGCTCTAATCTGATATGGCTAGATGTGTAGATGTCTAGTTCTCCTTTGTGCGCTTAATATGATGGTGGGTAGTGGGGTTGTAATATCTAGTATCCGTGAGTGGACTCTAATTCTGATAGGGTAGTGGGCTGGTAGATGTCTAGTCTCCTTTATGCCGTCTAATGCTGATAGTTGTATGAGCCTGGTAGTTGTCTAGTCTACCCTTGGCTCTAATCTGATAGTGGTTGTGGGATGGTGCGTAGATTTCTAGTCTTCCCTTATGGCGGCTAATCTTGAATAGTGGTAGGCGGCTGGTAGATGTCTAGTCTCCCTAATGCTCTATCTGATAGTGGTAGTGGGCTGGTTAGATGTCTAGTCTCCTTTTATAACTCTAATCTGTGATTAGTGTAGTGGGTTGGTAGATGTCTAGTCCCTATTTATAACTCTAATCTGATGAGTGGTAGTTGGTGGTAAGATGTCTAGGTCGTCCTTTATAACTTAATTCTGATAGTATGGTATGGGTGTAGAGTTAGTTCCGCCTTGTCTGTCACTAAATCTGATAGTGCGTTGATGGGTTGGTAGATGTCTAGTCTCCTAATAACTGCAATCTGATAGTGGTAGTGGGTTGGTAGAATGTCTAGTCTCCTTTATAGACGTCTAATCTGATAGGTAGTGGGTGCTAGATGTCTAGCTCCCTTATGCCTAAATCTAAGTGGTATATGGGCTGGTAATGTCTAGTCTCGCTTTAGCTCTTAATCCTGATAGTGGTTTTGTGGTGGTTGATGTCTTAAGTCTCCTTTATGCTCTGTATCTGATGGTGGTAGATGGGTAGATGTCTAGTCTCCTTATGTGGCTGCTGAATATGATGGGTGTTAGTGGTTGTAGATATCTAGTATCCATTATGACTCATCTAATTCTGATTAGTGGCAGTGGAGTGGTAGAATGTCTAGTCGCCTTTTATAACTGCGTGAATCTGATAGTGGTTAGTGGCTGGTAGATGTCTAGCTCTGCGCGCTAATGCTCTTAATTGATAGTTGTAGTGTTTGCGTAGATGTCTAGTCTCCCTTTATAAACTCTCTAATCTGATAGTGGTAGTGGGCTGGTAAGTCATAGTCTCCTTTATAACTCTAAATCTGATAACTAGGTAATCGGGCTGTAGAAGTCTAGTCTCCCTGGTGGCTTCTAGATCTAGTAAATGGTAGTGGTTGGTAGAGTCTAGTTCTCCTTTACTTAACTCTATTGATAGTGGTAGTGGGCTGGTAGATGTTAGTTCGGCCCTAATGGCTCTAATCTGATAGTGGAGTGGGTGGTAGATGTCTAGTCTCCTTAATGGCTCTATCCTGATAAGGTGTTTTGTGGTGGTTGATGTTCTAGTCTCCTTTATGGGCGCCTAATCTGAGTGAGTGGTAGATGTGGTAGATGTCTATTCTCCTTGTGCGCCTAAATGGATGGTGGTAGTGGATTGTAATATCTATATCCCGTATGACTCTAATCTGATAGTGGTATGGGCTGTAATGTCTAGTCTCCCTTTGCTCTATCTTGATAGTGTAGGGGTCGGTAGATGTCTAGTCTCCGTTTATGGCTCTAATATGATTGGTGTAGTGGGGGTCGTAGATATCTAGTATCCCGTATGACTCTAACTGATAGTGGTAGTGGGCTGGTAGATGTCTGGCTCTCCTTTATAAACTCTAATCTGATAGTGGATAAGGGTGCTAAATGTCGATATCTCCCTGATGGCTTCTAATCTGATATAGGGTAGTGGCTGGTATAATCTGAGACTATCTATTATTGAAATCTAGAAGTCTAGACACTCCTTTATGCTGCTTAGAGTGCTGGATAGCTGATATATAAAGCTGGGGTTGATGTGATAGTCTCTATGGCTTTAATCTGATGTGTAGATGTCGTAGATTGTCTAGTCTCCTTTTGCTAAAGACATTAATAATGATACTATAGTGTGGAACTGTAAAGAAAATTCGTGAGCCTCCATTCAATATAAAACTCTGAGCAGTCTATAGATGAAGTATGTATGGGATGACTGAGATTGTCTAGTCTCCCTAAGCTCTACTGATACTCGTCTAAGAATGTCGTTTCGGGATCAGGACTAGTCTATGTCTCCCTTTACTACACTTTAATCACCTCCCTAATCTCCCTGGGATAGTGACAGAAGGAGAGGGAGAGAAAGATATATTATGTGTGAGAGAACGAGAGAGTGAGTGAAAGGAAAGAGGGAGCGTGCTGTGTGGTTTGTAGAGAGAGAGATAAACAGGAGGAGTTGAACAGGCGGAGGGGTAATCCTGCATTGAATTTGAGACCAATTTACTGGCCTGAGTGCAGAAACCCACAGGAGAGAATCATGGGGCAGAACAAAGCTCTGATCAATAATAATCCTCCCTCTCTCTCCAGTTGGTTAGCTCTGCTAACTTCCACACCTTCCACTGACTTCAACCTGACAAGACACAAGTCCAGCCCAACAAGTGCTGTGTGTGTGTGTGTGTGAGAGAGTGTGTGTACTGTGTGCATGTCTGTGTGCAGTGTGTTTGGTTACCTGGGCATCTGTACGAAGAGTGACTTGTTCGCCTGACTTGATCACTCATGAGTGTGGTACAGAGAGCATCAAATCCGTGTGTCTCACATTGACGACAGCATAGTACAGCGATCGTGTGTGTGGGGGTGTTATTCTCCGTTGTCCTAAATCCAACATCCTCATTTGCCTAATTAAAACAGAGCCTGCCGAAGTTCCCTACCAGCGTAGAGCTGTTTGTTCCTCATCCCTCCTTCTCCTTCTCCTCTCCTCCCTCCGCTCCTCCCTTCCAACGAGCCAGTCAAAAGCAAAAGAGAGGGATGGAATACAGAGATAGGTGAATAGAGAGAGAGAGTGCATCGACACTCCTGTTTTGTACCAGTGGTACTATTCACTTACTATCCGTCATTTTTCAAATGACTGCGATTCCTCTGCTTCGTTTCATCCAGTATTCTCTGTGCCCAGAGGGACTAGTCCTCCCTCAGGCAGTGAACACAACACACACAGCCCCTGTCTTACCATCACCAGTCCAGGGTAATCAATCTCATCTGCTTATTAAGCCTGACACCACTTGCTTTACCTCACACCTACAACATGTAGATTTACCTTTAAAACCCCTAGCTTTACCTCACACCTACAACATGTCGATTTACCTTTAAAACCCCTAGCTTTACCTCACACCTACAACATGTCGATTTACCTTTAAAACCCCTAGCTTTACCTCACCCCTACAACATGTAGATTTACCTTTAAAACCCCTAGCATTACCTCACACCTACAACATGTAGATGTACCTTTAAAAKCCCTAGCTTTACCTCACACCTACAACATGTAGATGTACCTTTAAAACCCCTAGCATTACCTCACACCTACAACATGTAGATTTACCTTAAAAACCCCTAGCATTACCTCACACCTACAACATGTAGATTTACCTTTAAAACCCCTAMCATTACCTCACACCTACAACATGTAGATGTACCTTGAAAACCCACAGTATATGGCCTATTGATTTACTAAATGTGCAGAATAAATTGCACAGAAACCAACGGTGTGGAAATCTTCCTTTAAGGTCAATATTTATCTCAAATATAGTTGAATTCTAATTCCATTCCTTTCAATAGAGAATAAGGACAGCGGGGAAAGGTAAGCTATTGCATACCAAGGTCTTATATAAATAGCCAGAGGGTTGAGGAGACTAAGGTGAGAGGTTCAGATGGAGCACTGGTTCTCTGAGGACCAGGCAGCACACATGCATTACTGCACTGCACAGACAGTACATTAACTACRCTCCCACACGCAGTCAATCAAGTATGCACATATACACAAACAAACACGTATGGTCACGCTTGCTCGCACACACGCGCACACAAAAACAAACAAACACACATGAACTCTCCCACCCACACCAGGCAGGCAGAGCCAGCATTAATATTCTGTTGGTTGATTCACTAGCTCCAGCTGGAGATGGAGACCGCCTGGGACCTGGGGATCGATACACAGCCAGGCAGGCAGAGCAGCCAGGCAGAGCAGCCAGGCAAAGCAGCCAGGCAGAGCAGCCAGGCAGAGCAGCCAGGCAGAGCAGCCAGGCAGAGCAGCCAGGGATCATCTGACAGGACCAGCTCCGTATGTCCCTCAGCCTCAGCATCACAGATACCAGGCCTCCGCAGAACTGCCCCACAGAGACACCGGAGTGCACTGAAGCTAACCGCCATGGCTAATACGCTCTTCCTGTCTGGCACACTGCACACACCCCTGGTTGTTCCCCCGCATGCTGAGAGCACATGTGCTGATACATTCAATTCACCACGTCTCTTGCGCCCTCACTCATACATACCTCACACCAGCAAAATACATGCTAAAACATATAAATACTGTACACACACTGCTGATATGCCGGCCCGCTGATATGCCTGCCTGCGGGACCATATCATTACCACTGAACTCTCCTGTAGGGAATCGCCTTGGTATTATCAGTCACTAACACATGGGCCTGTGCCATTCCTCAACACTATGAAGGGAGCTGCCTGTACAGCACTGTAACCAAGGTTCAATACCATAAGGAGATGGCAGCGGCGGGTCTTGAGTTACGCACMCAGGTTCACCAATGAGTGCTTGAAGCCCTGTGACACAGAAGCCACAGGGGTAAGAGCACTATCTGTGGACCACAGCGTAAGAGTGCTAAGTGCAGTGTGTCCTACCTCCTGAACCTTCACTTTATTTTCCCCGTCCCCTCTAGGCACTCTTTTTCATTGACCCAGATCTTCATTCCATTACTCTAACCCATAACCCACTTGCCACTATTTGCCGCCGTTTGCTGCTATTTTTCAGCCATTTTATCCTCAACCTCTATAGTATGTCTTTTCTATTTGCCTTTCCTTCCACATCCATCCATGTATTTGACTTCCATCCCTCGATCACCTCGGTTCCCTCTCTTTTGGTGCTGAAGGGTAAATGAAGAGCGCGGGGCCCCAGTAGAGAGAGCAGACAGTCCGCGCACCATCGCTCATTTCTGTCAGTCTACCTTGCCTTRTCCCCATGCCCCTAGCCACAGAATAAATACACTTTAAAAATCACCCTGCACACTGCACTTTATTACTGTTAAATGAGGAGTCCTGGGAATAACCCAGCCAGGGCTGGCCCAGCCACTCTCCATACAGTCCAGTATATCTAACCTATACCCTGAGCATCTCCCTCAGTCAGTGTACACACAGCTCTGGCCTTTCACTCCCCTTCTCATTGGCTCAGCCTCCAGGCAGGAAGTGGTTGGGGCTTTTTCCTCAGTTCAGCCTGTTCGATGACCTTCTCYGGGAGAGGTGTCTGGTGCAGACACAGCTGCTCTTAAGCCCACAGAGCAGAGCTCCAGCACAGGGGTCAGAGGACAACCCTAAACCGCTGCATGTTGGCACACCCATGGGTGTTGAATCCCAAATCYGGTCTTTAAATGAATCCAAGTCGTCTTTAAATAGCCTTGACCACAACACGGAGGCTCAACATCCACACAGATAACAAACATGAATGGGAGAAAGGAAATTCTCCTTTTTTCTCCTGAAGATTCCTCTCCGCAAAGAGAACTATCTGAACTTCTATTCTTCTTCATTCCCTCCAGTCAGACATGTATTATTCTAGGTTTACCTCGCCTTGTCCCTCTCCTCTGTCAAGGTTRGAGTGTTTCCAAGGTTTCCAAACCTTGAGAGAGGGTTACCTTTAACACAAGAAATAGAGATTTAAATCTCAAGGTCTGTTGTCTGAGCCCTGCAAAATTGAATAGAGGTTGGGGATTATTGAACAATAAACACACTGTTTGGAAAGACAGAGGGCTGTCTGACTCTCTGGTTCTTTGGATTGTACTCCTTGTGGACTGATTGATCTATTCTCTTGCCCCTATAACGGTGTCCTGTCACAGAGGGAGGGGAGTGACGGAAGAGTGTTCTTCTCAAAATGACTATTGTATTGTTGCGTTTTCCATTAGTGGATGATTCCAACAGAACAGAATGTAGCTAGATACACAAATCCCTGAAATCTGCTTTTTAGGCTTTTAGGCTGTCCTATTCATTGTTGATACCCAGACGCACACAGACGATGGAAAGGAAAAGACTGCAACATTTTTTTTGAAAAATGGTGAACCGAATCAAGGCTTTTTAAAAAGACGGAATTACTCACTGAGAAATATTGCAAATGCTTGAATCCATTACTCAGTTATCTGTATATCATGTCTGTCCTCTAAGCTGTTTTGCGATTTTGTCTTTGAAATGGCCTCGTCACCTCCTTGAAGACTGCGGGGGAGACATTAGGCCTAATTCATCTCATCTCCTCAGGTGTTGAACAAGGAGACTGACTGGGTCATGGTTTAATGTCTAGTCTGTCTTGTTCAGTCTGTATCCTAGGTTGGGTATAAAGACCACTTTACAGTGTAGGTGTGTGCTTACAATTTTCAGGTTAAATAGCGCAGCATGACAATCGTTACTCTGGCTGGCTGGGTGATTGTGCTATGTGGGATAATACAAAAGCATTACATTCCATAGGTACTACAGCATAGTTTTGTATTGAGGAATGAGGGTACCTTCATTTGAGAAATTCTGCCAGTGTGTTGATGCCTTTCTGATGAAGGGGACCTGACTGAATGACACAGAGTATATAGCAATTCCACCTCTGCTTCCAAGCCTCTTGTATCCACACACAGACAGACAGACAGACAGACAGACAGACAGACAGACAGACAGACAGACAGACAGACAGACAGAACCTTTCCTAACAGATCTTTGTTAAGAACTCTATTCTTTCACCCTCCTCTTCACTGAGTCCTTGAAACTGTCTCTCGGATGTATAGCTCGGTTCTTTTTCATCAAATCTCTTATATTCCAAGGCAGGAAAACAAGACAAGCTCCTTATTTTCCTCCTCGCTTTTAACCCCCCAAAAAAGAGCATAGCAACAAAGCCCTTCGTTTCTTCGCAAGCAAACCAATAACCCTCTACCCATCATGCCTTTCTCTAGCAGGAAACGCGCTGTGTCAACATTATCAGGCCGGGCGGTGAGATAACCTCCGSTGAGGTGGGCAACAGGGCTATTATCTAGGAAAACACAGAAGCCAGGCTTCAATCAAACCCCTGGGGCTACAGCCCTGAAAGGACCTCTCACCCACACACGCCACACTGACCGATACCACAGCCCAGTCACTCAAACCTACTAKCACAGCACGGAGATGACGATCGCCGAAGTATAGAGAGGAAGTCCGTACTCAACCCCATTCCCAAATAGAACAACTGTCATGGCTGYCGGCCCACCAAATCTGCWCCATTGCCAYAATGCCMGTATAAAGACGGCTGGCCGACTGTCAACTGTACACAGRATCTGTCCTCGTTGGACTTACCCGAGGCGTTCTTCAGGTAGCCGTTGGAGTCCACTGTAGTGTAGCTGACGTATGGCCCAGGCTGGTTCACACCAAACGGCTGCAAGGTCAGAACACCCACAGCATTAGAGTAGAACACATATATCAGTGACCCATTCTCCCTGAAACAACAGATCTCRCCACCATGTAAATTCTCAACACAGACGCCCAAGTCTGACACAGACATCTGTCCTCCTCCATGACCTGCCTCAGAGGTTTTGGCCGTGTGTACAGAGCGTGTGCAAACCATCCCTGACCTTTTTGAAGCCGGGGGGGGGGTCTGGGCGCTCTGCTCTGAGTCCTTTGGGTGAAATAAAAGAACAGGTCTAAGCCCTAGCTGGCTGGGTCCCAGCAGACAAAGAGACAGGCTACAGTGAGCCTGACATAGCAGCCAGCTCCATCACATCCTCTGCATTATGCAGTCATACCCACTGCTCCTGGTAATCCCTCAAAAATGGTAATGAACAGCACAATGTGGCYAATCGGATATGAATTTTTAAACGGTTCGGGGAAAATGAAAATGTGCCCCCCCAAACGTAAATTAGGCCTACGCTACGTAGCTTTCTCTGTATTTTCAAGGGAGGACTTGGGGAAAGTTTAGGCCTGAACAGAGTYATCATAKATMAAGTTACGTCACCTTCTGATTTAGAGCCCGGTGTAATCTTCTGGATGGGTTACCATAGATACCAGTCACCGATGCAGTACCACCTCTGAGCAGATTTTGAATGGTCCTTCTCATTGAGGTAGCCCTTTACAGATATCTACTGAATTTATTCAAAAAAGCACAACCAATTTTATTCTCAAGCTGATGCACTCCAAAGCCACATAGATGGTAGACCTCACGTTACATAAGTTAATCACTGAGATGGCGTGGAATGACACTTATACTGACGAACCTAATGTTTTGTACACTCAGTGCATGTATTGCGATTCTCATGATTCTATATGTATTGCGATTCGATACTGTGACTCTTTTGCCGTTGGACGTTCAAACATATTGCTCGCCATATGTCTGCTGCGGACGGAACAGGAGAGAGCCATGAGAAAACCCGTTTTGATCAGTCGTGGAAATGAAAGTGCTTAAAACGAATTGGCTCCCTGTTTAAAAAGAAGATGGAGAACAAGCTATGAAGGGGAACATTCTGGAGTTTTGGTTAACGTACGGCCAACTAGCGCAAAAATAATATTGCGATACCGTCAAAAATAATCAAATACATTTCCCCACCCACCACTAGTACTGTGGGGAAACGGTTCTCCGCATGCTATAGGGTGATCTCTGCAGAGCGGGAAATGACTGAGTGGTCGTATGGAGGCTGTATTATCTCTCCATTATGGGCCGGTGACGCCTAATGAAGAGAGCTTTCTGTCTGCCTCGGTTTTAACAGCCTAATGAAAACTATGGCAGCCTGTTAAGAGTGTGCAGCCAGACTCCCACACCGACAGACACAGTACTGTCATATATATGGCATGTGTAGGCCTATAGCTTCACCAGACTGAACAGTTGTACTGTACTGGGATTGGAAATTGAACAGAAGTTCTGTGGAAACTAAAGGGAGAGGAGGTGGATAGTGATAGACAACGAGACAATAGGTGGGAAGATAGACAGAAGAGGGTTAGAGTGATAGATGTGAGGGACTTAAGGAGGAGGAGAGCGGTGAAAGCAGCCCAAAGCTCCAGACATGGGCTCGATCAATCACCCGGCTGAATCAGGCAATGGGGGGGTGAGTGTGAGCGGACACACAGTGGAGAGGCAAACACAAACACTACGACAGGACCAGCACCAAGCCTGTCTGTCACAAGCCCTGGGGATGAGGGACTATCACATTTTATATTTTTTGCCATTTAGCAGARGCTCTTACAGGACCAAGATGGTCAGACTGACTAGTTACAAGATAAGCCTTTTCACTTTCTCAAAATGTTTCTATCCTTTTTATCTTTCATTTCAATATCTTTCATTTCAATGTACCTCTTCGGCTATCTTTTTTTCATTGTGGTTACAATGCACACGCATACACAGAGGCACTAGTCTTACCTTGACGTTTCCCGGGCAGTCGTTAGAACAGAGTCCACTAAGCACTGAGGAGGAGAAAAGGAAGACTGATTAGCTAGCAACAGGGACTTGATTTGTCTTACACAATCCCATACAGATTTGTCTGTGACTAACAACACGGCTAAATGAGTTAGACGCTGTATGGATAATGACGTCATCCCTGTAGGAAAACCCGAACTTGGTAGACTTAAGATAGACCTGCAGTGCTTATATTGTTTTTCTGTGGACGCTTATTAAATGGGGAAGCTAAATAAATGCAGTCATTGCACTGTAAAAAAAAAAAAAAACAGGCAAAGAAATTGTATTTGAAAAAGTAATTGGTAGTAAAATGAACACAGAGAATAAATGAGCTCAATAATAAGCTGCAGGGGAAGTGTATGAGTATTTGTGTGCATATGGAGCAGCAAGGAAYAAATCCTGAATTCTTAATCAGCAATAAGATAAATTAATATATTAGCATACTAATTGGCTGGRGCTGGTAATTTGCACATTGAAGTTGAGCTGCTGAACACTTCTTTAATTAGGATCTACCATCATGCATGCGGTGTACTGCTGCACACTGTTTATCTGCATTAAGGAGTGCAGRCAGTCAAACAACCCCATTCAAAGTAAACACATGAAAGTTCTTCCTCTTTAGAGCTACTAGGCCTAGTCCCAGAGAGACCGACCGTCACTGTTGGACCATGTAGCCTACTCTATGGAATGTATGGATGTGTCTGACATTGGAATGAAGTGAGGCAATTGTTTATTTCTTTATGTACTTTTGACCCCRTTTTCTCCCCAATTTTGTGTTATCCAACTGGTAGTTACATTCTTGTCCCATCGCGGCAACTCCRGTACGGACACGGGAGAGGCCAATGTCGAGAGCCTTGCACCCTCCCGAAATATGACCCACTGCTTCTTGACACACTGCTCGCTTAACATGGAAGCCAGACGCACCAATGCGTCGGAGGAATCACCGTACAACTGGCGACAGTGTCAGCGTGCATGCCCCCGGCCCGCCGCAGGAGTCGCTAGGACAAGGACATCCCGGCCGGCCAAAGCCTCCCCTAACCCGGACGACGCTGGGCCAATTGTGCGTCGCCTCATGGGTCTCCCGGTCGCGGACGGCTGTGACACAGCCCGGGATTGAACCCGGATCTGCAGTGACGCCCCAAGCACTGCAGTGCCTTAGACCGCAGCGCCACTCGGGAGGCCTTGAGATGAGGCCCTTTGACCTATACGTGGAGCAATTTGTTGGGTTATACCTCTGTGGTCGATGGGATCGATACTGCCCATGTTGAAAGGTACATGTTCTGCTGCTGATTTCATCGGTTACAGACCTATTCAGGACATGAGAACGCAGATATCCATCTYATCAAACACTGACCTGGGCCCGGTTTCCCAAAAGCATCTTAAGGCCCAATTCATTGTTAAAACCATTGAGCTCAATTGTTCTAACGATGAACATAGCCTTAACATTKGTTTGGGAAACCGGGGCCTGGGATCAGGTCCAACACCTGTCAGCCGTGTGCAGGGGACAGAGCAGATCAATAGATCATAAAACGTTAGGCCTCTAAACCCAGAAGGGTGTTACTGTTTGCTCATTGAAAACCATGCTCGACACTGACCCAGTCTCTGCTTGGGATGAACCCATCTCATATAACTAAGGCTGCCCTCTCCAAATTCATTTCGATTTTTGGAACTCTTATATAAAAAATATAAAAATATATGTTTTAAAATGTAACCTGTATTACTATTCTCACCATGCCAAGTTCCCAGAAGGCCAAGTTCATTCCAATCCACACTGACCCGTGGTGTTGAGGTTGGATTAGAAACCCTTCTCTTTCCAAAGGATCATAACAACAAAGATCTGATCCCTAGTCACTAGTGGAGCCACTATGAAGAGGAGCTAGCGCAACATCTCTGGCTTGTTTAAAGGACTATGGGGACTGTGACTGTGTCGTAAATTGGTTAGTAGAATGGGTAAATCCAATCAATGGAGACTCCATAAAGTGCCTGACACAGGCAGTGATGCGTGGCTCAGGGAGAGAGACAAAGACGGGGAGCGTCAGTGACTGTGCCTCGCCGCTGTCCTTCACGAATCACTGGCCATGCTACTACTGCTCCAGGATGTGGATGCTTCTCTGTGTGCTTGGATAGACAACTCTCCCTCTCTGACTCTCACAGAGCAACCCCCCTTCCTTCTAAAAACCTAGTCTTTATTCACAGCTCCCTCACTTTTTCCTCTTCTGTTGTCATTCATTAAACTCATTCGCAACAGGTACCAAGTAAGGGTCACATACGGACCTGGGACCGCCAACACAGTAAATATTCAGGGTTTATCCAGAAATCCACAACTGTGCACACAGACACTGGTCTGCTGCCTCTACTCTATTGGATAGAGCTATTTGTCAGAGGGAGCTGTGACAAGGGCGATG
The DNA here is from genome assembly GCF_002910315.2 of Salvelinus sp. IW2-2015. NCBI lineage: Eukaryota > Metazoa > Chordata > Actinopteri > Salmoniformes > Salmonidae > Salvelinus > Salvelinus sp. IW2-2015. Next base: position 54,501,380 of record NC_036855.1, read on the forward strand.
GGACTTGCCCACTGAGGTGGAGGATGAAATGGACTGTCAGTGTATTCTGCTTGTGTACATCTGGGCCTGTGTACTAGTGTGTGTTCTTTGTGTGTACAGATGTAGGATCTTAAATTTGATSCAGTTTGCTACAGCAGGAAAATAATCTTATAGCAACAGGAAATTATATTTAATATATATTTTTTCTTCTCCCCAATTTCGTGGTATCCAATTGGTAGTTACAGTCTTGTCCCATCGCTGCAACTCCCGTACGGACTCGGGAGAGGTGAAGGTCGAGAGCTGTGCGTCCTCCGAAACACAACCCAGCCAAGCTGCACTGCTTCTTGTCAGAGGAAACCCCGTACACCTGGCYACCGTGCCAGCGTGCATTGTGCCCCACAGGAGTCGCTAGAGCGCGATGGGACAAGAACATCCCTGCCGGCCAAACCCTCCCCTAACCCGGACGACGCTGGGCCACCCCATGGGTCTCCCGGTCGCGGCTGGCTGCGACAGAGCCTGGACTCGAACCGGGATCTCCAGTGGCACAGAGACCACTGCGCCACTCGGGAGGTGCATTAAATTGACATTTTTGAAGGGGTTAATACATTTTCTGTTTGGGCAAATCAAGTCTGACATTTCTAAGTGGAAATTACAAACTTTATAAGCCTTTTTAAAACTCAAATACACTATACGTTTTGCAGGRCCCCGTCCCCGCATGAGGCCTTTTGCCTTTTGGTAGACCGTCATTGTAAATACGAATTTGTTCTTAACCGACTTYCCTAGTTAAATAAAGGTTAAATAAATTAAAAATCTCAGCAACAAAATAGTGATCAAATTAAGATCCTCCATCTATAAAGTGACTGTAGAGAGTGATGTGCCAGTCTAGTGATGTGATGCGATAGTCTAGAGAATGAAGTGTGGGACATACAGAACTCACAGGGTTGGCTAAGAGAGCAGCTTTAGAGGAGAATAAATATAAACATTAAAGACCTGTTAAAAAAAAACTATTTCATTTTCATCTGATGGATAATGTGCTTATTTATTGCCAGGGCTTAGTTCAAGAGCTTCATATAGCCTATAGTAGAGATAAGGGATTCAATGCAGACTTTTGTTCATCCAATGCACATTACGACATCTTCATGAGGGCTTTACATGATCGTCATTTGGCGAGAAGGCTTTGGGGTTTGTTCCTTTAATGTCTGTGCATGTGAGAGACCATGGAGCAGAATGAGAACTTAGCTATCTCAGTTGCTGGCTGTCGCCATGAGTTAGGTGGGATTTCTTGTTGTGTTAGGATTTATGTCACCCTGCTATCATGCTGTAATGTTTTAAGAGGTGGCATGTTGCTACTTTGCCGCCAGGCCGGTGCATGGGCTGTAGACTTATCAGACAGATGGGTTGATAAGGGACTGAGTGTCCGGTTCATCGTTCCACTTCATTGAGCAGGACACCAGCATGGCTCAGAGGAAATAACATCATGTGCACGCACACACACACACACGCGCGAGGCCAGATGTCTGAGCCATCTCTGACATCCTAATGAGAGCTGTGGGAGATGCCCTCTCTCTGTTCTTGGCTGCATCAGTTTGACCTGAAATCTGACAGCACCATAATTCAGGGCTGCATGGTGCTGTTGATGTGCTCTGAATGAGACTCTGTTCCAGGACTGTAGAGTGGAGCTAACAGAACAGCAGGGTACTGTAGTGTACATGCATGAGAGCCTGTAGCTGATCTGGGTTGACAACTGCCTTCCCAGGCCCAACTACTGTCAAAGCATGTTCAAATCCTCCACCAGTCCAGTCCCTCTAGATCCTTTCCTGGAAATGCTGTCTGACGGCTCCCACATTTAACCGCCTCCGTATCATCATCGTCATAAAAAGAGGTAAAACCATAGGGAACCATGGAAACCAAGCCAACGTCACAAGAAAAGAAGAGCCACTCCAAGCTGTCAGATGACGTCACACACGGAGCAGGCCTGGCTGCCTCTTGACAGGGGGAAGCCACATGTTATGTCACCACGCCACGCCAGCGGCTACAAATCAATTAGCAGTCCTACACTGCCAGCTGAGCAGTCCTACACTGCCAGCTGAGCAGTCCTACACTGCCAGCTGAGCAGTCCTACGCTGCCAGCTGAGCAGTCCTACGCTGCCAGCTGAGCAGTCCGTGATGCTGCTTTCTTTTTCCTCAGGCCTAATCTGGGCTGGTGTTGACCCTAGGCTTCACATCTGCCAGACAGGCAGTGACACACATTGACATTTTCGTCATTTAGCAGGCTCTCTTATCAAGAGCGACTTACAGGAGCAATCYGGGTTAAGTGCCCTGTTCAAGGGCACATCGGCAGATTTTTTTCACCTAGTTTGCTCGGGGATTTGAAACAGTAACCTTTACTTTTACTGGCCCAATGCTCTTAACTTCTAGGCTACCTGCCGCCACACACACAAACACACACACACACACACACACACACACGTCTTTCTACCCGCTGCCGTTTGTATTTTACTATTACCTGTCTTCAGGATGACCACCTGCTCATAGTTGAGTAATCCACGAAGGAAGTGTATGATGTCAATCTCCTCCCAGACGGTTTTGAAGTCTAGTGATCTGTTATGTTGGACTGATCTAATGGTAAGTCATAGTCATACCCAGCCTTCTGCTCTGACATCATTCAACTACCTTTGTTTGAGGCTTATTTGAAGGACGAGCTTCAGCTGTCAATCATCTGCAGGCTGCAGACATGAAATGAAATATCCCATCTGTACTCCCGGAGATGCATTATATATGAGGGTGGTGGAGTAGTCAGAAGACCTTTAAGACCAAAGTCAATGGATGACTACTGGACATGGGAGAAAAGTTTCCTTCTGCAAAATGGTAACCCTCGAAGTGCTATCAAAACTGTGTCAGATTGACAGCTATTGTAAAACCGGAGAGGAAACACAGTAATCTATATATTTTTCTACTATATCCTTTTTCCCCCGAATCTTCTTCTCACATTTGTTATGTGCCTGTTTGAGCCCTTTACATGTGTGCCTCCATTGTGAGTTTAATTCTGTATATTTTAATTCAACACTCAATATTACACACCGAATGCAGAAACAACCAATAAACCAGCAGAAAAACCTCCAGAAATATGGACTCATGTCTTCAAATTCCAAAAGAGAGCGGAGAGCAATGTCTCTATGAAAGCTCCCTTATCTGTTGAGCTGAATTGAAATGTGAGTGAGGGTGGTTACTTCCTGACTGACAGCTTGGCAGAGGCGGAGAGAGAAAGGGAAAGGAGGATGTGTACTGGACTGAACAAAGCCTGCAGATGTTCCTCAATGCAGCGAATCTGCATCCTAACTAGAGAGGAGGAGAACGTAATCAGCTCACATAGTTCTGTCTGTCACTCACATTCACACACAGATATAGACCTGCATGTAGACACACACACACACACAATCTCTGTAACCCTTTTCTAACGTTTCGACTTTGAATCTCTCAATATCTCTTTATTTTTTATTAATCCTCAAGTAGATCATGGGGATATGACTGCTGAACTAGGCTAGTTCACTGAAGTAAACACTTGTGACAATGTAGGACCAGTGTCACACTACCTAATTCTTCAGTAAAAACAGAGGGATAACACATGGCTTTCTGAGATAGACGGTTCCTGTTCTCCCCTAACGTCTGGGTATCATCTTCCCTGGGTCCCGGTGTGACGCTCAGCGACCTGATAAATCTCAGCTACCTGATTAACTCTCCTAATTGAAGGGKCAGTTTGAGTTAACACTGGCTTCAAAGAGGCAATAGTTAGAGACAGTTTTATAGGCCGGGGTCATCAACCTTTTCTTGCCCAGGGACCCCCTCCCAGGCAAACCGGCAACCCAGGGARCCCCATCACGCATTTGCCCAAAATCACCAGGTGAATGATAATTGCAAAGGAGAAGTAATCAACTTTAAAATGAATAGATTTGGTAGATCGTTTTTCATTATTTTGACCAACCGACATAAAATCGGAAGAGCAGCTAAGCGCAGCTATTGAGCTGGTTACACAAAGGTCAGCAAAAKATTTACAGTACCAGTCAAAAGTTTGGACACAGCTAATCATTCCAGGGTTTTTCTTTATTTGACTATGWTCTACATTGTACAATAATAGTGAAGACATCAAAACTATGAAATAACACAACATGGAATCATGTAGAAACCCCAAAAAGTGTTAAACAAATCAAAACAAATTTCAAAGTAGTTACCCTTTGCCTTGTTGACAGCTTTGTCACACTCTTGGCATCCGCTCAACCAGCTTCATGAGGAATGGTTTTCCAACAGTATTGAAGGAGTTCCCACATATGCTGAGCACTTGTTGGTTGCTTTTCCTTCACTCTGCGGTCCAACTCATCCCAAACAATCTCAATTGGGTTGAGGTCGGGTGATTGTGGAGGCCAGATCATCTGATGCAGCACTCCATCACTCTCCTTCTCGGTCAAATAGCCCTTAGACAGCCTGGAGGTGTGTTGGGTCATTGTCTTGTTGAAAAACACATTATTGTCCCACTAAGCGCAAACCAGACGGGATGGTGTATCACTGCAGAATGCTGTGGTTGCCATGCTTGTTAAGTGTGCCTTGAATTCTAAATAAATCACAGACTGTCACCAGCAAAGCACCCCCACACCATCACACCTCCTCCTACATGCTTCATGGTGGAATCCATACATGCGGAAATCATCCGTTCACCTACTCTGCGTCTCACAAAGACGCAGCAGTTAGAACCAAAAATCTCTAATATGGACTCATGAGACCAAAGGAGAGATTTCCACCGGTCTAATGTCCATTGCTCGTGTTTCATGGCCTAAGCAAGTCTCTTCTTCTTATTGGTGTCCTTTAGTAGTGGTTTCTTTGCAGCAATTAGACCATGAAACCCTGATTCACGCAGTCTTCTCTGAACAGTTGATTTTGAGATGTGTCTGTTACTTTTACTCTGTGAAACATTTATTTGGGCTGCAATCTGAAGTGCAGTTAACTCTAATGATCTTATTCTCTGCAGCAGGGGTAACTCTGGGTCTTCCTTTCCTGTGGCYGTCCTCCGAATTGACTTAACTTCATGTCATAAAGTAATGATGGACTGTAATTTCTCTTTGCTTATTTGAGCTGTTCTTGCCATAATATGGACTTGGTCTTTTACCAAATAGGGCTATCTTCTGTATACCAACCCTACCTTGTCACAACACAACTGACTGGCCCAAATGCATTAAGGAAAGAAATTCCACAAATTAACACTTTTTTGGTTACTACATGATTCCATATGTTATTTCATAGTTTTGATGTCTTCACTATTTTTCTACAATATAGAAAAGAGTAAAAATAAAGAAAAACCCTGGAATGACTAGGTGTCCAATTTTTGGACTGGTACTGTATGTCCATGTCAAGAAAGCTTACCAGCAGCCAGCGGCACTGGTAGCCTACTCACCGGTGCTTTTTCAAAGCCTATGTCAGATACTAGTGTAACTTGCTCAAAATTAGGAGTTGAGAAATGAAGTTGACACCATRAGAAATATTATCCTCTTCTTTACCATAGGAATAGTAGTTCATTCTGTTGTTGCGAGCMAAATTCATAAAAACATTGAAATAAAATAAAAATAGGGCCTACCGAGTGGTGCAGCGGTGTAAGTCACTGCATCACAGTGCTAGAGGCATCACTACAGACCCAGGTTCGATCCCGAGCTGTATCACAACCGGCCGTGACCAGGAGTCCCATAGGGCTAGTCACAATTGACCCGTCGTCGTCAGGGTTTGGGGAGGGTTTGGCTGGTGCGGCTTTACTTGGCTCATCGCGCTCTAATTACTCTTTGTGGCGGGCCGGGCGCCTGCAGGCTGACCTCGGTCGTCAGGTGAACTGTGTTTCCTCCGACACATTGGTGCGGCTGGCTTCCGGGTTAAGCGAGCGGGTGTTAAAAAGCCCGGTTTGGCGGGTCATGTTTCGGGAAGACGCACGACTCTACCTTCGCCTCCCGAGCCCTTTAGGGAGTTGCAGCGATGAGACAAGATCGAAATTGGAGAGAAAAAGGGGAGTAACATTTTTAATATATATATATATATATATATATATATATATATACCCTGTTATAGGCAAATAAAAGAGTGTCATCGGTGCAATGGAGACAAAAGCATATCAGTCGGACTCTGCAGCGAGCTACCGAGCGCCGGCACGTTAACCATAATAGCACCGGAGRCTCAGGAACCAGAGGCGGGTGCAGTTTGAAGATGAGTTTAAAAAGATCAATGCTGGGCCTAGGCTGGGCGCTGAATGCAGCAATTAGCTGTGTCTCTGGGTCCCACCGTGGGCCTTTATCTTATAATTTCATCCTGTGAGTGACCCAGACTTAAAGTCAATACCACAGTGAGGCCGCTCGATAAGAGCTCAGGGGATCTGAAGCCGGCGGAAAACAGCTCCTGTCACCACCTGACGTACAACACACCAACAAGGGGAGGAGGGTGGGGTTGCTCGAGTCTGAGCCMTGTCAAAAGTCACCCTATGGACTTGGCAGAAACACCCCATCCATTATTGATTGCATGTTGGTAGAACCCCAGAGACTGTTGTCCTTACTGTACTTCCATTAGGGCCAGATGAATCACCTGCTCTTCCTCCATCAATGCCCACCTTCAATGTCCAACACTGGCAAGTCTGTCAATCAATCCCAACCTGAAATCCCTCATCTGTTCCCATTCCCTCCCTCTCTAACCCCCTGACACCATCCCTCTGAACACCACAACAACACAGTCAGAGTGTGAGTGAACCCCAGCCCATCTTTTCACTGCACACACAGTTTATCTACCCATAATCCTTCCAAACACCTCCCCCATTACTACGTTCACAGGCTTTCTTCATGCTGAGGGCTGGAGGGAAGGAAGACGCGACTCGCGTTTCAAACAGTCACAGCTGAACTGTGAGACAGCAGAGTTTGTTCTGCATGCCCACCAGTGGGTTATTGTGTGACACCAAGACTGGCTTGTAAAGATATCCATGCTGCTCCGAGCGCTCTTGCAGATGGGAGGACTTTGTTAGAGCAATAGGAGGACAGAGCTCGTCTCTCTGGGTTCCCGGCGTGCGCCGTCAGAGGCGCGCGAGCACGCACTACTCAGTATGCTACTTGACGCGTACTGTACGCCACAGCAGGAGCAAGAGGGCACAGGCAGTAGTTTGCCATTCGTAGTTAATTACCAGAGTGCTTGCTCCCTCTCCGGCCACTTGACGACTTCAGCACACTGCTGATCTACCAGTGCTTTACTGAAGAGAAACAACCAACAGCTCCGAAAAGAGAAGAGGACAAATCCTACTGGGGTCAGTCGTGTGAGACGAGGGGAGTGTACATGTGAAAGTTTGTGTATGTGTGCAAATGTGGGAGTGTCTCCGCGTCTGGGCCTGACGTTATAGGCAGAGGAGCAGTCATAGCTCACAAACTAAAGCAGCCCACCAGTGGGGCTGTGGKGGGAGAGATGGGACGAGAGAATGAAGGAGAAGGAAATAACTGCTTCGCCTTTAATTAAAACCCAGCAGGRGGGATTAAATGGCATGAAAGTAGCTTTTTAGTGGACACTTTCCGTTTTTCAAAATGTCAGCTTCCCAAATGTCAGCCACCACTACAGCCACACTGCTACTCTTTCTTCTAGGCTGGGGAGGGGAGCCACACAGAGGAATGAGGTGAGGAGTTCAGTTAAAACACCCAAAGGATGCCGGGAGATGCATGCCCTGCAGTCATTCATGTTTGTATTGATGCGTGTGCTGTTGTCTAATGCAAACTAATAGGGATGTAGCCTGCAGTCATCAGAGCGTATACACCGCCGCCGACTCTAGTCTCAGGGAATAAGGATGTTCTTGTGATATCCTGAAAACAGTCCGATATAAAAACCTCATGTGCTCTTCTTCGGCCTAATGCTTGAGAGGAGTGCATAAAATTATGCGGTGATGAAAAAGGGGAGATCTACATTATCTATCTACAGTATCTACATACAGTTTTCAAACAGAACTGTCGAGTATAAACAGAACTGGAGAAAAACAAAAGGCGCGTGCACAGAAAAGGAATACAAAGCACGCATACAAACGTGCATGTTCACAGACATGGACTCATGCACGCACACACACACACACACACACGCGCTACCTGCAGAAGGTGAGAAGTTCCGACTCACCAATCACTTTGACGAAGTACGCGTCGGCTTCAAAGTTGTTCTTCAAAGCGTGGATGGCGAAGCCCTCTCTCCCCTCCTCTTTGCTGAGCACGATCATATCCAATATTCCCTGCAAATGACAAAATGGTAATACATGACGAACAAAAAGGAAATGGAGGCAAAGCTTTCTTTGATGGTCTCTTCTGATGTACCACTTCATCCCCGTTATGGATAGAGAACAGATCCTCCATTACAGCAGTTATCTGCACTCCTCTCACACTCTTTGTCAGGGAATTACAGAGAAAATGAGCCAACTCCCAGAGACGGGAGTGGAATATAGATATAGAGATGGATAACTACTCCCTCCACGGAAACGAGGAGACAGGGCATATCGCACTAAAATACATATCATAAATAAATCACACAGCCAAAACAAACACATTGATTATGTAAACTCTAAGCAGGCAAGGCCATCTTGGATGTGGTAATGAAGGATGAATATGGATGAATATGTATGAACTTTCCAATTTGTAAGTCGCTCTGGATAAGAGCGTCTGCTAAATGACTTAAATGTAAATGTAAATGAAAGAGAGGGATGCCGGGAGGCAGGCGGTGATGGGTTAAGTCAGAGCGAGACAGAGCTCTCAGGAAGAAGGATGGGGAGGGAGGAGTGGAGGAAAACTTTGACTAAATAAGACGTAAGCTGTCCCAGATGGTGAATCTTGGTCAGGATGAAAGCTACGTGTCTGTTTAAAGATTTTTTTAAAGACAACCAGATTTGAGATGCAGCAGATCTCACTCTCCAAATCTCCTGAAGAGCTGATGGGCCCAACCCGTCTTATCTACACCTCTCGACCGCACACATCTCATCTCAGAGGGGGGCTGTGCTGTGAGCTGATTGGGCTCCTAAGGGGACAATGACCGTGCTCTGTCTGTCAGGCCCTGTCGCTTCACTGTGCCAGGGCCGGGCTGGCATCCTGCGCTAGTTGTGCCCTGCAGTGACAAGCTCATCTTGGCACACCCTTCCGTCGGCCCAGAGTGGGATTAGGAAAGAGAGAAGCTGCCGTAATCTGCTTGCCAGCGTGGGAGAGAGTGCCTCATGAGCGCGCCATTTCCAGCCTCATGTCGCTACCGCCGCTGAAGCCTCTCAGGGAGACTGGTGACAAAAGAGGATCCAGAGCCACCCACAAACAGGACAATTAACAAGACTAACCATACTAGAAGACACATACTAGAAGACACAAAGAGTCAATTCTTGCAGACAAAATGAAAACACTCCCCAATGGATTTCTGTGCCATTCAAACTTGGACTTTGTGGAGGTTGTCATACAAATTGAAACAAAATCCCACTAAACCCTGCTCTGCGATGATGTAAATGAGACTACATGACAAACTTGGATGAAGGTCAGGGTGACCTAACCTGACCTATCCACAGCAGTAAACACAGCTGCTGGTGGGATCTAGACTACAAGACAGAGTGAAAAAACGGCAATACTAAAGTCATTGAGAGTGGCCAGTCTGCCAGTCTCCCAGTCACAGCTGGTGTAGTAACAGCTCTGCTGCTGGTTAATTGGTTAATGATGAGACGCGAGAGCCCGAGGTCACCAGTGGTCTTCCTTTAAATGAGCAGAGCCCTTGTTTGTGTTACAGTGTCGAGGCGTAAAGACAGGAGCCTGGGCTAATTAGAGAGAAAGAAAGCGAGAGAGAGAGAGAGAGGAGGAGAGGAATAGAATGGGATAGGGGGATGTGCTCACATCCTCATAGATGTCAAATAAGGTGGCAGGGGGAAGCGAGAGGGAGAGAGTGAGAGTGAGAGCGAGAGAGAGAGAGAGGAGGATGTACTCACATCCTCATAGATGTCAAATAAGGTGGCAGGGGGAAGCGAGAGGGAGAGAGTGAGAGCGAGAGAGAGAGAGATAGGGGGATGTACTCACATCCTCATAGATGTCAAAGAAGGTGGCGACGGCGGCCCCGGGGATGGCCCCCAGGTCAGACTGGTCCCAGTGGACACGGAACATGCGGCCCACATCCTTACAGCTGGCATTGTCACACGGAACATTCTCCAGAAGGAAGGCCTGCTGGCCACTACAACACAGAGGAGAGAGAGAGAGATGCTGTTAGGGACTGTACAAACACATCCTGCGTTAAAATCGATGGATACTGTAAACACACGGACAGGAACACAGACAAGGTCGGACAAAACAACAGAGGAAGGTAGTCGTCGAAAGAGGCTTCAACATAAGTGATCAGAGCTGAAAATTGACTAGAGCAGGGTTGTCAAACTCATTTTGCCCCGGGGGCTGCATTCGATCTTCACCATTCTGTCTTCACCGAGGTCTGGAGCACCACACTGAAAATTGGTTATATTTCCTCGCCGTCAAAATTTGCCATCGTTTTGGGAATTTTATATATATTCCCCCGACTGCCTTTCATTTTGGTGATTTTAAGCGAGCTGGACACAGTCAAGAAACTGTATGCATGTAGGTCCATTATCATTCCTACACAGTTCCCATTTGGGTTTAGTCATTTTAAAAGTATATCGAGTTTGTTTTCCCCCACAATATTTACAAATGTAATTGTATTTCATTTGTTTATTAAATGTTTTACTCAAACCACCCGCGGGCCCGGATTGGGCTGTACGTTTGACACCCCTGGACTAGAGGATGATGATGGACAATGTATCCTCTGCGACACTTACACACAGAAGATATCGCTTTCTTTCGACTATAAAACACACGCATGAATTAGTGAAGCAATACCCAGATGAAAACACAAGTGTAGCAAAAAATGTATAATTATACACAAAACAAAAGAAGGGGAGCAACGATACAGAGACCTGGGCAGAAAATACTCAGCTAATAGGCAATTAGTAGCACTGTACAATTAAGTCCACAACGGAGATACAAACATGAGACTTAGAAGGGTTAGAACTCCAGACTGTATTGAATAGGGAAATAGTTTGGTTGCAGAGCTTTCATTTCCACACCATTGTCCAACATTTGTGAGAGGTGTGTTTTTTTTTCTTTCTTCCTTCCTGTACCCATTTTCTGTCGAGACGGTTACCCGTGTATACGTCTTTAGATCTGATCGGGAGTGTCGAAATGGAGCAAGCCTAAAAATAGAATCAGCATGAAAATGTTCTCTTTTTCCGCCTGTCTTTTCATTCCATTCTCTCTCCCCCTCTCCGTCTTGAGCATTGAAGAGAGCGAACCGGAGGCTATGAGGCTGATAGAAACTCTCACCCTAGAGGACGGCTTGGCAGTGTGTGTGTGTGTGTGTGTGTGTGTGTGTGTGTGTGTGTGTGTGTGTTGAGAGACAAGGTACGAGTGAGAATGTGTTTCCACCTTTGTGTGTCACTGAAAGACTGAGAAATGTGACACCGCAACGAGGCTCCATCGGTATGCTCAACACAGAGCCTACCTAGCGAGACGGAGAGAGATCAACAAACTTGGAGACGGAGACAGTCTCCCACTCCCACACACACACACCAAAGCATGTCCTTCCACATTATGAAGCCAGAGGACAAACTCACACATTCCCTATATGCCCAGTCTCTCTCTTCTCCCACCAGGACACACACACACACGTCTGTATATTCATTTTAACAGAACAAAAAGCCCAGCTTCTATCAGACTGGGAGGACCATGAGACCAAGCTGAAATAACAACCTGCTGTACTTCCAGTACGGAGCCTTCGTCTACCAGCCACTTCGGAAGGGATTGGAAGGACATGTGAAATGACACATGTAGTGAAGGTTTGCTGTTGACTTTTCTTGTCAGTCAATATGGCCATTGGCATTTTCCTCTCCAACACACACCATTACCCTTTCATTGTTAGAATAACCATCCGGAACGTTGGATTAACATCAGATGTTAACTAAAGGAAGTCTGGGCAATACAAGGCACTGTCTGGACAGAGATTGAAGTCACAAATTGGTCATCAAACTGTTCACTTGAATGATTGACCCATCATAAAGGCTTTGATGTGCCAAATCCATTAGCGCGTGTGGTGCCACTCCCAATGTGTGGCATGACTAGATCTAACTGACTCTGGAGTGCCGTCACACGCCCTAATGAATTTGGCACATCAAAGCCTTTATGACGGGTCTATCATTCAAATGAACAGTTTGATGCATTACCGTACATCTGAATGGCCATGTTTTGCAGCTCAGAGAATCTCACAGCTGATACAGGGTTAGAAATGTGGTCGAGGACCTTTTGGCTGAAAAAGCCTAACACAAAAGGGTCTTTTTCCCCCTCATTCCAAATCGGATAAGGCAGACAACGGTCTGGAATTGTCCCCTGTAGATGCCAGTCTGAGTGAATGCCCCCAGTGGCCAGCCTCCAGGGGTGGGCACACAGACCTGCAGAGAGGACTGTTACTACACACACACACACTCTCATGTGGACAAACATCCTTCCACAGCAAACCAAATACACACACCGTATCCTGTTGGAGACAAGGATTCCTTCTAGCTTCCAAGTGGTTAACCACATCAAGCCCAAACCACCTCATAGAACAGCATCCTGGGTAAACACAATTCAGCACTCTTGTCAGAAAGAGATTTCCCTGTGAGGACACTCAATCAGTAATATCTATTCTCAATTGGATGAAAGTACTAAGATTCTGTCTATGATCGTATCTTCACCCCATAATCAGCCCCACGTCTCAATCGAACTGATGCCTGTGCTTATCGATCTCCTCTACACAGCTAACGATAGCGTGTGTTGCATCAGGAGAGTGATGCTGGCATTTAAAGAGTTTCATGCTGAACGGTAGCGAGAGCACCCATTGTTATTCAACGCTGTGTGGGTGGGTGTGTGTTCTCGCTCTCTGGGCCTTTGTGTCTTCTGAAGAGCCTGTGTTGCTCCACAGGGGATGTGATGAGCACATGGTCAGGAGAGGTGCCAGCGTCACTGATAAAGGGCAATAGCCTGAGTGCATTGCAAATCATCGAGGTAGGATACACTAGAGAGGGCGTGCGTGCACATACACACACCTAGATTCTAGAGCATCCAAGTCTTGTCTGTGTGGCAAACAGAGCAGAACACATGTTCACACCCAACGAGTCAGTTCCAAAAGCTCACTCAGAAACACACACACACACACACACACACACACACACACACACACACAGAGAGAGGTAAACAGACAGAGATGCAGTATACAAGTCTTGCTCTCCACCAAGTTCCATTTTTTTACCGCAGCAGAATAATTAAACTGCAGTCACACTTGTACGAGCTGCACCAAATTGAATGCACTTCTCAACCCTACACAATTACTTACGGTCACAGAAATTCAATAGTATTACGTCCTATAGACCAGGGTTTTCCAAACTCGGTCCTGCCCTGGGTGTACAGTGCATTCGGAAAGTATTCAGACCCGTTCCCCTTTTCCACATTTTGTTACGTTACAACATTCACCTAAAATGGATTAAAAAAAATACAGAAATCCTCAATCTACCCACAATACAATGCGAAAACAAGTTTTTAGAAATGTTTGCCAAAAAAGCATCCGATTCTCATTGATCYTCCTTGAGATGTTTCMACAACTTGATTTGAGTCCACCTGTGGTAAATTAAATTGACTGGACATGATTTAGAAACATTTCWGCAGCATTGAAGGTCCCCAAGAACACAGTGGCATCCATCATTTTTAAATGGAATAAGTTTGGAAAAACCAAGACTCTTTCTAGAGCTGACCAATCGGGGGAGAAGGGCCTTGGTCAGGGAGGTGACCAAGTACCC
>NC_036855.1:54515271-54639800 GCF_002910315.2 Salvelinus sp. IW2-2015
TGAATACCAAGATATATTATAATATATATATATATATATATATATATATATACCCTGTTATAGGCAAATAAAAGAGTGTCATCGGTGCAATGGAGACAAAAGCATATCAGTCGACTCTGCAGCGAGCTACCGAGCGCCGGCACGTTAACCATAATAGCACCGGACTCCAGAACCAGAGGCGGGTTGCAGTTTGAAGATTGAGTTAAAAAGATCAATGCTGGCCTAGGCTGGGCGCTGAATGCAGCAATAGCTGTGTCTCTGGTCCACCGTGGGCCTTATCTTATAATTTCATCCTGTGAGTGACCAGACTTAAAGTCAATACCACAGTGAGGCGCTCGATAAGAGCTCAGGGGATCTGAAGCCGGCGGGAAAACAGCTCCTGTCACCACCGACTACAACACACCAACAAGGGAGGAGGTGGGGTTGCTCGAAGTCTGAGCCGTGTCAAAAAGTCACCCTATGGACTTGGCAGAAACACCCCATCATTATTGATTGCATGTTGGTAGAACCCAGAGACTGTTGTCCTTACTGTACTTCCATTAGGGCCAGATGAATCACTGCTCTTCCTCCATCAATGCCACTCAATGTCCAACACTGGCAAGTCTGTCAATCAATCCCAACCTGAAATCCCTCATCTGTTCCCAATCCCTCCTCCAACCCCCTGACAACCATCCTCTGAACACCACAACAACACAGTCAGAGTGTGAGTGAACCCCAGCCCATCTTTTCACTGCACACACAGTTTATCTACCCATAATCCTCAAACACCTCCCCCATTACTACGTTCACAGGCTTTCTTCATGCTGAGGCTGGAGGAAGAAGACGCGACTCGCGTTTCAAACAGTCACAGCTGAACTGTGAGACAGCAGAGTTTGTTCTGCATGCCCACCAGTGGGTTATTGTGTGACACCAAGACTGGCTTGTAAAGATATCCATGCTGCTCCGAGCGCTCTTGCAGATGGAGGACTGTGTTAGAGCAATAGGAGGACAGAGCTCGTCTCTCTGGTTCCCGGCGTGCGCCGTCAGGCGCGCGAGCACGCACTACTCAGTATGCTACTTGACGTACTGTACGCCACAGCAGGAGCAAGAGGGCACAGGCAGTAGTTTGCCATTCGTAGTTAATTACCAGAGTGCTTGCTCCCTCTCCGGCCACTTGACGACTTCAGCACACTGCTGATCTAACCAGTGCTTTACTGAAGAGAAACAACCAACAGCTCCGAAAAGAGAAGAGGACAAATCCTACTGGGGTCAGTCGTGTGAGACGAGGGGAGTGTACATGTGAAAGTTTGTTATGTGTGCAAATGTGGAGTGTCTCCGCGTCTGGCCTGACGTTAAGGCAGAGGAGCAGTCATAGCTCACAAACTAAAGCAGCCACCAGTGGCTGTGGGGGAGATGGACGAGAGAATGAAGGAGAAGGAAATAACTGCTCGCCTTAATTAAAACCCAGCAGGGATTAAATGGCATGAAAGTAGCTTTTTAGTGGACACTTTCCGTTTTTCAAAATGTCAGCTTCCCAAATGTCAGCCACCACTACAGCCACACTGCTACTCTTCTTCTAGGCTGGGGAGGGGAGCCACACAGAGGAATGAGGTGAGGAGTTCAGTTAAAACACCCAAAGGATGCCGGAGATGCATGCCCTGCAGTCATCATGTTTGTATTGATGCGTTTGCTGTTGTCTAATGCAAACTAATAGGGATGTAGCCTGCAGTCATCAGAGAGCGTATACACCGCCGCCGACTCTAGTCTCAGGAATAAGGATGTTCTTGTGATATCCTGAAAACAGTCCGATATAAAAACCTCATGTGCTCTTCTTCGGCCTAATGCTTGAGAGGAGTGCATAAAATTATGCGGTGATGAAAAAGGGGAATCTACATTATCTATCTACAGTATCTACATACAGTTTTCAAACAGAACTGTCGAGTATAAACAGAACTGGAGAAAACAAAAAGGCGCGTGCACAGAAAAGGAATACAAAGCACGCATACAAACGTGCATGTTCACAGACATGGACTCATGCACGACACACACACACACACACACGCGCTACCTGCAGAAGGTGAGAAGTTCCGACTCACAATCACTTTGACGAAGTACGCGTCGGCTTCAAAGTTGTTCTCAAAGCGTGGATGGCGAAGCCCTCTCTCCCCTCCTCTTTGCTGAGCACGATCATATCCAATATTCCCTGCAAATGACAAAATGTAATACATGACGAACAAAAAAGGAAATGGAGGCAAAGCTTTCTTTGATGTCTCTTCTGAATGTACCACTCATCCCCGTTATGGATAGAGAAACAGATCCTCCATTACAGCATTATCTGCACTCCTCTCACACTCTTTGTCAGGGAATACAGAGAAAATGAGCCAACTCCCAAGACGGAGTGGAATATAGAGTATAGAGATGATAACTACTCCCTCCACGGAAACGAGAGACAGGCATATCGCACTAAAATACAATCATAAATAAATCACACAGCCAAAACAAACACATTGATTATGTTAACTCTAAGCAGCAAGGCCGATCATGCTGATGTGTGTTGAATGATAAGAGAGGGATGCCGGGAGGCAGGCGGTGATGGTTAAGTCAGAGCGAGACAGAGCTCTCAGGAAGAAGGATTGGAGGGAGGATGGAGGAAAACTTTGACTAAATAAGACGTAAGCTGTCCAGATGGTGAATCTTGGTCAGGATGAAAGCTACGTGTCTGTTTAAAGATTTTTTTAAAGACAACCAGATTTGAGATGCAGCAGATCTCACTCTCCAAATCTCCTGAAGAGCTGATGGGCCCAACCCGTCTTATCTACACTCTCGACCGCACACATCTCATCTCAGAGGGGGCTGTGCTGTGAGCTGATTGGGCTCCTAAGGGGACAATGACCGTGCTCTGTCTGTCAGGCCCTGTCGCTTCACTGTGCCAGGCCGGGCTGGCATCCTGCGCTAGTTGTTGCCTGCAGTGACAAGCTCATCTTGGCACACCCTTCCGTCGGCCCAGAGTGGGATTAGGAAAGAGAGAAGCTGCCGTAATCTGCTTGCCAGCGTGGGAGAGAAGCCTCATGAGCGCGCCATTTCCAGCCTCATGTCGCTACCGCGCTGAGCCTCTCAGGAGACTGGTGAACAAAGAGGATCCAGAGCCACCCCACAACAGGACAATTAACAAGACTAACCATACTAGAAGACACATACTAGAAGACACAAAGAGTCAATTCTTGCAGACAAATGAAAACACTCCCCAATGGATTTCTGTGCCATTCAAACTTGACTTTGTGGAGGTTGTCATACAAATTGAAACAAAATCCCACTAAACCCTGCTCTGCGATGATGTAAATGAGACTACATGACAAACTTGGATGAGGTCAGGTGACCTAACCTGACCATCCACAGCAGTAAACACAGCTGCTGGTGGGATCTAGACTACAAGACAGAGTGAAAAAACGGCAATACTAAAGCATTGAGAGTGGCCAGTCTCCAGTCTCCCAGTCACAGCTGGTGTAGTAACAGCTCTGCTGCTGGTTAATTGGTTAATGATGAGACGCGAGAGCCCGAGGTCACCAGTGGTCTTCTTTAAATGAGCAGAGCCCTTGTTTGTGTTACAGTGTCGAGGCGTAAAGACAGGAGCCTGGGCTAAATAGAGAGAAAGAAAGCGAAGAGAGAGAGAGAAGGAGGAGAGGAATAGAATGGATAGGGGGATGTGCTCACATCCTCATAGATGTCAAATAAGTGGCAGGGGAAGCGAGAGGAGAGAGTGAGAGTGAGAGCGAGAGAGGAGAGAGAGAGGATGTACTCACATCCTCATAGATGTCAAATAAGGTGGCAGGGGGAAGCGAAGGAGAGAGTGAGAGCGAGAGAGAGAGAGATAGGGGATGTACTCACATCCTCATAGATGTCAAGAAGGGGCGACGCGGCCCCGGGGATGGCCCCCAGGTCAGAGTGTCCCAGTGGACACGGAACATGCGGCCCACATCCTTACAGCTGGCATTGTCACACGGAACATTCTCCAGAAGGAAGGCCTGCTGGCCACTACAACACAGAGGAGAGAGGAGGAGATGCTGTTAGGGACTGTACAAACCCATCATGCGTTAATCGATGGATACTGTACACGCACACACAACACAACACCACACACAACACCACACCACACACACACACACACACACACACACACACACACACACACACACACACACACGGACGGACAAAACAACAGAGGTAGGTACTCGTCGAAAGATGCTACAACATAATTAAAACATAGCTGAAAATTGACTAGCGCAGGGTTGTCAAACACTTTTTGCCCGCGGGGCTGCATTCGGTCTTCACCGAGGTCCGGAGGGTCACACTGAAAATTAGTTATATTTGCTCTACGTAAAAATCTGGTAAAATTAGTCCTCTATCCCTCATTTTGGGAGTTTTGATACTCCCCGGCTGTCTAACTTTCATTTTGGTGATTTTTAGCAAGCTAGACACAGTCAAGAAACTGTATAAATGTAGGTCCATTTTCATTCCTACACAGTTCCCATTTGGTTTTAATTATTTTAAAGTATATTGATTTTTWATATWTTTTTTTTTTATTGTATTTTATTTCTTTATTAAATGTTTTACTCAAACCACCCGCGGACCGGATTGGGCCGTACGTTTGACACCCCTGGACTAGTGAAAGGGAGCAACGATACAACAGAGACCTGTGCAGAAAATACTCAGCTAATAGGCAATTAGTAGCCGTGTCCACAACGGAGAAAGAAACATACGACTTGTTTCAATCCATTTGAACGGGGGAGGGTTAGAACTCCAGACTGTATTGAACAGGGAAATGGAAAAGTTTGGTTGCAAAGCTTCCATTTTCCAACATTTGTTTGAGGTGTTTTTTTCGTCATTTTCTTTCTTCCTGTACTCATTTCTGTCGAGACGTTAGCCCGTGTATACGTCTTCAGATCTTATCCTGAGTGTCGAAACGGAGCAAGTCTAAAAATAGAATCAGCGTGAAAATGTTCTCTTTTTCCGCCTGTCTTTTCATTCCATTCTCTCTCCCTCTCTCTTTTCTGACTGCAGCCGTCTTGAGCACTGAAGGGAGCGTTGTGGTGGAGAGAACCGGCGGCTATGAGGCTGATAGAAACTCTCACCCTTGAGGACGGCTTGTGTGTGTGTGTGTGTGTGTGTGTGTGTGTGTGTGTGGGTTTTGAGAGAGACAAGGTATGAGTGAGAATGTGTTTCCATCTTTGTGTGTCGCTGAAAGACTGAGAAATGTCACACTGCAACGAGGTTCCATTGGTATGCTCACCACATCGCCTAGCAAGATGGAGAGATAAACAAACTAGGAAATGGAGACAGTCTCCAACTCCAACACACACAAAAGCATGTCCTTCCACATTATGAAGCCAGAGGACAAACTCACACATTCCCTATATTCTCCGTCCCTCTCTTCTCCCACCAGGACACACGTCTGCATACTCATTTTAACATAACAAAAAGCCCAGCTTCTATCAAACTGGGAGGACGTTGAGACTAAGGTGTTGAAATGACAACCTGCTGTACTTCCAGTGCGGAGCCTTCGTCTACCAGGGTTCAATTAAAACTCCATCTGGTGGATCGTGTTCCAGGCGGCTGGATGAAATCACGTGAAGACAATTTGAGGACAGGCATCATGCTATGCCGCCCTGGCACTTTGTAAGGGATTGGAAGGATAGGTGAAATTACACATGTAGGGAAGGTTTGTTTTTGACTTGTCTGGTCATGTCAATATGGACATTGGCATTTCTCTCCAGCCGCATGGCCGGATCCAACACACACCACTAGCCTTTAGTTGTGAGAATAACCATCCAGAACTTTTTATTAATATTAGATGTTTACTAAGGAAGTCTGGGCAATACAAGGCACTGTCTGGACACAGATTGAAGTCACAAATTGGTCATAAGTGCCAACCACAATGTGTGGCATGATTAAGTCGAACTAATGCCACTCTGGAGCGCTACCACATGCCCTTATGAATTTGGCAAATCAGAGCCTTCATTCAAATGAACAGTTCAATGTACATCTGAATGAACCATGTAGTGTGCAGCTCAACAGAATCTCACACCTGAGACAGGATTAGAAATGTGGTTGAGGATCTTTTGGCTGTAAAAGCCGAACAACAAAGGATATTTTTTGTCCTTATTCCAAATTGGATAGGCAGACAATGGTCTGCAATTCTCCCCTGTGGATGCCAGTCTGAGTGAATGCCCCCAGTGGCCAGCCTCCAGGGTTGGGCACACAGACCTGCAGAGAGGAGTGTTGCAACACACACTCCTGTGGACAAACATCATTCCACAGCTAACTAAATACACACACAGRGTCTTGTCCGTCCACAGGCCTGTTGGAGATAAGGATTCCTTCTAGCTTGAAGTGGTCAACAACATCAAGCCCAAACTACGTCCTAGAACCGCCTCCTGGGTAAATACAATCAGCACTCTGTCAGAAAGAGATTTCCCTGGGAGGACACTCAATCAGTAATATCTATTCTCAACTGGATGGATGAAAGTACTAAGATTCTGTCTTTGATTGGGTGTCCGCCTCATAATCAGCCCCACATCTCAATCGAACTGATGCCTGTGTTTATCGATCTCCTCTGTGCAGCTAACGATTGCCCTAGAACGTGTTGCAACACAGGAGTGATGCTGACATTTAAGACTTTCAGGCTGAACCTTAGAGATAGCACCCATTGTTATTCACCGCTGTGTGCGTGTGTGTGTTCTCTCTCTCTCTCTCTCTCTAGGCCTTTTTGTCTTCTGAAAAGCCAGTCTCGCTCCACAGGGGATGTGAGGGCTGTGATGAGCACAAGGTCAGGAGAGGTGCTAGCATCACTGATAAAGGGCAATAGCCTGAGTGTATTACAAATAATCTAGGTAGGATACACTAGAGCACCCTAACACAAACACACAGAAGCGAACACACACACACACACCTAGATTCTAGAGCCTCCAAGTCTTGTCTGTGTGGCAAACAGAGCAGAACACGTGATCACACCCAACGAGTCAGCTCCAAAAGCTCATTCAGAAACACACACACACTCTCACACTCACTAAACAGAGACACACACAGAAGTACTCACACCAAAGCTCACACAGAGGTAAACAGACAGAGATGCAGTACACAAGTCTTGCTCTCCACCAAGTTAAATGATTTACTGCAGCAGAATAATTCAACTGCAGTCACACTGGTACGAGCTCCATCAAATTGAATGTACTTCTCAACCCTCCACAATTACTTACGATGACAGAAATTCAATAGTATTACATACTATAGACCTGGCTTTCCCAAACTCGGTCCTGCCCTGGGTGTACAGTGCATTCTGAAAGTTATTTCCCTTTTTCCACATTTTGTTACATAACAGAAATATTCTTAAAAATACAGAAATCCACAATCTACCCACAATACCCCATAACGACAACGCGAAAACAGGTTTTTAAGAAATGCTTGCAAATAATATATATATTTTTTAAAAACAGATACCGTATTTAAATAAGTATTCAGATCCTTTGCTATGAGACTTGAAATTGAGCTCAGGTGCATCCTGTTCTCATTAATCATCCTTGAGATGTTTCTACAACTTGGAGGCCACCTGTGGTAAATTCAATTGATTGACATGATTTGGAAAGGCACACAACRGTCTATATAAAAGGTCCCACAGTTGACAGTGCATGTCAGAGCAAAAACCAGGCCATGAGGTCGAAGGAATTGTCCGTAGAGCTCCGAGACAGGATTGTGTCGAGGCACAGATCTGGGGAAGGGTACCAAAACATTTCTGCAGCATTGAAGGACACCAAGAACACAGTGGCCTCCATCATTCTTAAATGGAAGAAGTTTGGAACCACCAAGACTCTTCCTAGAGCTGGCCACCWGGCCAAACTGAGCAATCGGGGGAGAAGGGCCTTGGTCAGGGAGGTGACCAAGAACCCGATGGTCACTCTGACAGAGCTCCAGAGTTCCTCTGTGGAGATGGGAGAACCTTCCAGAAGGACAACCATCTCTGCAGCACTCTACCAATCAGTCCAGAAATCAGGCCAGATGGAAGTCATTCCTCAGTAAAAGGCACATGACAGTCCGCTTGGAGTTTGCCAAAAGGTACCTAAAGGACTCTCAGACCATGAGAAACAAGATTCTCTGGTCTGATGAAACTAAGGCTAAACTTTTTGGCTTGAATGCCAAGCGCCATGTTTGGAGGAAACTTGCCACCATCTCTACGGTAAAGCATGGTGGTAGCAGCATCATGCTGTGGGGGATGTTTTTCAGCTGCAGGGACTGGGATACTCTTCAGAGTCGAGGGAAAGATGAACGGAGCAGAGTACAGAGAGATCCTTGACAAAAATCTGCTTCAGAGAGCTCAGGACCTCAGACTGGGAGAAAGCTTCCCTATCCAACAGGACAACGACCCTAAGCACACAGCCAAGACAACGCAGGAGTGGCTTTGGGACAAGTCTCTGAATGTCCTTGAGTGGCCCAGCCTGAGGCCGGATCGAACATCTCTGGAGAGACCTGYAAATAGCTGTGCAGCGACGTCCCTGTCCAACCTGACAGAGCTTGAGAGGATCTGCAGAGAAGAATGTGAGAAACTCCCCAAATATAGGTGCCAAGCTTGTAGCGTCATACACAAGAAGACTCAAGGCAGTAATCGCTACCAAATGTGCTTCAACAAAGTACTGAGTAAAGGGTCTGAATAGTTATGTAAATGTAATATTTCAGCTTTTTATTTTTTATACATTTGCAAACATTTCTAAAAAACTGTTTTTGCTTTGTCATTAGGGGTGGCTGGTAGCCTAGTGGTTAGAGCGTTGGACTAGTAACCGAAAGGTTGCTAGATCAAATCCCCGAGCTGAAAAGGTAAAAATCTGTCGTTCTGCCCCTGAACAAGGCAGTTAACCCAGTTAACCCTGTTCCTAGGCCGTCATTGTAAATAAGAATTTGTTCTTAACTGACTTGCCGTGTTAAATAAAAGTTAAATAAAATAAAAAAACGATTCAATCCCTTTTAGAATAAGTTTGTAATGTAACAAAATGTGGAAAAAGTCAAGGGGTCTGAATACTTTCCGAATGCACTGTACGTTTTGGTTTTTGCCCTAGCACAACACAGCTGATTCAAATAACCAATGCTTGATGATGAGTTTGTCACTGAATCAGCTGTGTAGTGCTAGGGCTAAAACCAAAACGTGCACCCAGGTTGGGCCCCAGGATGGAGTTTGGGCGATTCCAGACCTCCTTCCACCCAATGAATCATTTTGTTATCTCAGTTTGTTCTGGCAATTTTCACATAGAAACGTCATTGGGAGGAAGGACGTTTGACGTGCTTTTTACATTTGTATCACAAACCATTTGTGAGAAAAAAAAACATGAAAGTGGCCATTTTAGGCCCTTTTTAGACATGTACATGCATCCTGTAAGACCCTATGATCTGTGAACCGTACATGATACAGACAACATCTTGGTGTCATTATACTCCTCATAATATGGGGTATGTCTAGATTCTGAAATACACATTTTCACATTCATTTATTCAACATTAAAACAATGAATATTAATATCTCAAAAGTACTTATCCCCCCAAAAAAATTCCGCCTACGCTGGCGTGGAATCGGCCATACAAGGCAACAAATACCCTCTCAGCAAACTACTTCTGCAATGAGACTGACACTGAAGAGTGAAATCACACAGGACACAACTGGAGATTGTAGACAGACCCTCGGAGTAATAGAAAACCCTGAACATCAAATACCCACTTCACCACTCAGCACAGCAGTGTTTCACCGAGGGAAGAAGCATTTTAGCTGTCATCAGCACCCTGTAGGCTGTGGACGCGGAAAGATCCAGACCAAAATCACTGAAATGCACAGAATCCATATTAAAGACGTCTCAGATCCACTCTCATTAGCAAGAGTAAACAGATCGGAGATCAGGTAACAGGTTTTAGACAGATGTGTAACTCTTCGACTGGGTGTGCGTCTATGTGAGCTAAAGGGCTCAGCACTGGGCATGTTATATCAGACACAGAGCCCCGTCCCCTATAATGCGGGTGTGAGTCCTGGCCGGGAACCTGCCGTMCCAAAGCACTCTCAGGCTCCTCACTAATTGGCCACTGTGGACCCTCTGAGAGGCCAGACTGACAGGATGCCTGTTGCCTGACCTCTCTCTCCTCCTCCTCTTCTCCATCCACCAGCCAGCCCAGCCTGTCGGGAGAGGACACCCATCCCAGGGGAGGGTTTAACAGCCCAGACAGTAGTTCACCCTCCCATCTGAGGAAGAGAACTCACCGGTCATTGAAACTCAGCAAGACCAACTACTTCTGTCAATGAATGTGTGTGAGAGAAAGAGGGGTAAACAGAAAGAGAGAGACACAGAGAGAGAGAGAACAAGAGATATAGGCAGGAGGGTGTAGTTTGAGGGAGCTGGGGGATCCATAGAGGCTGAAAATGACAGAAAGAAGCTGTTACACCCTCAGGCACTCACAAAAACAGCTTCTGATAAAGAGGCACTTCTCAGTATTGTAATTATCATGTGTCTCTCTCTTTTGTCCTCCCTACTCCCATCACTCCTGACAAACCCTACTGAAACACAAGCAAAGTGATGAGGCTTCAGTTCCTTCCTGTCTGTCCATCCCTCCCCCTAAGGCTGCTTGAGAGAGAGAGAGAGAGACACGAGAGAGAGAGACACGAGAGAGAGAGAGAGAGACGAGAGAGAGAGAGAGATGAGAGAGAGAGAGCGAGAGAAACACACGAGAGAGAGAGACACGCGAGAGACACAGATATAATGTGAGTGAGTGAGACAGAGAGGTAGAGAGCAGACAAGCCCTTAGAATGGCATACTATTCAGTCCTTACCCATTCCACCATAACATATTCAGTGCCCGTCCACCTAGTGCCTTCTCCTACCCTGTCCAACCTTCAGCCTCCTCCTCCTGGTCCTCTCCCTGCTACTCCCTGAGCACTGTGCCCTCTGATCTCCAGCCTGTGATTATTCATCTAAAGGACACTGACCCATTTAAATACACCACTAACCACACATAGATTCTTTGTTTGAGAGCATACCGTTTTCTGAGTATGCCTATATCCTAAAATCTACAATAAAGAAAAAAGATTACAAAACGTGAAAGGGTCATGCTAGTGTTGTTGGGATGAGAGATGTGCACAAACATTATCTCTCCGACATACCAAACGGCATAAGGGCATTATCTGTCAGAGTCATAGACCGCATATGATGGTCAGAGTGCTGGTCTACTGAGAAGAGACCAGCCCTGTCATTCGACCAGGTCAGGGGCACAACATTACACATGTCAACATACGCGCGCAACCTCTTTCAAGGAAAGCAAGTGTCTATGACAAGGTCAACATTACCACCTCTTTCCGTGAACTTAAACCAAATCAACATTCATAACCTCTCCCCCACTGGCTCAGACAGACAACCCTCCTCTCTTTCCAAGGTCAGTTCAGGAGAACCTACGGTGCTGTCAGTGTCACAATAACACACTTCTGTTCACAGGACTCAGGGATTATAGGTCCATGATAACGTAAATGACATGTACAATATCTCTATTTTACAGAGGTATGAGCAGGTTGTGGCTAAGCCTAACTTGCTTTCCTAGTCTTGCTACCCACGTATGTGATTTAATGGCATTGCCTAGCAACACCATGGCTTGCGGTTGACGACTCAGTCGGGGTGGATACAGATAGAACACCACAAAGAGCCACGGCTCAGTGTGCGTGTGGATATAGTACTAGTGGAATGGAAGGTCAGTGTGTGTGTGGATATAGTACTAGTGGAATGGAAGGTCAGTGTGTGTGTGGATATAGTACTAGTGGAATGGAAGGTCAGTGTGTGCGTGTGGATATAGTACTAGTGGAATGGAAGGTCAGTGTTGCGTGTGGAATATAGTATAGTGGAATGGAAGGTCAGTGTGTGCGTGTGGATATAGTACTAGTGTAATGGAAGGTCAGTGTGTGTGTGTGTGTGATATAGTACTAGTGGAATGGAAGGTCAGTGTGTGCGTGTGATAGTAGTACTAGTGGAATGGAAGGTCAGTGTGTGCGTGTGGATATAGTACTAGTGGAATGGAAGGTCAGTGTGTGTGTGTGATATAGTACTAGTGGAATGGAAGGTCAGTGTGTGTGTGTGGATATAGTACTAGTGGAATGGAAAGGTCAGTGTGTGCGTGTGGATATAGTACTAGTGGAATGGAAGGTCAGTGTGTGCGTGTGGATATAGTACTAGTGGAATGGAAGGTCATGTGTGTGTGTGGATATAGTACTAGTGGAATGGAAGGTCAGTGTGTGCGTGTGGATATAGTACTATGTAATGGAAGGTCAGTGTGTGCGTGTGGATATAGTACTAGTGGAATGGAAGGTCAGTGTGTTGCGTGTGGATATAGTTAAGTGGAATGGAAGGTCAGTGTGTGCGTGTGGATATAGTACTAGTGTAATGGAAGGTCAGTGTGTGCGTGTGATAAGTCTAGTGTAATGGAGGTCATGGTGGCGTGTGGATATAGTACTATGTGAGTGGAAGTCAGTGTGTGCATGTGGATATAGTACTAGTGGAATGGAAGGTCAGTGTGTGGTGTGGATATAGTACTAGTGGAATGGAAGGTCAGTGTGTGTGTGTGATATAGTACTAGTGGAATGGAAGGTCAGTGGTGTGCGTGTGGATATAGTACTAGTGGAATGGAAGGTCAGTGTGTGCGGTGGATATAGTCCTAGTGGAATGGAAGGTCAGTGTGTGGTGTGATATAGTCTAGTGGAATGGAAGGTCAGTGTGTGCGTGTGGATATAGTACTAGTGGAATGGAAGGTCAGTGTGTGCGTGTGGATATAGTACTAGTGAATGGAAGGTCAGTGTGTGCGTGTGGATATAGTACTAGTGGAATGGAAGGTCAGTGTGTGCGTGTGGATATAGTACTAGTGGAATGGAAGGTCAGTGTGTGCTGTGTGGATATAGTATAGTGAATGGAAGGTCAGTGTGTGCGTGTGGATATGTACTAGTGAATGGAAGGTCAGTGTGTGCGTGTGATATAGTACTAGTGTATGGAAGGTCAGTGTGGCGTGTGGATATAGTACTAGTGGAATGGAAGGTCAGTGTGTGCTGTGGATATAGTACTAGTGAATGGAAGGTCAGTGTGTGGTGGATATAGTATGATGGAAGGTCAGTGTGTGGTGTGGATATAGTACTAGTGGAATGGAAGGTCAGTGTGTGCGTGTGGATATAGTACTAGTGGAATGGAAGGTCAGTGTTGTGCGTGTGATATAGTACTAGTGGAATGGAAGGTCAGTGTGTGTGTGTGGATATAGTACTAGTGGAATGGAAGGTCAGTGGTGTGTGTGTGATATAGTACTAGTGGAATGGAAGGTCAGTGTGTGTGTGTGGATATAGTACTAGTGGAATGGAAGGTCAGTGTGTGCGTGTGGATAGTACTAGTGGAATGGAAGGTCAGTGTGTGCGTGTGGATATAGTACTAGTGGAATGGAAGGTCAGTGTGTGGTGTGGATAGTACTAGTGGAATGGAAGGTCAGTGTGTGCTGTGGATATAGTACTAGTGGAATGGAAGGTCAGTGTGTGTGGTGTGGGATATAGTACTAGTGAATGGAAGGTCAGTGTGGTGCGTGTGGTATAGTACTAGTGGAATGGAAGGTCAGTGTGTGCGTGTGGATATAGTACTAGTGAATGGAAGGTCAGTGTGTGCGTGTGGATATAGTACTATGGAATGGAAGGTCAGTGTGGCATGTGGATATAGTACTAGTGGAATGGAAGGTCAGTGTGTGTGTGTGTGTGGATATAGTACTAGTGGAATGGAAGGTCAGTGTGTGCGTGTGAATAGTATAGTGAATGGAAGGTCAGTGTGTGTGTGTGGATATAGTATAGTGGAATGGAAGGTCAGTGTGTGCTGTGGATATAGTACTAGTGGAATGGAAGGTCAGTGGTGTGCTGTGGATAAGTACTAGTAATGGAAAGGTCAGTGTGTGTGTGTGTGTGGGTGTGGTGTGTGTGTAGTGTAGTACGGGTGTGGTGTGTGTGTGTGTGTGTGTGTTGTGTGTGTGTTGTGTGGTACATGAATGGAAGGTCAGTGTTGTGGTGTGTGCCTGTGTGTGTGTGTGTGTGTGTGTGTGTGTGTGTGTGTGGTGTGTGTGTGTGATATACTAGTGGAATGAAGTCAGTGGTGTGTGGAAATGTATAGTGGAATGTGAGGCCAGTGTGTGTGTGTGTGTGTGGGATATAGTAAGTGTATGAAGTAGTGTGTGTGTGTGTGTGGATATAGTACTAGTGAATGGAGTTCAGTGTGTGTGCGGGGATATAGTACTAGTGAATGAAGGTCAGGTGGTGTGTGTGTTGATAGTACTAGTGGAATGGAAGGTCAGTGTGTGCGTGTGATATATATAGTGGAATGGAAGGTCAGTGTGTGTGTGTGGATATAGTACTACTGGAATGGAAGGTCAGTGTGTGCGTGTGGATATAGTACTAGTGGAATGGAAGGTCAGTGTGTTTGGATGTAACTGACGGGTGGATTTGGTGTTTACATGCTATAACAGTATGGGTTTGGTAAATCAGAATCACAAAAAACAATTATAGATTTTCCATATTGTCTAAGTCTCCATGCACACACACCATGAGGATAAGCAGTAAACCAATGTGCTGTGACTTTGATTCCCTTCCTCATTTGCATTGTTATGACAAGCCAAATTAGGGTGGGCACACTAATTGGATAACAAGCAGGGCAGTCAGACAGAAGCGGGGTAGAGACATGTTGACCGGGTCACAGGAAAAGTGGAGTCAGGGTTAGTTTTACCGATAGCCCCACTGACAAGAACGGGGTATGCTACTTTGATGTGAGAGCAATTGCAAGATATACCTAATTAAAAACCAATTTAAATCGCTGATCGTGTTAGTACTTAAGCAGACTGCAAGTGTCAGGGTTTAAATGGATTATGCCTACCCTTTGTGCCAGACTGCCATTGACCTACAGTGTGAGGAGCACCAAATGATCATGTCTGCTGTGTTAGTGTGACTTCTTTTACACATACACACACTCCACCGCCCTGAAGAGTGTACGGTCTTCCTCACTGAAACAACTCACATCTATCACATGAAATATCCTGACATCATAAAGCTGCCCTTTTAATGATGATTAGCATTCCTTAATGGATTTCGGTGGTCTGCTATCTCTTTCGCTATCCCTTCTGCCAGTGAGCGCTCCCTAGAGTTAGATAGCAATGAGGGTAAGCCATTTTCATTAGTGACCTCCTTTCTCTTTCTAGAAATACCCTCCAAGATCGCAACACACACCTCCGGTTCTAAGCGGTGTGATGTTCTTCTCCTGGCGGGGGCTATATTATAAAGCAAGGAAACCATTGCACGTGAAACTGTGTGAAACAGTGTTACCCAGCGGGGCACTTGCTTTCACTGTATGAGAGAGTGGGTGGGCGGACTGCCTGGGTAGAACCAATCATATGTAAAAATAGCCCCCTAGACGCTCTAGAAATATCCTAACTCTTCAGAGAAAACACAGGTCTTTCATCATCTTTACTAAAACATGAACTCTACAAAGTACACAATCCTCTCATTAGTAGGAGATTACGTCTCAAGTGTGTATAAACCAATGCCACAAAGGCTAGTATGTACTGAAAAACAGGAAGTGGCATACTTGTACACTCTCAACCCTGTGCACAATTGAGAGGGCTGAAAAGAAATCACTATTCCTCAAAATGGCTGCCTATTTACCTGCTCCTTGATGCCACTGACAGATGCTGTCAGGGAGTAATAAGACAGGAAGAGGACATCTGAGGCGGCGATTAAAAGAAACATGCATAATGCAAACTAACTCTGGGGAGTTAAATGCAAACCACAACGTTGCGCGAGTGTTGCAAAATACACTAACAGTCAAAAGTTTTAGAACACCTACTCATTAAAGTGTTTTTCTTAATTTTTACTATTTTCTACTTTGTAGAATAATAGTGAAGACATCAAAACCATGAAATAACACATATGGAATCATGTAGTAACCAAAAAAGTGTGAAACCAATGAAAATATATTTAATTTTTGAGATTTTTCAAAGTAGCCACCCTTTGCCTTGATGACAGCTTTGCATACTTTTGGCAGTCTCTCAACCAGCTTCATGAGGTAGTCACCTGGAATGTGTAATTTCTTTCCTTCTTAATGCGTTTGAGCCAATCAGTCATGTTGTGACAAGGTAGGCGGGGTATACAGAAGATAGCCCTATTTTGTAAAAGACCAAGTCCATATTATGGCAAGAACAGCTCAAATAAGCWAGGAGAAACGACAGTCCATCATTACTATAAGACATGAAGGTCAATTAATATGGAAAATGTAAAGAACTTTGAAAGTTTCTTCAAGTGCAGTCGCAAAAACCATCAAGCGCTATGATGAAACTGGCTCTTATGWGGACCGCCACAGGAATGGAAGACCCAGAGTTACCTCTGCTGCAGAGGATACGTTCATTTGAGTTACCAGCCTCAAATTGCACTCCTCTTTCTCTTCTGGTCAGAGCCAGTTTACGCTGTTCTGTGAAGGGAGTAGTACACAGCGTTGTACGAGATCTTCAGGTTCTTGGCAATATCTCGCATGGAATAGCCTTCATTTCTCAGAACAAGAATAGACTGATGAGTTTCCGAAGAAAGTACTTTGTTTCTGGACATTTTGAGGCTGTAATTGAACCCACAATTGCTGATGCTCCAGATACTCAACTAGTCTAAAAGAAGGCCAGTTTTATTGGTTCTTTAATCAGAAAAACAGTTTTCAGCTGTGCGAACATAATTGCAAAAGGGTTTTCTAATTATCAATTAATCTTTTAAAATGATAATCTTGGATTAGCTAACACAACGTGCCATTGGAACACAGGACTGATGGTTGCTGATAATGGGCCTTTGTACGCCTATGTAGATATTCCATWAAAAATATGTAGCCGTTTCAAGCTACAATAGTCATTAACAACATTAACAATGTCTACACTATATTTCTGATCAATTTGTGAAGACTTACAGAAAACGTTTGACCTCTGTCATTGCCAACAAAGGGTATATAACAAAGTATTGAGATAAACTTTTGTTATTGACCAAACACTTATTTTCCACCATAATTTGCAAATAAATTCATTAAAAATCCTACAATGTGATTTTCTGGATTTCTTTTTCTCATTTTGTCTGTCATAGTTGAAGTGTACCTATGATGAAAATTACAGGCCTCTCTCATATTTTTAAGTGGGAGAACTTGCACAATTGGTGGCTGACTAAATACTTTTTTGCCCCACTGTATTTACCACCACAGACCGATGGTGGCACTAAGAACGCACTCAACCAACTCTATAAGACCACATGCAAAAAAGAAAATGCTCACCCAGAAGCGGTGCTCCTAGCGGCCAGGGACTTTAATGTAGGAAAACTTAAATCAGTTTTACCACATTTTTACCAGCATGTCACATGTGCAACCAGAGGGAATAAAAAAAACTTTAGACCACCTTTACTGTGATAACACTCTCGGTCGCCAATGTGAGCAAGACCTTAAAATAGGTTAACATTCACAAAGCCGCGGGCCAGGCGGATTACCAGGATGTGTACTCAAAGCGTGAGCGGACCAACTGGCAAGTGTCTGCACTGACATTTTCAACGTCTCCCTGACTGAGTCTGTAATACTTACATGTTTCAAGCAGACCACCATAGTTCCTGTGCCCAAGGAAGCGAAGGTAACCTGCCTAAATGATTACCACCATGAAGTGCTTTGAAAGGCTGGTCATGGCTCACATCAATATCATTATCCCAGACACCCTAGACGCACTCCAATTCACATACCGCCCCAACAGATCCACAGATGACGCAATCTCAATCACACACAAAAGGAACACCTATGTGAGAATGCTGTTCATTGAATACAGCTCAGCATTCAACACCATAGTGCCCACAAAGCTCATCACTAAGCTAAGGACCCTGGGACTAAACACCTCCCTCTGCAACTGGATCCTGGACTACCTGACGGGCCGCTCCCAGGTGGTAAGGGTAGGCAACAACATGTCTGCCACGCTGATCCTCAACACTGGGGCCCCTCAGGGGTGTGTGCTTAGTCCCCTCCTGTACTCCCTGTTCACCCACGACTGCGTGGCCAAACATGACTCTAACACCATCATTAAGTTTGCTGACAACACAACAGTGGTAACCCTGACAACCCTGATCACCGACAACGACGAGACAGCCTATATAGAGGTGGTCAGAGAACTGGCAGTGTGGTGCCAGGACAACCACCTCTCCCTCAATGTGAGCAAGACAAAGGAGCGGATTGTGGACTACAGGAAAAGGTGGGCCGACCAGGCCCCCATTAACATCAACGGGGCTGTAGTGGAGTAGGTTGAGAGTTTCAAATTCCTTGGTGTCCACACCAACAATCTATCATGGTCCAAACATACCAAGACAGTCGTGAAGAGGGCATGACAAAACCTTTTCCCCCTCAGGAGACTGAAAAGATTTGGCATGGGTACCCAGATCCTCAAAAAAGTTAGAGCTGCACCATCGAGAGAATCCTGACCGGTTGCATCAACGCCTGGTATGGCAACTGCTCGGCATCTGACCGTAAGGCGCTACAGAGGGTCCTGCGAACGGCCCATGACATCACTGGGGCCAAGATTCCGTCAGAGGAAAGCCCATAAAATTGTCAGAGACTCCAGTCACCCAAATCAAAGACTGTTTTCTCTGCTACCGCACAGCAAGTGGCACCGGAGCGCCAAGTCTAGGACCACAAGGCTCCTTAAAACTTCTTAGGGATCAAATCCCGTTAACGGGATCGATTTGACAACACCCGGTGAAATGGCAGAGCGCCAAATTCAAATTAAATTATTCGAAATATTTAACTTTCATACAATCACAAGTGCAGTACACCAAATTAAAGCTTTACTTCTTGTTAATCCAGCCACCGTGTCAGATTTCAAAAGGGCTTTACGGCAAAAGCAAACCATGCTATTATCTGAGGACAGCACCCCATCAAACAAACACAGACAATCATATTTCATCCCGCCAGGCGCGACACAAAACTCAGAAATAACGATATAATTCATGCCTTACCTTTGAAGAGCTTCTTCTGTTGGCACTCCAATATGTCCCATAAACATCACAAATGGTCCTTTTGTTCGATTAATTCCGTCGTTATATCTCCAAAATGTCKATTTATTTGGCGCGTTTGATCCAGAAAAACACTGGTTKCAACTCACGCAACATGACTACAAAATATCTAATAAGTAATCTTTGTCCAAACAACTTTCCTAATACAACTTCAGGTATTTTTTTAACGTAAATAATCAATAAAATTTAAGACGGGATAAACTGCGTTCAATAGCGGATAAAAACAAAGTGGAGCGAGCTTTCAGGTCGTGCGCCCCAACCACAACAGTACACTAGACTCAACCATCGTTCTGAACAGCCCTACTTCTTCATTACACAAAGGAAAAACATCAACCAATTTCTAAAGACTGTTGACATCCAGTGGAAGCGATAGGAACTGCAAGCAAGTGCCTTAGAAATCTAGATCCACATAGAAAACCCATTGAAAACACTCACAACAAAAAATTAAAATCCTGGATGGTTTGTCCTCGGGGTTTCGCCTGCCAAATAAGTTCTGTTATACTCACAGACATCATTCAAACAGTTTTAGAAACGTCAGAATATTTTCTATCCAAATGAACTAATAATATGCATACCCTAGCTTCTGGGCCTGAGTAGCAGGCAGTTTACTTTGGGTACGCTTTTCATCCGGACGTGAAAATACCGCCCCCTAGCCCAGAGAGGTTTTAACAGCTTCTACTCCCAAGCCATAAGACTGCTGAACAATTAATAAAATGGCCACCGGACTATTACAGTGAACCCCCATCCATTTGTTTTGTACACTGCTGCTACTCGCTGTTTATTATCTATGCATAGTCACTTCACCCTTACCTACATGTACAAATTACCTCAACTAACCTGTACGCCTGCACACGGACTCTGTACAGATACCCCCTGTATATAGCCTCATTATTGTATTGTGTTACTTATTATAATTTTTTACTTTAGTTTATTTTGTAAATATTTTCTTAACTCTTCTTGAACTGCACTGTTGGTTAAGGGCTTGTAAGTAAGGATTTCATATTATCTCAGCAAAGGAGAATTACTCACTAACAGGGGTGTAAACAAATGTGTACAAAATTTGAGAGAATTACGTTTTTATTTTTTTTAAATATTTTTTTATTTATATATTTTAATTTTTTTATCCCATTTTCTCCCCAATTTTCGTGGTATCCAATCGCTAGTAATTACTATCTTGTCTCATCGCTACAACTCCCGTACGGGCTCGGGAGAGACGAAGGTCGAAAGCCATGCGTCCTCCGAAGCACAACCCAACCBAGCCGCACTGCTTCTTAACACAGCGCGCCTCCAACCCGGAAGCCAGCCGCACCAATGTGTCGGAGGAAACACCGTGTACCTGGCCCCCTTGGTTAGCGCGCACTGCGCCCGGCCCGCCACAGGAGTCGCTGGAGCGCGATGAGACAAGGATATCCCTACCGGCCAAACCCTCCCTAACCCGGACGACGCTATGCCAATTGTGCGTCGCCCCACGGACCTCCCGGACGCGGCCGGCTGCGACAGAGCCTGGACGCGAACCCAGAGACTCTGGTGGCGCAGCTAGCACTGCGATGCAGTGCCCTAGACCACTGCGCCACCCGGGAGGCCCTAGAATTACGCTTTTTGTGCATATGGAACACATCTGGGATATTTGATTTCAGCTCATGAAAAATGGGACCAAGACTTTACATGTTGCGTTTATATTTTTGTTCAGTGTACATTTGCTAAAAAAACGTAACATTAAATATTGAACGACGTGGAACTAACCTACCAAGATATTGCATTATCTTCCATAGACCGCATACAGCCCTGAGTTGAATATCCCTTTTATCCATGGCTAAAATGTAAAACATTTTCCGCTAGAAATGTGTTCATTTGCAAGTAGAAATGTGTTCAACATCCACTGAAGTAGCTAGCAAGTTTACTAGATAGATACAGTAGTTGCCTTTGTATCCAAACAAGCAGACTTGCTAATGTAGCTAATCAAACCATCATCAGTCCTAGCTTGCTATTATGTAAATCGAATTCAAGAATGCCAATAATGTTTTCAATTCATCTTTTGCTTTCAAAAGGAGCTCAAATATAGAACATGTAAGAATGAACTACTGTATGGCCATTCACTTCTACCGCGCTGATATACAGTGCGTTATAGAGAAATGTTGCGTCTTTGGCTATGCCGGATTAAGTGATATGACATGCTATTCTATAAAATAATTTCTCTAACTAATATTACCTGATTAAGCTAATCAGGTAAATAATTAACTAGAAAGTCGGGGCACCACGAAAGAATGTTTATAGAGCTGTTATCTTCCGAATAAACTCTTGAAGACCTAGTAATCTTTTACCTCAATAGCCTTCAATATTTAATCGTCACTTTATTTAGTCTCATCTGAAAGTTGTAAATTCTTGGTTATCTTCACGCACCCTGGCTAACAAGTTGAATCAGCAATACAAAATTGTTTGAGTGAAAGAGCGGAAAGACTGAGGAACAAAGGGAGAAGCTATGCTATCGTAAATACATTATCTTATGCATTCTAAATTACCGCCCATTTGAAAAAGGAGAATGCAATAGATATTTATTCTGAGCTGCGCTTCGGTAGATTGGTCGTTGATGGAAGGCCGGTTTGTCCTTTGAAGAATGTCTCTGGTGGTAAACTGGATTTGTATCATTGTGTGTGTTAGACTGGATATGTCGTCCGTCCTTTCCTAGCCCACGTTTACAGCGACTGCTGCTAACTCAACAGCTAGGAGGTATCACTTTTAAGCTCTTTCTATATTCTGGCTGGTATAGTTGAAATTCATCCTTTCGGCGTGTTGACCGGCATCTTCACGTTGAAATTCGATGCTGATTTTTTTAGGTTATCTGAGCCCTTTTAACGTAGGACCGTCACCCTAACGCCCTATATAAGGGGCTTATATAGGATTGGGAGAGAGGGCTGTGTTTCATAGTTTACAACCCATGTCTTGTCTGTTCACTTGGGCGGGGCCTCTGAGTGAGGATTACCGGTATATGGTTCCGTTTCCCATCTTTTGATGTCACCAGACTCTCTATGTTAACAAAGGGATTTTCAATAGTCACATCGGTAGAGTAGAGAGAGGAAAACGGGGAAAGGTATTTATGGGGGTCATAAACCTCCCCCACTCAGGCCAACGTCATGACAGAAATAATGCACACTAGAATGCCCTTCTAGCCAATCAGAAAAAAAGTATTCAACAATGCCATTGTATAATTCAGCAATAAGGCCTGAAGGGGTGTGGTATATGGCCAACATACCACAGCTACGGGCTGTTCTTAGACACGACACAACCCCCGAGGTGCCTTATTGCCATTATAAACTGGTTACAAAAGGTAATTAGAACAGTAAACAAGTAKTTTTGTGTCATACCCATTGCTTTCAGCCAATCAGCATTCGGGGCTCGAATGACCTGGTTTATAATTCAAAATATAGCTTTTTTTTGTAGAATATTACAGSCACTATTCCATGTGTTCTACATGTAAGCACTTGCGGCAGCATAGGCTACTAAGCACAGACGAGTAAAATAATACAACTTAAATTATGATACTGTTCTTTTGAAATAAAATGGATTTTTAAATGTTTCTAATGAACTGTCATAAGAAAATAATAATGCATTTCTTTGTGATGGTGTACAACACTTGTGGTGTTTTGTGGTTTTACATATAGCCTACAGTAACAAACGAATAACAATTTTATTTTGTTTGTATTTTAAATGGTAGGCCTACCTAAAACCTTCCTAAACACAAGCAAATTAGATTTTTTTTGCAATTACATTAGTGTTGAATATTTTCTTCAAAAACGACAAATTTACCTTCCTGGGAAAATTGCAACCACACCGATAATATCCCGGTATTGCTTTTCAAACTGAAAATGCTATTGAAAAGCATAATAGCAGCCCCCAAAAATCTGACATGGTTTTACCACTGTAAATGGAGAAATAGGGACAGAAATCTAACGGTTTCTTGWTMWAATTGMSKCAATTWKAWCAACTCAAAGTTTTGTCAAAGTCACCACACTACTTTGTTGATGTATCCTAAACGTAGGTTACTAGCCTACAGCTTAGTGAAAATTACATTCGTTTCAGCTTACCTTTGACTGAAAGATGTCACCRAGCTTGTTGGCCCTCTTCTCTCCCCTGGCATCTGGCTATCAGTGGGATTTAGGAAGGTTGTGGCTGTTTTTACTTTATGATAACCTGCTTATTGTAGTGACTGTCACAGGGAACATCTCCGCTAAACAAATAGGCTTAGTAGCGGAGATTCAGCACCATGGATAGCGCCGCGYTTGATCAAAGTCCTGCGAACCTGACTCATCAAGCACGTGCACTCGCATTGTTCTATGATGTWACTATAACAAATGTTGCAAATGTCCTCGAGCGRGTTTGTGGACACAATGTACCGGACATTTTGTTAACAGTGAGTAGCTGCAGTTTATATGTTCATCCTCTACCAGTGCCACAAAGCTAGTTTGGGGATTTGTGAATGTGAGATGGAGATCGCCTTCAGTAACTGAGTCGAGATGTCACGTGTAGCCTAGCATTGCAATTTATKGAAGTCATGTAAGTAAGGGCCATTTTCTATTGTGGACTTTAAGTTGAGTAGGTGAAAATGMTCGGCTGCTTGCGTTGTGATGACTGGTCTAATGTATGAATGAAGCTAAAGTTGATGTGTCAGTTTCATGCAGCTATTCACACATGCATATTTTGTATTTTTGCATTAMTGCAGCATAAAAATGGTGGGACATATTATTGGTCCACAACATTAGAATTCTCGGGAAATGGCAGGAGCTTGGTCGAGTAGTCTCGAGATACCGGTCACTGGTATTAAACCCTAAACAGCATATTTTTTTTTATTTCACCTTTATTTAACCAGGTAGGCTAGTTGAGAACAAGTTCTCATTTACAATTGCGACCTGGCAATTGCGACCTGGCATATACAAAATGTATTTATTATACTGTTAGAATGCATTGGCTCAGAACGGGATAGCTAGATGTCTCGCTTTTCTACTGTTAGTATTCAGAGTAGAGAAACACATGATTTTTGTATGACTTCGGGTCAAAATTCTACAAAGATCCAGAAAAAAAAAGGACCATATGCATTTCAGGTAAAATAACAACCCATTGCTCGTCTACCAGGATAAATTAGCTAGCAATAGCAAGATAGCTAAATGTCAAGTGTGTTTGATATGCGCCCAAATTAATATAGTTGTTTCACAGTTGGTTTTGATATTTTAACCTGCGTGTCATAAATTCTCATCAATTCTGGTGTGGATGGACAAAATCAACATGCGGACGATGGAACACGGGCGTGTCCAGTGTAGTCAGTATGTTATGAAAGCAAACAAACGCCAACCCAACCACCCACCCACATCCAAGCTAAATCTCCCTCTCTCTCCCACAGTGAGGGGATGGTAGGTGTTTGATGAGTGCTGGTGCGTCGTGACATGATTGGCAGCTGAGAGAGGCGAGCGAAAGGAAAAGAACACACCTACTGATCTGCAAGATGTGCATGATTCCCCAGAAGGAGACGATTCACAGCTTCAAAAGCACTGCTGCCAGCCATACTCAAAGTCTGTGTCTGTCTTCAGAGACAGCTGGAGATCAAAGACTTTCCAAACAACATTAGCAAGCTGAGACCACAGTGACCACAACACACCTGTCATTCATCTCAGAGACATGCTGTAAGTCAGAGAGTGGTCATATTGAGACCTGTGACCTGTCCTGAATTGGTCATGGTTGTGTTTTCAGATGCATGGTCAAGTTCAATTACGTAGGCTACAATATACATAGACCGCCACCAAAAGTTATGTTATAGAAACGCTGCTATGACTGGTTTGTTTGAGTCGAACATAGATGTTCACTTTGGGCCTGAACTGTTTGACTGAAATCAGTCCTCTCCTGATATGATTTGAATCGACAAATGAATACAAATGCATTCTCTCATCATGTACTTAATAAATAGATAAATTCATTATGCTAATAGTTTTGGACTTAACGTAATCATTTTGTCTGTCCTAGTCTGCCGGGATGTACAGTAGGAGGGACAAACCATTGAATTCAGTTACAAAAATCAATAAGCCAGAATAAATTGACTTTGACTTGAAAAGGTTTGGAGAGAATGCTGTGGGCCATAAGCCCTTGACAACCGCCCTCCCCTTGTCCAAACATCTTCACCATAAATCAACATGTCGCGCCGCCCCTCGTTCCACTCCAACCATTGTGCCCAAGAGCCCAAACCGTTTAACGCAGAACGTTAATTATATTTCAAACTAAACGGATGGAGAACGCCGGCTATTAGCTCCGGGCTGAGCTGTGGCGGTCCGTCGATCATGTTTCTCTCATGGCGGGGTGCGACTTTGATCTGCAAAGCGGGGAGAATGGAAGAGGGGGAAAGAAAGAAAAACACTCAAGTTTTAATGGCTCTCCAGTGTGCGGAGAGGGAGAAGCCATGTCATGAGATACTATCCAACATGATCAATGGAAAGGGAAATGGCTACATCTGGGGATTCTTCACTGTCAAAGTTAGTGTGCTCCTGGCTGCTGGTGGGCTGGTCTACTGCTCCCAAGGTAGAAGARTGGAGCAAGTAGAGCTCCTTCCTCGCCTACACAAACGGTGTTGATTGCATTACTACAAACAGCCACTTCATTTGTGGAGGACGGTAAGTGAGATGCCAACGTGCTGCACAGCAAGATACCTTCCTGATGAAAAATAAGAGACTATTGAGAAAAGTCATCTCTTTTCCGCCATTATTATTGACATTACGAAAAATGGAATTAAGGAACAGCAGCAGATGGTGGTAAGCGACTGGCTAAACAGAGATACTTAGGGGACGCTAGCCAAAGAGCGCAGCAATTGGCTGAATAAGAAAGCCAAGCTGAGTATTGTAGCAATTTCTTGAGAGAGGAAAAAGGTCCACGGACCATYGACACAGGGATGGTTGCAGTTGGCTTAAATGGAGCAGATGGCCGGATGCTGTCCAGGGGGGGACACAGTCACAGGACGAACACAGTAACTCATTTGGTTCCTGGTTTCTGGACACATTAAGAAAAGCAGATTAGACYTGCCAAGAGTGGTGGTGGGTTGGTCYTTGGTATTGCAATCCGTGTGTCTCATCAGACCCCTGCCCTGGGAAGGTCACAGGTCAACATGGCGGCTGCTGCTTTTCAAGTATCAATCTCCTGTAATCCGGTGGTAGCAAAAGGCATGCTTCACTGTTGATTGTGTTCATATGGCTCTTTGATGCACACAACACACTGATCTGAGGGAATCCCAGCAACATCTAATATTAAAGTGACACATGCTGAGACCGATCGCAATGCTCCTTTGTTTTTAATCCAATATGAAAACACTGTGCTGTACTGTGATTTGTGGTCTAGATAATTCCATGGCATTGATGATGCCAGGGCTTGGTGCTCGTCTATTCATGCTCTGGTTTGGGAGAGAGTYGTTGTGTGTCATCTCTACAGTAAAGAAGGTGTATACACTAGCATGGCAGGTGGCATATGGCACATTATGGCATAGTTTTTGGGGACGTACAGTAGGAGGGAGAAACCATTGAATTCAGTTACAATAAGCCAGAATAAATTGACTTTGACTTGAAAAGGTTAGGGGAGAATGCTGTAGGCCATAAGCCCTTGTCAACCCCCCTACCCTTGTTCAAACATCTTCACCATAAATCAACATGTCACGCCGCCCCTCGTCCCACTCCAACCATTGTGCCCAAGAGCCCAAACCATTAATGCAGAACGTTAATTAATTTTCAAACTAAACGGATGGAGAACGTGGGCTATTATCTCCGGGCTGAGCTGTGGTGGTCCAGTCGATCATGTTTCTCATGGCGGGGAGCGACTTTGATCTGCAAAGCGTGGAGAATGGAAGAGGGGGAAAGAAAGAAAAAACCCAAAGTTCCTCACTGTGAGCGAGGAATCTGGCAAACCCTCTCGCAAACTCACTGCCATCCTGTATAGAAGGAGTCAAGGGTGCAAGTGAGAAGAGAAAGACAGTGGGTAAAATGAATAAGAAGACAATGAAAGCAGAACYAGCGAGAGACACTGCCCCCCTGACTGAGTTTCTCCAGTCTAAGAACAGTCGGTYAGAGGGAGAGAGTGAGTCACAAGCTTAGCCTTCAGCCCAGACAAACCGGTAGCGACTCSCGGACAGAGATTGAGTTCAGACTGCAGGTGAACCAGTCTGAAAGGCCTGG
Source organism: Salvelinus sp. IW2-2015 (assembly GCF_002910315.2). NCBI lineage: Eukaryota > Metazoa > Chordata > Actinopteri > Salmoniformes > Salmonidae > Salvelinus > Salvelinus sp. IW2-2015. The sequence goes on from NC_036855.1 coordinate 54,542,580, forward strand.
GGCCAGTGACACACAGACAGCCCRCTCAGTTCTCTCAGCCCAAGCTCCAGATTGAGTTCTGAGTGCACCTCACCTGGACTGAACCCCCTGCTGCTTCCCCTGAATGTCTCTCAGCTCCCAAAACACCATTCACAGCTGCCGAGAAGAGGAGTAAGGGGTGAAATGGGGACACAACAGCTCTCTCCTTCTCCTGAGATATTGTTCCTTTRAGAAATAAGTGTCAGACTCTGCTGCTCTCCCACTGAGAAAGACTGTCATTAGTCTTGTCCAAAGTCTTGTCCAAAAATGAGCTGCTGGTATTACGTCGCCACGTTAGTGAATAKTAGACATTTTAAATAAATTGGCTGACAAAAACAAGTTACTAAAACAGATAGAAAATGTGTACCAATGGATTATAAAACAGTWGAAGGCTGGAAAGGAGAGAGTAAGACTTCAAACTGTATATATGAGTGTACTTAAAGTGCATTGAAAGGGCTCTGGGGTGATGTACAGCTGTGGCCAAAAGTTTTGAGAATGACACAAATATTAATTTCCAKAAAGTTTGCTGCTTCAGTGTCTTTAGATATTTTTGTCAGATGTTACTATGGAATACTGAAGTATAATTACAAGCATTTCATAAGTGTCAAAGGCTTTTATTGACAATTACATGAAGTTGATGCAAAGAGTCAATATTTGCAGTGTTGACCCTTCTTTTTCAAGACCTCTGCAATCCGCCCTAGCATGCTGTCAATTAACTTCTGGGCCACATTCTGACTGATGGCAGCCCATTCTTGCATAATCAATGCTTGGAGTTTGTCAGAATTTGTGTGTTTTTGTTTGTTCACCCGCCTCTTGAGGATTGACCACAAGTTCTCAATCGGATTAAGGTCTGGGGAGTTTCCTGACCATGGACCCAAAACATCGATGTTTTGTTCCCCGAGCTACTTAGTTATCACTTTGCCTTATGGCAAGGTGCTCCATCATGCTGGAAAAGGCTTTGTTCGTCACCAAACTGTTCCTGGATGGTTGGGAGAAGTTGCTCTCGGAGGATGTGTTGGTACCATTCTTTATTCATGGCTGTGTTCTTAGGCAAAATTGTGAGTGAGCCCACTCCCTTGGCTGAGAAGAAACCCCACACATGAATGGTGTCAGGATGCTTTACTGTTGGCATGACACAGGACTGATGTTAGCGCTCACCTTGTCTTCTAAGGACGAGCTTTTTTCCGGATACCCCAAACAATTGGAAAGGGGATTCATCAGAGAAAATGACTTTACCCCAGTCCTCAGCAGTCCAATCCCTGTACCTTTTGCAGAATATCTGTCCCTGATGTTTTTCCTGGAGAGAAGTGGCTTCTTTGCTGCCCTTCTTGACACCAGGCCATCCTCCAAAAGTCTTCGCCTCACTGTGCGTGCAGATGCACTCACACCTGCCTGCTGCCATTCCTGAGCAAGCTCTGTACTGGTGGTGCCCCGATCCCGCAGCTGAATCAACTTTAGGAGACGGTTCTGGCGCTTGCTGGACTTTCTTGGGCGCCCTGAAGCCTTCTTCACAACAATTGAACCGCTCTCCTTGAAGTTCTTGATGATCCGATAAATGGTTGATTTATGTGCAATCTTACTGGCAGCAATATCCTTGCCTGTGAAGCCCTTTTTGTGCAAATCAATGATGACTGCACATGTTTCCTTGCAGGTAACCATGGTTGACAGAGGAAGAAAAATGATTCCAAGCACCACCCTCCTTTTGAAGCTTCCAGTCTGTTATTCGAACTCAATCAGCATGACAGAGTGATCTCCAGCCTTCTCCTCGTCAACACTCACACCTGTGTTAACGAGAGAKTCACTGTCATGATGTCAGCTGGTCCTTTTGTGGCAGGGCTGAAATGTTTTTGGGGGATTCAGTTCATTTGCATGGCAAAGAGGGACTTTGCAATTAATTGCAATTCATCTGATCCCTCTTCATAACATTCTGGCGTATATGCAAATTGCCATCATACAAACTGAGGCAGCAGACTTTGTGAAAATTAATATTTGTGTCATTCTCAAAACTTTTGGCCACGACTGTAGACTAATGCCCGATTCGATCAGAGCACCATGCACTTCCCTACTTTGTTGGTTGAAAACTGTATAAGGAGGATACAAGAGTGCAAAACACTTAAATAACTTAACCGTAAGAATGGAAAATACACTTGGCTTATATTCAGATTGCTCGACTGCTCCTGCTMTCAGAGACCACTGGATTCGTGTCTTTCTCCAGGACGCTCTATGATAAAAAAATATGAAGGTGTTTTAACTGGTGCTTATTCTTCAGCGAAAGGACACCAAGCTGAAAGGGGCTCATTACACTGTCCATCCATAGATCTCAGCATCCCGACCGCTCCATTCGAACATATTGATTACTGTCCGTCTGCAACAGCCTCTGAACGCCCAGAGTTATTATGTGCTTGTCAGCTGCTAAATTGGTAAAATGGGTGAAAGCCTCTCTTCTGTTGGTGTCTGTACAGGAAAAGTAGGGCTACATTTGTGTGTTTGTGGAGTGTTGCAATGAACCACTCATCTTGCTTGGTTCATACAAGAACAAACAAAATGTGTGTCCATCTATGAAGACAGGGAAACAACGTAGGAGAAAATCTTTTGAGAGTAGATTCTTATTCCCATCCCTGGCAACTCCGCCCAACATCCTCTGACAGTTCCCCTGGAGAACATGTTATGTCCAGGTCAGAGCATGTGCTGCAGGAGAACAGCCCCCTAGACGTACACACGCACATGGACACACAGACGGACACACACACACACACACACACACACACACACACACACACACACACACACACACACACACACACACACACACACACACACACACACACACACACACACACACACACACACACACGCTATGACCCACTGTATAAGGGCAGGCCATCCACTCTTTCTCCTCCTGAACAAGCCGTCAAATGTGTGCTGATGCTCTGGGGACAAACATCCCCGGAGTCACCATGCTTCATACAGACAGCCACAGTCCCACTAACTAAACCACTGAAACACTAGAGCACTACTCCATCCTCAGAGAGGTATAGAATCCATGCGGTTTGCTTTGAAGAGGTGTGTGAGATATACACAACATACAATGAGTGTACAAAACATTAAGAACACCTTCCTAATATCGAGTTGCATCCCTCCTTTTGCCCTCAGAACAGCCTCAGTTCATCGGGGCATGGAATTTACAAAGGTGTCGAAAGCGTTCCACAGGGAWGGACCATGTTGACTCCAATGCTTCCCACAGCTGTGTCAAGCTGGCTAGATGGAATTATTGAGACACACAGGAAACTGTTGTGTTTGAACCCAACAGCGGTGCAYTTCTTGACACAAACRYGTGCGCCTGGCAACTATTGCCATACCCCAMTCAAAGGCTCTTAAATCTTTTGTCTTGCCCATTCACCCTCGGAATAGCACACATACACAATCGATGTCTCAAATCTTGAAAATCCTTCTTTAACCTGTCTCCTCCCCTTCATCTACACTGATTGAAGTGGATTTAACAAGTGGCATCAATAAGGGATTCTAGTTTTCACCTGGTTAGTCTATGTCAGGGGTGTCAAACTCATTCCACGGCGGTCCGAGTGTCTGCAYGTTTGAGTTTTTTCCTTTCAATTACGACCTAAACATCCAGGTGAGGGGAGTTCCTTACTAATTAGTGACCTTAATGAGACAATCAAGTACAAGGGTGGAAAGAAAACCCACAGATACTCGGCCCTCGGTGGAATGAGTTTGACACGTGGTCTATGTCATGGAAASAGCAGGTGTTCCTAATGTTTTGTACACTCAGRGTATGAGATCAGCGAAGATCCAACACCATGATATTCAATTTGATAGGTTTGGAGTGAGTGGGATTGAGAGAATGCTGGAGACAGTTGCAGCAGGGGGGAATATAAYACAATGGGTGCGTGTGTGTGTGTATTTGTGTGTGCTTGGAAACAGAGGGTGAGAGAGTGAGTGACTGTGTGCAGCCAGCAGAGCAGAAACCTCCATCTGGGAGAAGTGTGATGAAGTAATCAAGTGCATATTGTATGATGCAGAGGCACCACTCCATACTGCGAGCCCAAAGAGGAGGTACCCAAACTACCAAATCTGCCATATCTCTCAACTCCCATTGAACCTGACACAAACAACCACTGAATAAAAAAAACTATAGTATGACGAACCATGTTATACTGAACAAAAATATAAAACGCAACATGTAATGTGTTGGTCTCATGTTTCATGAGCTGAAATATAAGACCCTGCTGACTGCAGGAATGTCCACAAGAGCCGTTGCCAGAGAATTGAATGTTCTTTTCTCTACCGTAAGCTGCCTCCAACGTCGTTTRAGAAAATTTGGCAGTACGTCTAACCGGCCTCACAACCGACACTGTGTATGGCGTCGTGTGGGCGAGTGGTTTGCTGATGTCAACGTTGTGAACAAGTGAACCGAGTGGCAGTGGGGTTATGTAATGGGCAGGCATAAGCTACAGACAAAGAACACAATTGCATTTTATTGATGGCAATTTGAATGCAGAGAGATACCGTGACGAGATCCTAAAGCCCATTGTTGTGCCATTCATCCGACGCCATCGCCTCAGGTTTCAGCATGATAATGCACGGCCCATGTCGCAAGAATCTGCACACAATTACTGGAAGCTGAACATGTCCCAGTTCTATCCATGGCCTGCATACTCACCAGATATGTCACCAATTGAGCATGTTMGGGATGGTCTGGACAGCGTGTTCCAGTTCCTGCRAATATACAGCAATTTGCACAGCCATTGAAGACCAGTGGGACAACATTACACAGGCCACAATCAACAGCCTGATCAACTCTATGTGAAGGAGATGTGTCGCGCTGCATGAGGCAAACGGTGGTCACACCAGATACTGACTGGTTTTCTGATCCACGCCCCTAACTATTTTTAAAGCTATCTGTGACCAACAAATGCATATCTGTATTCCCAGTCATGTGAAATCCATAGATTAGGGRGTAATTTATTTATTTCAATTGACTGATTTCCTTATATGAACTGTAAATCAGTCAAATCTTTGAAATTGTTGCGTTTCTATTTTTGTTCAGTATATTTTTACCTCTAAACTAATGAATCAACAATGAATCTTCAACTGCTAACGGCCTGAAACGCATATTTTTCGACCTCCTCGATCCCATTGACACCTCCTCATACGAGTCAATAAAAGCCTGAAGCTGATGGCTCTGGCATCAACTGATGGCTCTGCTCATTAAATTAAAACATGATTATACTATTTGAAAAGGTCAAATGTCAATCTCTTTGGCAGGAAATAGGCTGGAGACTGCCGTGCTTAAACACTGTGTGCCATGASGCATCAAACGAGCCCCCGAGCAGCTATTAGCATTCATCACAGCCAGTCTGCAGAGACGAGAACGGTGCAACTTTTTGCCCTATTCCTCGTTACATAGGAGCTTGTTTGTTTTGACTTCCAGTTCCCAACACGACACATTGCTTGTTTTCCCTGAAACACAAGGCTTTTTGGGCTCAGTGAATGGTTTTCACTGCCCATCTTAAAATTCAAATACACATTCATTCTGTAAAGATAGGAAGTGTGTGGGCAGGCAGGATTTTCATCCAAAACCCAGCTATAAATAACAAGCGAATGGGAGAGAAAGAATAGAAGAGAGACAACAACAAAAAAAGTGTGAGAGTGGGAGGCACATTAAACTGGCCAAACATTTGGTAAGCAGAGTCTGTTCGAGCACAGAGTACACTCAACTGCAGACAATTACAACCGAACTACAAGATGTATGAAAATGTAGGCTAGATCTACACAATGTCGCAATTACAGGCCATGCCCGGGTCTTGGGATGAAACCGGACCATCTGTTRTGATGGTATTTACACTACACACCATAAACATGGTTTATAATTATTGACAGGAGAATCATTATCAATCACCACAGCCATCTTCTGTCCATGTTCCTGATCTGGTTTTAAACTATCACCCTGGATTGGTCATGTATGATGGTTGGGTCAGAGCTTAATATGTGATTAAGTTCCATGGCTTGGTTCCAAGGACTTGGTGTGATAGAATGGACCTCCCAGGATGAGGATGACCCAAAGAGAAAAAGTTAAGCTGCCGGGGAGATTCGACTGACCATCTGCCAGAAATCGAGGTTCACATGTACGTGTATGTATGCTTCACGCACAAGCGTGTGTACATAAAGCGTTACAAATGTCCCAGAAATGCTCCACGTCTTCTTAACTATGTCAGTCTTAACATTGTCTATTATGAGGTCACACAGATAGAACAGAACAATCGGCATGAATATAGGCATAGCTTTGGCCCTGTCCTGACTGATATCTTATCTCAATCTACGGGCTGCTGATAATCCACACACCCTTTTCCTGCTGTCTGTCCTCTCTGACCGTGCCACCTCATCCCAAGGTCAGGAGTGTTTTAAAGACTGCTGCTAACTTTGGCTCTTATCTGTCATGTCCCCACGCTGAAGTGTGACCTGGGGCTTTCACTTCATCACTGAAAATTCATCCATCTAATCTATTTAAATCGAAAGCCATGCAAGGTTAGAATTACATGTTTTACATGGATATTGACACATAATATAGGCCTTCAACGTACAAATCATACTTCATGCAAACTAATCTAATCCAAAAAGCATTGCGGGTCAGTGAACACAAAATAGATCATTGAAAGTCATGGCGATTACCAATGTATTCTTCTCGAACAGAGCCTAATCTGACCCAGCATGAGACCTCTCCCCTAATCCCCAATACATTTTTCCTATGGGTCAGTGTGCCACTCACCTCCCACTGGTGTTGCGCAGGATGACCAGGGCATCAGGGAAGCCATCCATGTTGTAGTCTCCCAGGTGCAGGGTGATGGGGTTGTGGAGCTCCCCAGCAGGAGGGGTGGTCTGGGGGGGCACAAAGCCCCAGAGAGTCTCCCTCCTCTGGAAATCGGTCAGGACTGGCACCCACTGCAACAGGAGAGAAAATAATGACGCTGGTTCAGCTCATTGATGATACAGTATACTACACCGAAATGAGACTCGGAGCGAAAAGAAAATGAAACAACATTGACTATTATTAACAGCTGGTGTATTTAGCAGAAATGACATCGCGGTGAGAGCGGTTTCAGTAGGGTTGCTGAATTACTGACATTAATGCTACAAGTCAAAAGATAGAAACAAGTGCTAGGGCAGAGGGAATTTCTTCCTTCCCGTTCACAGCAATAAAACAGTCATTTCCCATCAGACCATATTTTGTATTTGAAAAGAGCTGCAGAAATTATATCTATCTCTGTGAAACCCACTATGACTGTGTGGCCTATCCTTGACCTCCCCTGATTATACCATACCATGATAAATATTGCAGTGAAAGAGAATATATATTGATAGAGATACTCGCCCCCGCCCTCCCCTGCATAGCTCTAACAAGACATATTCCACCCTTGACAGCTCAACTGAGTAGTCAATAAACCCTGGGGACCTCTCTCTCTGACAGTGACTGATGTTCAWCACAAAAAATCGTACTAACTACTGTGGGTAAATTCATTATATTCACGAAAATGTATGCACTCACTACTGTACGTCGCTAAGGATAAGGCACCTGCTAAATGGCAAAAAAAAAAAAAACATATTTAATTAGTCATTGAACACATAACGAATAGTGAATAAAATCCAAGTAAGATTCCCTAATAGTGTTGCATCCCCCGCTAAAAATGGCCAGTCTCACAGAGCGACATCCTCAGATACCATCATTAGTAACCGTTACTGAATAGACGGGTGTGAATACGAGAACTACACAAAGAGCTTTAAAAAGAGAGGGCAGCGGGGATAGGAGCTATTCTTCATGCAGCTGAACGCCTCTCTGTTTTCCTCTCCACAAGGCCCACCTATTATTGGAAGCACTGGGGAGGCGGGAATGCAGATGCTGTGGGTTTAAATATTCATGAATGTTAAAACGGGAAAAACCAGGTGCATCTCTGCACATTATATCCGCCAGAGGAACCGCCATGAAGGTAGCGGTAATGTCTGCTAATATGGCTGTTCTCCCTCTCTGAATACATAKACACAGGCAACATATTTACAGACAGAGAAAACGAGCAGCAAGAGAGGAGAGAGTTGAGGCCATAAGAAAGTCTCTCAGAGGAAAGTGTATAGTCTTGTGTGAGTATTTACTGGGGATAGACCTCAGTGCTGGACGGCCGGTGCTCCTTTGATGAATCAGTACCACATAGGCTCTGATGTATAACCCTGTTGACGTGGTGCCGCTACATGATAGGGCAGGGGAAGACGGTGTGATATGTACAGTATGGCTGCACCGGCAGGGAATGTGTTAGGGATGAGGGTGCGTGGGAGAGGTAAGTGTTTTTGTCTGGACAGTGTGGGTGAAACAATTGGGAGTATGTGTATGAGCTATGTACAATTTGTGCAAGGTACTGGAGGTGAAATGGCATCTCCATCTTAGGGCTCTTGGCCAGAAAGCCATTCAAACAATCCCACCCAGGTGATTGAAGTCCCACTGAGCCGAGCTCAGAACCATGTCTTTATCAGGCCTGGGCGGGGAGTTAATCGAAGTGATGCGTCATTGGCTGCAGAGGTCGATAGGCCTCCTCCCTTTCACGGGGACTGCCGACAATGATAATTCACATTATTTAAAGTTATATGTGAAAGGTTATGGGTGTTTGGAAGAACGACAGGCGGTTACTGAGCTTAAATGACGACTTCCTTTGAGTGAGATTAACTGCTAATAATGACCGGTCATTACGAAGTTTAATGATCATTCATCATATGTGTGATGAATACTGACTGGTTTTAATGATGGTTTAATGATTGGCTACGATTATCTAAATACAGTAATAGTTATAACTGGAACAGCTATGTAAATACAGTTAAAGTTGGAAGTTTACATACACTTCGGTTGGAGTCATTAAAACTCGTTTTTCAAACACTCCACAAATTTCTTGTTAACAAACTATAGTTTTTGCAAGTCACAAGTAATTTTTCCAACAATTGTTTACAGACAGATTATTTCACTTATAATTTACTGTATCACAATTCCAGTGGGTCAGAAGTTTACATACACTAAGTTGACTGTGCCTTTAAACAGCTTGGAAATTCCAGAAAATTATGTCATGGCTTTAGAGCTTCTGATAGGCTATTGACATAATTTGAGTCAATTGGAGGTGTACCTGTGGATGTATTTCAAGGCCTACCTTCAAACTCAGTGCCTCTTTGCTTGACATCATGGGAAAATCAAAAGAAATCAGCCAAATTGTAGACCTCCACAAGTCTGGTTAATCCTTGGGAGCATTTCCAAACGCCTGAAGGTACCACGTTCATTGTACAAACAGCCGTCATACCACTCAGGAAGGAGACGCGTTCTGTCTCCTAGAGATTAACGTACCTTGGTGCGAAAAGTGCAAATCAATCCCAGAACAACAACAATGGACCTTGTGAAGATGCTGGAGGAAACAGGTACAAAAGTATCTCTATCCACAGTAAAACGAGTCCTATATCAACATAACCTGAAAGGCGCTCAGCAAGGAAGAAGCCACTGCTCCAAAACCGGCATAAAAAAGCCAGACTACAGTTTGCAACTGCACATGGGGACAAAGATATACTTTTTTCGAGAAATGTCCTCTGGCCTGATGAAATAAAAATGGACGTTTGGCCATAATGACCATCGTTATGTTTGGAGGAAAAAAGGGGAGGCTTGCAAGCCGAAGAACACCATCCCAATTGTGAAGCACGGGGGTGGCAGCCACTCATGTTGTGGGGATGCTTCGCTGCAGGAGGGACTGCTGCACTTCACAAAATAGATGGCATCATGAGGAAGGGAAATTATGTGGATATATTGAAGCAACATCTCAAGACATCAGTCAGGAAGTGAAAGCTTGGTCGCAAATGGGTCTTCCAAATGGACAATGACCCCAAGCATACTTCCAAAGTTGTGGAAAAATGGCTTAAGGACAACAAAGTCAAGGTGTTGGAGTGGCCATCACAAAGCCCTGACCTCAATCCTATAGAAKATTTGTGGGCACGCATGCACACCCAGTCTCTCACTTCTATAAGTGCTCCCAAAAGTACTCTGAAAACACAACAAATTTTAGAGCTTAAKTGCCACTTAGAACCAAACAAACAGAAACTATGCTAATGACAACTTGGGATGAAGCTCACCATTGGACACAGCAGTGCGCAGACAACCTTGCATCACTCAAGTGTTTCACAAAATGGATTACGCTGGGTCACTGGTAAGTGGATCCTCAACAGTTGAGTCTGATAATAAAAAGAGGAACTTCTCMGCATCTTGGCTAGGAGTGCTGCTTCACCATCAGCTCTACTCACAGCTGGTCTACATAGGGGAGCAGAAGTCTATCATCAGCATTGTGCTGACTGACACTTTCCTTGGTTCATTAGACCTCAACGCTTTCTACTGTACATGCAAATGYTCCCCATTGATTTCTATATATATATAATTATGAGAGGGGTGATGGAGAAAGAAATACAGAGAGAGAGAGAACAAGCAATAGAGAGAGCGAGAGAGAGAGAGAAGAGTACGTTGACTAAAGGGATTTCAGACACTTTTTCAATGGAAGACATCCAGACAAAGTTMATAAATAACCGTAAGGAGCTGCCAGGCAGCCTGGGTACCAGCCAGTCAGAAGTTCTGTGAGGCAGTGGGTGACTCTAGGAGCTGAACAAACCCAAACCATCCCTACCAGGCTGGCAGCCAGCATACCAGACTAACATACTTTCCTGCACAACAATCCCAATAGATTGTTAAAGATGTATACAACAAATCATATTCCAGGCCAGTGGCTTGATGAGTCCTGCTTTCTGTTTCCTTTCTAATGCCATTTTGAGAGGAGGAGGAGAGAGAGAGAGGAGGGGAAGAGAGGGAGAGAGAGAAGGAGGGGAAGAGAGGGAGAGAGAGGATGTGTTCAGAATACCAACAGGAGGACTGACTGAGCCTCCCAGTGGCAAGGCAGTCTGCTGAGCTGAAGCCTGCTGTAACTGCTCCAGAGCTGCCTATAGAGGCGTGACTGACTGGGGGAAACAGGGAGGGTTGGAGGTGCTGGATTTGACAGGAGAAGTGCGGCCATTGTCCCAGTGTCTTTACAGAGAGCTCTCTCTGCTACTCTGCCGTAGGTCTGATCCCTCCTAGAAGAGAAAGTAGATTTATGCTGCATGTTGGAGYGAAGGGAGGGGCAGTGGGATAGCAGTGGCTGAGTGGAGTGCTCCTCTGATGGATGGAGACAATCATCCTTCATTACCCCTGCTGGATCATGGCTCCATCTTCATTCCCATGAGTCAGTCTCTAGGCCCTCCACTTCCAGTCAGCCTCCATTTCAGTGTCTCAGGTTTATACATAGACACACAGAGGAGCTTGTGCCTAGTTTTACACTGTGTCCATCTTTCAGTTGGAGAGGGATTCATGTTCTCTTACTCAGACAGGTACCCACAAGCTAACATGTATATAAAAAGACATGTTCTGGTCTTCAAGGTAAAGACCACTTCTTCGCATCAGGCCCATTTAAAAAGGCACATCACATGCTCTCGTCTGTACCGTGAATGACAGGAGGAGCAGAGGAGAGGAGAGATGTGARGGTGGAGATGAGGAATTGTACATTTTTGCTGCAGATGTTTGGAGGGGAGAGATCTAGGTCCGGTTTGAGCCGACGGAATGTTATAAAAACACACATAAGGTATTCTCCTTGCGTCTCCCGATCCTCACCGCTCCTGATTGAGTTAATCAGTCTGAGCAGAACGCAGAGAATCAACCCATAGATTAATCAAGCGGGAACCAGAAAAGGCGAGGCAATCACAGTGTCATCCTAGACAACCAGCCTCTCAGTAATTAACTGACTCTGTCAGGGAATTTCCATATACTTAAAAAATATTGTTGCTATTATTATTACTATTATTATTGTTTCCTGGTCATTAGGAGCAACACTCCAACCATGTATTTACCCTTTTTGTGTCACTCAAGCAAAAAGATTGTAACGTCCCCACAAACAGATACTTTTCCCATATACAGCATTAACAACAGTTTGGGATGTTTAGAATTAATTTACTAAAATCAGCAAATATTGCGCATATCAGGAAGTGTGTGACTATCACATACATCACAACAATGACTCAAAAGGGTGTCACTGTGTTTTTATAAACATCAGGCCGACGAGACATCCTCAATCTAGGCTAACACCCAAAGAGGAGCAAGGGACAGACGCCACCTTACAGCAGATGTGGGCAAAGTAAACGTTGCAAAGTAAAATAGGAGACGGAACACATTGAGTGCATGTTGATGGCATCGGTATTATTATTTTACAYCAGGTGCAGTGTGTGGAAGAGGGAGATCATGCATGAGGCGATTACCCAGGTAATACGAGTGGTGGAGTCAGCAAGGCCTGCATTAGTAGACTCTTAAGGTCACAAAACCTTGAGATCATTTGAAGGTCAGGCAGAGAGCAGAGAAGCCAAGCACATTTTAATAATGAGGTGAGCATGAAGCCTAACATGCAATCCCACGTTATCGTTTAAATGAAGTTGTGAAACACTACTTCTTGATATGTGTGTAATCATTCAGAGAGGTGACCAAGTTTTCTATTTTTATAGGGTGCCCTAAACATTTCACTTAAATTCTGAAATTCATTGGATCAAAAGGTCAATGGATTTAACATATATCACTGGAAGAGGTGACAYTGCAGGGACGAAAATAGACGATCTTATTAAATCGGGAAAACTATGACGGTGTTTTCTCCTCCAAGGTAATTCTCAACATTTGATGGTGAGAGAMGGAAGCGGCAGGCATACAAATGTCATTTTATCAATCCCAGAGAAATCTCAGCATAGAYCGCAGCACATACACACCGTTCTCGTCAACACATTGTTTACTAAAGCTACAGTGTTAGCAGCTTCCCTCCTATCGATTCGCCACCGCGGCAGCGACGGTTCATTAGGCCAAGAAATTAAAATGTCAGAAGCCGCGGGGAACGGCAGACGAGGTGCCATTATATCCATAGAGAACACAGACGTCGCCGTGGACATAAAAAACATGCATCTAATGAACTCCCTGCTTTATGATCCGCAAAGGAAAAACTATATCGCTCATCACATCATCACTGCAAAGCCATTCCAGTTCATTCACAAGACTGCATCTGTTTTGTTCTTTCAATTCCCATGGAGAGCAGCCTATTATCATGATTCATACCACAGTATTGTTGAATACTCCTTTCTGATTGGTTAAAAGMGAATTTTAGAGTTAGCATTAAAACCAGATATATGGGACAGTTGGAAAAGACACATTGAAGTAGTTCCAACAATAAGCGCCTTTTTTACCGTTCTAAAGCACTGCACCGTGCAGACCGTACTTGTTACCATGTTACAGAAAGTCAAATCAACAACCACACAAACCAAAATTGGACACATTCTAAACGCAGGTCCAACGAGGAAAAACGTACTTCGCTAACTAGGAATCATTTGTTTTAGCAGACAGATTTTTTGCAGCATCTGATGACCTAACATGGTGAGTACGGTACATCAATGAGTACGGTTACATGCACACAATAATGTGAATATTGTGTATAATCAGATTAATGCAATAGTTCGATTAAAACGTTTACATGCTTTGCAAGAAGAACAATTTCCCAAATAATCATGTTTAACGTTACATGGACACATGTGAAATCAGGCTCACTGATGGCACTCTGATAAACACAGACAATTGCCAATCAAAATAAACGCTCTACCACAGTGACCATGTTCTTTTTGTTAAGCATATCTGTTTGTGAGGTAAGGACATAACATTTGAATGTGGAAACTACTTCTAAGAAGTATACGTTCAGTTGTTCCGAACTCACATCACTAGCGCTAAAGAGGGAGGGTTGCTAGGCTGATAGCACATGCGCAGATCAAATACACCACTGGAACGCAGAATAAGGTCTTACCTGTGCTAATAATTCTAAAGATTTCTCAGAAAAACAGGTGTTTTAGTCGGCGTATGCTTACTTCGAGTTTGACTTTACGCCGATTAAGATAAACAGAGTAAGGTGTTTATATGACTATTGCATAATCTTCCTACTGCCATAAAACAGTTTAATATCGAATTATTACTGTGCATGTAAATGTCCTCAATGCTGCGGTCATCACGCAAGTGGCACTATGCTGTCATATCCTCCCACGTTTCTACACTGAACCAAAATATAAATGTAACATGTAGTGTTGGTCTGAGCTGGAATAAAAAAAAATCCTAGATATTTTCCATATGCACAAAAAGCTTATTTTGTTATTACTTTGTTTTCCCAGCATTTTGCAGTGTTGCTGATTTTCTGCACAAATTTGTTTACATCTCTGTTAGTGAGCATTTCTCCTTTGTCACGATAATCCCTTCTGAACAGTATTTCTGTCTGCAATAAAGCCCTTTTGTGGGGGAAAACTAATTTTGATTGGCTGGGCCTGGCTCCCCAGTGGGTGTGCCTATGCCCTCCAAGGCCCACCCATGGCTGTACCCCTGCCCAGTCATGTGAAATCCATAGATTAGGGCCTAATGAATGTATTTGAATTGACTGATATGAACTGTAACTCAGTAAAATATTTGAAATGGATGCGTTTATATTTTTGTTCAGTATAGTTTGACCAGCTGTTTTCAGCAACTGGTATTGTTGAATTCTGTTATATTGGCAGATTTGCTAGCAACAAACGATTTAGCTAGCTTTTAGCCTKGTGTTTCATTTGCAACGTGATCTCTACTGTAATGAACAGTCCTGAGAAGAGAGCAACCTTTCGATGCCAGGTGGAATCGCGAATCATCAGCTCATTGTTATGGATGTATCCAAATAAATGCCACTGGAAAACAGTTTAATCAAATGCAAATGCTGCTATTCTGTTATTCTGTCTGCACTGTTTGACGTGCCTGTGCTAGCTATAGTTGGCTAGCTAGCAAGCAAGGGATAAGAACGTTGCCAGCTATCATGMCAACCGAATAAACGAACAACTGGGGCACGTCTCTGGCAACCAGGTTTGTTGGGAMGATAAAAGTTGAATGTACTTATCAAAATGAAAATATAAACATGTCATTTCTATTCTATACCAGTAAATGTGTGCTTCAGTATTGTTTTCTTTGGAATATGTGGTACTGTATAAGCGGGAAAAACGCCTCCGCTCTGTGCATTACCTTGGAAAAATCAACTCCACGGAAGGACTCCGCTATCCCGTCGTCCATTAATTCCAAGGATCAATTACCTTGGAATTAATGACAGAACGTCGGCGTTTAGCCCTTACTTACATGATGTATGTAATCTAGGATAYATTTATAAATATCGCATGTCACATTTTTCTCCTGATAGATTTAGAGATGCAGAGGATGTTACACATTTTTAACAATTGAGGCCAAAATAAAATGCCTTCTAACACAAATGTGAAAAAAAGTTAACATAGGGGAAATGCAAGAGGTGCTGATGAGGAAGAGCAAAGAAAAGAAAGAGAGAGAGAGGGTGTATTTCATTGTCCTGTGATGAARAAAGAAACATTGAACAGGTGTCCCTGAGACCAAAAGAGAGCGAGAGTGGGGAGGCAGAGCTGATGACAAAGCTGGTGACAGACTACACCCACATGTCAGCATGTCACAAAGACAGAGGGTATCTGTGGATGGCACCTGGTGCTACCGTGCCCTGTGTCCGGCTGTCACAGGCTGATGGCCTGACTCGTTCACAGTGGAAACTTGGCAGTGTATATTAAATCGGTGGGGTGGAGATAATGGCCATGTCCTGTTCCACTCTCCTATGCATCAGGTGACGGGGGCTTGGCTGGGATTCAACTCAACTGTCTGTTCCCACTCACGCCCTGAGTCTTCAGATGATTGACTGGCCATCCAAATGGATCAAGAAGACGTAGGCTACCTAACGGCACACACACACACACACACACACTAACACGGCTCGACTAACTCTTCTATTCAGGACAGTGTCCCCATGCTGTAATGGTGCCAGCAGCACAGCAGAATGCTGAGAAGGCAACGTAATAACAAATCAGGCAGCAGGAACATAAATATTATTTATCTTCCTCCCAAAAAGAAATACAAAGAAACAATCCGACCAGCTCCAGATACTGTCAAACACCGGGACAAAGCGTTGGTTATGCAGTACATGAAAATGAAATGAATAACAGTGTGGTGCCGGGAGAAGGAAGGGAGGTGGAGATGTACGGGCCAACCCATGTACCCACCCCTCTCTGCATTGGAATTCCTTGCACATCCCATGGCGCTTACTCATGCCCCCTCAGACAATCCGCCGTTCCCCTCTCCATGTTTTATGGATGGGCTTTCCTCCCGGCACGCCGATTAAGGGACAATCAAATCCTAGGCCGCCTCCCGGGCCACGGATCCCCGTCTCTGGAGGAACGGCTGGATATAGGCTCCATTAAKATTTCTGTATCCTGTCAGAGCGGGGACACCGACTCCTCCCCCYACCACGGACACAGAGGGCTGGGTGAAATTAAACCTACACRCACAAGAGAGATACTAATACTTCATGGATATGGGGTGGATTGGTAWAGGTCTGGATGGATATGGTAGGTAGATGTATGGAGTTCCACCTATAGGAGAAAATAGCCTATCCCTTCTCATGCAGCAATTCAATGAGACCCAGTGTGCTATGCTCATATTCAGAGGGCGTGTACACATGCAGTGTGAGTGAATATAATGAATAGCCTCTGTAAACAGTAATGAGTGTGAAGCTACATGTTTACGCTGTCAATGAGCAGCGGATTAGCGCGATGAAAATAACACACCGCGAGATCAAATGGTCTCAATCAGTGTGGGAGAGAAAGCGGCGGGAATGTTCCTGCACATCTGTACAGAAGCATGCACATCTGTACAGAAGCATACACACCTGCAGGAACACGTACCTACAAAGACAAAGATCCCAGACACTGATTGAACAGAGCATCTCCTCCTACCAAGCTTCTAATCCAATCATGTCTCGTGGCCTGCGGTCAGAGGGAGCTACACAGGCTAGCTGAGAGAAAACGAGCAGGGACTCAGTGGTGCTCCCCACCCCACTGGGCCAGTCCACGAGAGAAAGAGAGACAAAAAGAAGAACAGGTGGAGGGAGATGAGAGAAAGATGGAGAGCGACATACAGTATATATAGAAAGTGGAGAAGATGATGAGAGAGTGAGTGAAGGTAGAAGTGGCAAGCTAGAGGATAGCTAGATGAAAGCTAGAGGATAGCTAATGGAATCACCTACGGAAAACTTTCCCGACTCCTCATCTCTGACAGTAAAGAACTGAACAGTATGACAACCAAACAAAAGCCAACATATGTTCTGCCATCCTTCTCATTTCCTTCTCCCTCAGTCTTCACTCCCTCAGTCTCCCCCTGCTCAAATCATAATTGTCTGTGACAGGCATACAAAAGCAGACGTTTGTGGGGGAAAATARGAAAGCAGTGCTGACTTATCTTCTCTGCAAGACCCTCATTAGTCTCMGAGTGGCTATGAACTCATTTTCTCTATTGTAGTCCTGCCACTTATGAGTGTGTGCTGTCGATCTCCTGGATAAGGGGAGTAATTATGAGGGAGAGTGGTTCTGAGACTAAGAGACGGGGAGTCAGACAGAGGTGGTGCAGGTATTGGCTGTGTCACTTAGCAGCTCTCGTAAAGGAAAGCTGGTGTTTACAGCACGACCAAGAGGCTCATGCCTGGGAGAAGAAAAAAAAACGGACACTCAAAATGGCAACCTGTAAAGGACGAGGGCAGGGCTAGTTTAGTTGAAGGATGAAGCAGGATTCGAGGTCTCTTGTCAGGTTTCAATGGGGGGAGTACTGTACCTCAGGTTCCCCGGGCTTAGAAAGGTAGATGGCACTCCTGTGGCATGCATCGTCCAGACACACTGGGAGAAGGTGGTCCTGGAACCCATCTCCATCTGGGAGGAAAAAGAAAGACATGAATAAAACAAGGAGCAACAAAAAAAGCAGGATGATGGGGAGAAACTGAAATGAACAGAGACAGAACAGCGGAGGTAAGAGTAAAAACATTCAATCAGAGCACCGAGGAAAGAGAGAYAGAGAGATGGCAGGTGGGGAGAGAGTGAGTGAGGTAAAAGGTAAATGATGGAGACTAATACAGTAGTTTCACAATCGGAGCGAGCTTGTCATTCTTTATTCTGTGTTATCATCCACTGATGTTTACTGTCAGACCAGTAGGGTGGCACTGGCTCCCACTGATGAACCACATTACTATTCAGATAGAGAGATAGGAGGAAGAGAAGAAAGGGAGAGAGGGAAACTGCAGTGCCTGGTGACACCCCCATTGGCATTCATAGGATACGACACAGGACCAATAACAATGCAAATCAGAGGCCGGGCCTGCAGAGAAACCCAGAGATTACACACTCTCCACTCATCCACACCTCCTGTATCCCCCTGGCCCAGGGAACCAGCCTGCAGCCAGACACATTACAACCCCCAAGTCTGTAATCTTATCTGGACCCTGCCATGCAACCAGACCTGGGTAGGGCTAAGGAGGCTCTCTCTGTCTGTGTGTGTGTGTGAATGTGAAAAGTTGTATGTGTGTCGGTGCGCGTCGATTAAAGAGAAAACTATGTATGAGGTGTTATCCTTGACGACAACCATTAACTATTTCAGACTTTCTTACCATGACACTGATCCCAATCCGAAAGCCAAGAATAACATGTGTCACTATTTTGCCTCTACAACACCGCTCTCAAAAAGAGACAGAGAAGATGAAGTGTACCACGAGAACATCAGAGAAATATCACACCAGAAGAGATGAACAACAAAACAATGCCTGGGAGAGGCAGGAAGAAGAAGAAAAATCAAGGGTGCATCACAAATACCCCATACATATTCAAAAAGCATTACCTGAGAAGACTCTCGGCACACGGACCACTGTAGTTCTACCACAGAGCTGTCACTGTGGTAGAACTACAGTCACCACAGAGCTGTCACTCGGCACACGGACCACTGTAGTTCTACCACAGAGCTGTCACTGTTAAGACACTAATGGAGGAGAGGAAATCCTCCGGGTAGCGTTCAGGTTTTTAAAACGTCACCTCAGATGTACGCTAGTACATGAGCCACTTCAGCTCGGGAGAGAAAAGAAAACAACACAAATCATCATGTCATCAACGTAATTCCTCTAACTGCATTAGCAGTCAACTCTTCCCGGCGTCCTTAGCTGTGCAGTCTCCGTCGATGAATTATGCATTGGGCGCTGTCGCTTTGAGAAATGCAATTACAGCTACGATAAGGCAGATGGGAATGTTTTGTCTGGCGTATGTCGTGCACGCATTAAGACTACGGTGGCGTGGCTATAGTGTGACGGAAGTGTTGCACCAGCGGATGCAGCCGTCAACCCGCGGCTTACTTCAACAGACATTCTAACCGAGTCATTCTGGCGCACGTGTCAAACTCATCCCACGGAAGGCCGAGTGTCTGCGGGTTACGCCTCACCCTTGTACTTGATCGATTAATGAAAGGTCACTAATTAGCAAGGAACTCCCCTCACATGGTTGTCTAGGTCTTAACTAAAAGGGGTGGGGGGGGGGGGGGGGAACTGCAGGCCCTCCATGGAATGAGTTTGACACACCTGTCTAACTAGTCTTTGGAAGAAAGGCTCATTTTAGAATTGGTAATACTGAAAAACCACACWATGAATGTGTATSCATGTGGATGTAAAATGGAAACAGCCCAACATTATATTACCTTTATCACTATTTGAAAGCTCATAGATTCATGTTATGGATGAATTGTTGATGATGCAGTGAGTGTGTATGTTACAGAAGCGGTTTAGGAGGAAGMTCACTCCTGTATCCGCCATCTATCACTGAGGTGTAGGCGAAAATTGAAAGCTTGGAGTGTGATCAGAATAATTCCCACTCCGAATCAAGCAGACGCGTCACGCTCCTCGCTTTCCCATCTCCCTCTCTCTAGTCCTCCCTCTCCCAGCTCCCACCCTCTATTCCTCCCTCTCCCAGCTCCATCTCCCTCGGTCTCTGTTCTATCTGCACACATCCAGCTTTTCTGTGCCCTTTTTTCCTTTTTATTTCTCGCACATTGAAATCATTTGAGTCTTTGAAGCACCCAGTCTCCTCTTTCATTCCTCTCCCGGAGGTCATATCCCCCCCATCTCCACAGAACAGGTACGCTGAATCCAATATATATATATATATATATATATATATATATATACATATTTAATTAGGTGCTGATATTCAAAATCGGCACCAAAGGCTCCCAGGGAACAAAAGTGAAATCAAGGACAACGTGCTTTGAAGATCAGTGCAATTAAGCTCTTTAAACTCGTTGCAGGCGTGTGCTGGCCTTTGCTCCCGGTGCTCGTGCCTACCTGGCTTGATGCAGTGACAGGGGCCACGTTAGCATCATGATGCACTTGGTGACTGGTGGAGGGCCTACCAAGAAATCAAGAAATCGCTCCTCTGCTACAATTGAGCATATTTCTCCCTGCACTGTGTTTGGGTGAGGGTGTATGTGTCTGTCAGTATTGGATATTCCATCCCCTCCCTAGGTCCTGCCATGTCAAAGACAATCTCTTCTAAAGCTGGCCAGAGCGCCACATTGTGCTCCATCGATCTAATAGTCAGTCAGCAGCAACCTCACCTCTGATTCGTTACTTTACTGGCAGAGACGAGCAAATGTATGCATGTGTGTGTGTGTGTGTATGGTGTGGGAGAACCTTTTCAAGTGCAAACAAGCGCAGAAAAAGAAAAGGATGGACAAAACAATTGAATTGAAGTGGTTAATAGAAGGTAATGAGAGGGCAACGTGCAGTAATTGGGAGCTCCAACATCAACACTCCTTGTGTTTCATACAATGAATGGTCAGTCCGTCTTGATTCATTAGTCATCCTTTTACATTTAAACAGTAACACCTGCACATGTGACACCGATACTCAGCTGGTCCCTCCCCAGATGTTGTGTTAAACGCTCTACAACAAAGCTTTCTTAGTATCCAACAAGTTCTCTGCCCTTAACCTCCAAAACAAAGGTCATGTGGTTTGGTAAGAAGAATGCCCCTCTCCCCACAGGTGTGATTACTACCTCTGAGGGATTAGAGCTTGAGATAGTCACCTCATACAAGTACTTGGGAGTATGGCTAGACGGTACACTGTCCTTCTCTCAGCACATATCAAAGCTGCAGGATAAAGTTAAATCTAGACTTGGTTTCCTCTATCGTAATTGCTCCTCTTTCACCCCAGCTGCCAAACTAACCCTGATTCAGATGACCATCCTACCCATGCTAGATTACGAAGACGTAATTTATAGATCAGCAGGTAAGGGTGCTCTCGAGCGGCTAGATGTTCTTTACCATTCGGCCATCAGATTTGCCACCAATGCTCCTTATAGGACACATCACTGCACTCTATACTCCTCTGTAAACTGGTCATCTCTGTATACCCGTTGCAAGACCCACTGGTTGATGCTTATTTATAAAACCCTCTTAGGCCTCAATCCCCCCTATCTGAGAGATCTACTGCAGCCCTCATCCTCCACATACAACACCTGTTCTGCCAGTCACATTCTGTTAAAGGTCCCCAAAGCACACACATCCCTGGGTCGCTCGTCTTTTCAGTTCGCTGCAGCTAGTGACTGGAATGAGTTGCAACAAAACACTCAAACCGGACAGTTTTATCTCCATCTCTTCATTCAAAGACTCAATCATGGACACTCTTACTGACAGTTGTGGCTGCTTTGCGTGATGTATTGTTGTCTCTATCTTCTTGCCCTTTGTGCTGTTGTCTGTGCCCAATAATGTTTGGACCCTGTTTTGTGCTGCTACCATGTTGTGCTGCTGCCATGTTGTGTTGCTACCATGTTGTTGTCATGTTGTGTTGCCACCATGCTGCTTTGTCATGTGTTMCTGCCATGCTATGTTGTCGTCGTAGGTCTCTCTTTATGTAGTGTTGCCTCTTGTCGTGATGTGTTTTGTCCTATATTTGTATTTCATTTATTCATATGTTTAATCCCAGGCCACGTGTAGTGTCACAAACAGCGGCAAAAGCAAAACACATTCCAGTTGATCCTTATTCACCTCCAGAGCCTGAAAGTGTAAAAGCGTTGACAAGATCTATCCCTCTGAATCTTTAGGTCTTTGAGCACCTCCGCTTAACCTTCCTCACCATGGTAACAGCTTGAAGTGACATTTCCATAGTAACAAAGTGAAAAGAAGATTTACAACAAACAAAAAAAGATTGAAAAAGTGAAAAGTTCTTGTTTGCTCAGATAAGCTTGAGATTTGAACATAAAGGCCAAGTCCGTCTGAAATAAAGAATTAAATACACACAGAAAACCACATAGGTAATTTCCCTTGGTATTTCCCTGGGCTCATGAATCATTTGCATTTTGGGATGAGGAAATTTGTACTCTAAATATTTCATGACACCCCTGACTGTTAAAATATTGATATTGGCAATGATGTGTATGTATATATTTGTTTGTGTGTGTGTTTCATCCAGTAAAAATGCAACAAATAGTTTACTTAAAGTGGATATGATGCTTCATGATATGGAGTAGATTAGAACCCTGTGGTCGATCAAGAAATCAATTCTGAAAATGTTGTCCYGCCACCTTGTTTTGGACCRACTTCAACTTTAAGATTACAACTCATTTACTAGGKCTGAGATTTTACTTCAACACCCAAGCCAACAAACTTCAGAACAAGGAGTAAAGATGAGACGTTCTAACTAGATAAGATGTTGGGAAACTCTGTGCTCTCTCTGTCTGGGAAATCCTATTAGATCAGAGCTGTTTGAAAATGTCATCCCCGAAGAGCACAGACAGTTACGTTTAGGGGCCTTTGAAGACAGACACCAACAATTCCTGGCACTGCAAAAGAGCAATGATGGAACTGGGAGTTTAAAAGACCGAATGAGAAAACTCACCAAAGTCGGCAAAACAAGACTGGCCAACTTTCTTGACATTTTCTGGTATACGTCCAGGCTGGGTTTTGGTAAAGTTCCCATCCTGAAAGAAAAAGTAAAGTTCAGATTAAACGCAGAATGATTTTTCCTTTGAGATATACAAAAACACAAGTTGCCAGAGTAGATACAGTAGGCTACTGTACATTTCAAAACTGAATGAGTGAGTGAAAGGACAAATAGCATGGTCCTTTGACCAACCATTAGTCAGGGGCTGCTTTAATTGAGTGGGCAGGCAGAGTAGGTGACAGGGGACACAGTGTGTGACAGGGGACACAGCGGGTGACAGGGGACACAGCGGGTGACAGGGGACCAGTAGAAAAGTGCAGCGAGGGCAACAGCAGGGAAGGAGCAGGCATGATCAGCCTGACGTTTGAATTGATTTCAGCTCAGTGGTGTGCTGAACTACAGGAGCTCCATGCAGTTAGCAGTCATGCTAAGAGTCAGACAAAGGAACAGACAGCGCTTTGGTCTTGAATGCCAAGAGAGAGAGAGAAAAAAAAAAAGACCCACATGTAACGAACGGCACAACGGCCAAACTGCAGCCTACAATCCTAACAAAACAACCTCCAGTTGTCACCTCACTGCCAACATCAGTTGTTAGCACAGCAGACATCGAGAGATAATAAATAGTCTGCGAGAGATTACACATAGATTTAGTGGTGAGGAGACATGGGCTTCAGGGCTATTTTAGGATAATCTTAGAGATGGAYTTGTGTCAATGCCAATCTGTTAGCAGATTATTTCTAGAGTGATGGAGAGGGCCTTGAGCTCAATGGGAGTCATGGTCATCACTGAATGACTGTTTGTTGGAGAAATGAGCTCATGATCAGCTAGATACAGTGGGGTCTGAAATTATTGACACCCTTGATAAAAAGAGGAGCAAAAATGACTYTATAATTCAAATACTGACCTACCCTGTATATTGTATGCAAAACAAATTGAGAAATTATATTATTTTATTRTAATACAATTGCTCAAAGGAAGAGATATTTTTAAACAAGTTATCTTTTTTCTCTCTCTCAAAAAGATAGGTGTTGAAATTATTGGCACCCCATGTTTTCAATACTTTGTGCACCCTCCCCTTGCAATGATAAGTGCACTGAGCCGTAATACATTTTAAAAAATGAGATTGGAGAACACTTTGGAAGMGATCTTAGACCATTGCYCCATACCGAATATTTCCAGATCATTGATATCCTTCYGTCTGTGCTTATAAACTCACTGCCCTCTTCAATTCAAACCGCAGGTTTTCAATTGGTTTAAGTCCGGAGACTGAGATCAGTGTTTGTATTATTATTTTATACAGTATTTTTTTCTCATCTTTATAAAAGGGTATCAATAATTTCAGAGTTGACTATATGTGATACACTCTAATATAAATCTTGATGGCTGAGCTTTGAGATTCAAGCTGGAATAGTCTCTCTATACAAATGGTTTCTGTTTACCGTATATAAATATGGCAGAAGTGTCAGCACGTGTCTGTGTTCTTATTAGACTAGGCCTTTTGGGGGACTGGTGTCCAGTGACCAACACAGTGACATTCATGAACACAGAGCTCTCAGTGGATCCTGACGCAAGGCCCCAGAGAGCACTCTCCTGWTACCACGTAGAAGACCCTCTGGCCTTTACACTCCAGCCAGAGGGAACACGCTGCACCCAAGAACCATGCAGCTAGCTACATATAGAAACACACTAGCAGGCTGGGATACACACGGCTCAGTTGTAGGTTCTGCCGGCTTCTTGCAACCCAAACATATGCCCCGTTACCTTAGAACAGGGGTGGGCAATTCCAGTCCTCGAGGGCCTGATTGGTGTCACAGTTTTGGCCCAGCCCCAGCTAACACACCTGACTCCATTAATAACCTAATCATGATCGTCAATTTAGAATGCAATTTGATTAATCAGCTGTGTTTGCTAGGGATGGAGAAAAAGTATGACACCAATCAGGCCCTCGAGGACTGGAGTTGCCCACCCCTGCCTTAGAATGTGAGGTCCCAAAAAGATAACGTCAAATACTTTTCTCAAACAGGAGTTGCTTTAGTTTTGAAACCATCATGTGAATGCAGCAGGACTTCCCTCCCTACTCCGTGACTCTACATGATGTGGCATAATGAATCGTGTATTTGGCACAAAAACAGAAAAGGGGGAGATATTYGGGGGCTGTAAAACTCTTCCTCTCCTTATCTCCTTCTCCCTTCTGGAGCAGCAGATGTGGCCCGGCCCGGTAGGAGAGCAGAGGCCTGCCGAGCGACCCATTAGTGATTTATGACATCTGAGAATAGTTTCAGCGAGAAAACAGAAAAAAAACATCCCATTTGTTCACTGCTCTTCCTTTATGCTTGTGCTTATTTATTACCTGGCAGTCAGACAAAAAGTAAGCAGCTTTTCAGACTGAGCGAGCATGTGAGCGTCTCCCGRCGGTTTTGTCAAAGTGTGTGATCCCAGACCTGCCCATCCATCACGCCTCTCTCTGTCCGTCAGTCAGTACCCACCTACCAAGCAGCTACGGCATGGCAGGACYCACCGCTCCGCAGTGTGGCTCGGCTGATTGGGTCTGTGTTACGTTACACGGTGATCATCTGATTGAGTCTGGGGTTGACTCATGGAGCACCTATGATGGTGCGTTTGGAGAACACAGACATCTGGATGGTTAAATCTGTTCTAAACACATGGCGATGCTCTGACTGAGTGTGTTTTGATTGAGTGTGTCCATGTGCGTATGTGCGTGTGTGTGTGTGTGTGTGTGTGTGTGACTAACTCGTGGAGAACAGTTGCTGGACCAATTGCGGGCGTGTTTTAAAAACAAGAAGATCGAGTTGTGTGATTACCTCACGGTGCCCATCTGATTGGGAGTTTTAAAAATCACACACACAGGGGCTTCCCGAGTGGCGCAGCGTTCTAATGCACTGCATCGCCGTGCTAGAGGRGTCACTACAGACCCGGGTTTGTTCCTGGGATGTGTCACAACCGGCCGTGATCTGGAGTCCCATAGGGCGGCGCACAATAGGCCCAGCGTCGTCCAGGTTAGGGGAGGGTTTGGCCACAGGGGCTTTTACTTGGCTCATCACACTAGCGACTCCTTGTGGCGGGCCGTGCACCTGCAGGCTGACACCGGTTATCAGTTGAATGGTGTTTCCTCCGARACATTGGTGCGGCAGGCTTCCGGGTTAAYRGGGCGGGTGTTAAGAATCGCGGTTTGGCAGGTCATGTTTCTGAGGATGCATGACTCGACCATCGCCTTTGGGGAGTTGCKGCGATAAGACAAGATCAAAATTGGGGAGAAAGAGGAGGTAAAAACCAACAAAACAATATAAATATAATACGATACAGTCAGGAACGTGTTAACCATCTCTAGAGTATAGTAGGGGAGATCTAAGTCTTTGTGATTGACTGGTGGTGGCCTACTGATTTGAGGCACGGTAGCCGTTCGTGATTAAATCTGTTGTGTTGCCTTTCTGATTGAGTGAGGAGAGCTGATTGAAGTGTGAAGATCCGCAGACTACGGCAGCAGGGTCTGTTTACACAGAGCGCATTTGGTGTGTCTCATGCAACGATGCACTTTTCAAATTCACTTTACTGCGACWACTGAGAAAACTAATCAAAGTATCAAACAGCTAATGCTTTCCCTGCATGTTTGTTTAGCAGGAACGGCTCCTTCAGCTGGTGAATTGACAGATCATATCAGGTATTAAAGTAAATGGGTTGTCCACAGCTTTGCATTAGCCAATGAAAAGCATCCCCTCTGCCTTTGTATTCTCCACAAACAAAGGCTGTTCTTGCATAATCAGAGAGATGAGCAGAAGGATGCCCAGAGAGTCTTCAGAAAGAAAAAAGTCATTAAAATGAAGTGTTGAAATGGGCGAAAGCACTGGCCCGTGACCTGTGGCTGTTAAATGAAAGCCCACCCAGTAAAGGCGGCAGCCAGGGATTACTGGGGTCTTACACAGAGGAAACCAGAAAATGAGTCCCTGGTTGTGTCTGTCACAGAGTGTGTGCATGTGTTACGTTGGTGAATTAAATCATGGACAAACTTCAATAACTTTGTTGCCACCAATCACTGGTGCATTCTATCATCAACCCCAAAARCAAACTCCTCTTCCTCCCAAAATAAGTCATAGAAACAAAAAGAAGAACACCAACAGGAACGGGTAAACTGGCTGGATGAATCAGATGGGATTAACGATTGGTGAACACACCCCTGCTTTTAATCACCAACCCAAGTATTCCCTGCTGTACTGTCGGTCTTTGGCTGGTGCACTGTGCAGTGTCCCTACAGGCTGATGCAAAGCAGCACGGCCCGTGGAGATTACGTCCGTAAAAATAGATTATTAAAGCACTGTCAGATTGGTTCCCTCCAGCTCAAAGACAGACCAGTGGCAGCATTGGAGAGGTCAAACTCAGCAGGAGGTGAACATTGTCCATCTACAGTACTACACCAAAGAAAGTATATTTTTCTCCCCTGCCCCCCATTTTCATCCATTTTGCCCTCCTTCCTCAGTCACATTTTTCATATCCCTGCAACCTCAACCCTTCCTTCCCCCTTCTTCTTCACAACAGGCGGGTGCCCTGCTTGTGCTTTGTGAGCCTCCGCATCCTGAATTTTAAATACCCCGAAGAAACCTGAAKTGACTGTACCAGTGCACTTGCAGAATTCAAACTACCACAACAGCGGAAGGGCCGAATAAAATCTACCAAAAATAAAGTATCTCTGAAATGACTGTGCTGTGAGAGAAACAACTACATTTACATGTGTCATTTAGAAGACCCTCTTATACCAAGCGACTTTAAGAAGCAATTATGATTAAGTGCCTTGCTCAAGGGCACGTCGGGATATTTTTTACCGAGTCTGCTTGGGGTTTTGAACTAGCGGCCTTTCGGTTACTGGCCCAACGCTAGGCTACCTGCCGCCCCAACTAAAAACTCTACCCATGTTTTCACTGAGTAGAGATTGTCAATTGTAGACAGAGTCAACATAAAAGACAAATGTGATTGTGTCGTACCTTATTAATCCACGTCTCGAAGCCAAGACCATTGTCATCTTGGGTTGTGAGGAACAAATCTGAAAATAGAATGAGAGAAAATATGCTATCAATCACTGGGAGCCATTTCCGTAGCAGAACCGAAGAAAACAAGAGACAAATGGAACCGTCTGAGGCATACAGTGTTTTTCACAGAGGTGTACAATAGAGAACAGAAGCCAACAGTATAGATACAGAAGCTATAGCAACCCTRGACTGTGCAGTAAATAAAAGTTAAGTAGATTTGCTTGTGGAGCCGGAATGGTTGATGGGAGCAGCGTGAGTCCGATTGATCTACACGTACACCCCCTGGAGAGGATGCTAGTCTATCTGAGTGCCAAGCAGAGACGYATCGGGTCCCATTTTTACAGTATGTGGTATGACTCAGCCGGGGATCAAACTCCCAACCTTCCAATCTCAGGGCGGACACTCACACTAACCACAAGGCCACTGAATTAGTTGGTTTCTGACCGTGCAGTGCTGTTCATCAAATTGATTATTCTCTACTGTGTTCAGCTAGTCTGTTTCTCCTGCATTGTACTGTCCAATCACACTTCAGTTCACAGTGTGAGACTAGTAGGCCCAATGGCCAGAGAGAGAGATGGGAGCATGATGAAAAGTAAAGTGTTTTCTTTTCTTACATAATATACAGTACCAGTCAAAAGTTTGGACATACCTACTCATTCAAGGGTTTTTCTTTATTTTTACTACTAAATACATTGTAAAATAATAGTGAAGAGATCAAAACTATGAAATAACACATATGGAATCATGTAGTAACCAAAAAAAAGTGTTAAACAAATCTAAATATATTTTATATTTGAGATTCTTTAAAGTAGCCACCCTTTGCCTTGATGACAGCTTTGCACACTTGGCATTCTCTCAACCAGTTTCATGAGGCAGTCACCTGGAATGCATTGCAATTAACAGGTGTGCCTTGTTAAAAGTACATTTGTGGAATTTATTTCCTTCTTCAAATCAAATCAAAGTTTATTTGTCACGTGCGCCGAACACAACAGGTGTAGTAGACCTTACAGTGAAATGCTTACTTACAGGCTCTAACCAATGGTGCGGGAAAAAAAGGTGTGTGTGTGTGTGTGTGTGTATGTAGGTAAGTAAAGAAATAAAACAACAGTAAAAAGACATTTGAAAAGAGAGTAGCAAGGCTATATACAGACACCAGTTAGTCAGGCTTATTGAGGTAGTATGTACATGTAGGTATGGTTAAAGGGACTGCATATATGATGAACAGAGAGTAGCAGAAGCGTAAAAAGAGGGGTTGGCYGGTGGTGAGACACAATGCAGATAGCCCGGTTAGCCAATGTGCGGGAGCACTGGTTGGTCGGGCCAATTTAGGTAGTATATACATGAATGTATAGTTAAAGTGACTATGCATATAAGATAAACAGAGAGTAGCAGCAGCGTAAAAGAGGACTTGATGGGGCACACAATGCAAATAGTCCGGGTAACCATTTGGTTACCTGTTCAGGATTCTTATGGCTTGGGGGTAAAAACGGTTGAGAAGCCTTTTTGTCCTAGACTTGGCACTCCGGAACCGCTTGCCATGCGGTAGTAGAGAGAACAGTCTATGACTGGGGTGGCTGGGGTCTTTGACAATTTTTAGGGCCTTCCTCTGACACCGCCTGGTGTAGAGGTCCTGGATGGCATGCAGCTTTGCCCCAGTGATGTACTGGGCCGTACTCACTACCCTCTGAAGTCCCTTGCGGTCGGATGCCGAGGAATTGCCATACCAGGCAGTGATGCAACCGGTCAGGATGCTCTCGATGTTGCAGCTGTAGAACCTTTTGAGGATCTCAGGACCCATGCCAAATCTTTTTAGTTTCCTGAGGGGGAATAGGCTTTGTCGTGCCCTCTTCACGACTGTCTTGGTGTGTTTGGACCAATCTAGTTTGTTGTTGATGTGGACACCAAGGAATTTGAAGCTCTCAACCTGCTCCACTACAGCCCCGTCGATGAGAATTGGGGCATGCTCGGTGCTCCTTTTCCTGTAGTCCACAATCATCTCCTTAGTCTTGGTTACGTTGTGGGATAGGTTGTTACTCTGGCACCACCCGGCCAGGTCTCTGACCTCCTCCCTATAGGCTGTCTCGTCGTTGTCTGTGATCAGGCCTARCACTGTTGTGTCYTCAGCAAACTTAATGATGGTTTTGGAGTCGTGTTTGGCCACGCAGTCATTGAACAGGGAGTACAGGAGGGGACTGAGCATGCACCCCTGGGGAGCTCCAGTGTTGAGGATCAGCGTGGCAGATGTGTTGCTACCTACCCTCACCACCCTGGGGGCGGCCTGTCAGGAAGTCCAGGATCTAGTTGCAGAGGGAGGTGTTTAGTCCCAGGTTCCTTAGCTTGGTGATGAGCTTTGAGGGTACTATGGTGTTGAACGCTGAGCTGTAGTCAATGAACAGCATTCTCACATAGGTGTTCCTTTTGTCCAGGTGGGAAAGGGCAGTGTGGAGTGCAATAGAGATTGCATCATCTGTGGATCTGTTTGGGCGGTATGCAAATAAGAGTGGGTCTAGGGTTTCTGGGATAATGGTGTTGATGTGAGCCATTACCAGCCTTTCAAATCACTTCATGGCTACGGACATGAGTGCTACTGGTCTGTAGTGTTCTTGGGCACAAAGGCAACCTTAATGTGTATTATGGCAAGAACAGCTCAAATAAGCAAAGAGAAATGACAGTCCATCATTACCTTAAGACATGAAGGTCAGTCAATCTGGAAAATTTCAAGAACTTTGAAGGTTTCTTCAAGTGCAGTCACAAAAACCATCAAGCGCTATGATGAAACTGGCTCATGAGGACCACCACAGGAAAGGAAGCCCTAGAGTTACCTATGCTGCAGAGTATACGTTCATTAGCGTTACCAGTCTCAGAAATTCCAGCCCAAATAAATGCTTCACGGAGTTCAAGTAACAGACACATCTCAACATCAACTGTTCAGASGAGAATGCGTAAATCAGGCCTTCATAGTCMAATTTCTGCAAAGAAACCACTACTAAAGGACAACAACAAGAAGAAGAGACTTGCTTTGGCCYAGAAACACYAGCAATGGACATTAGACCGGTCCAAATGTGAGATTTTTGATTCCAACCGCRGTGTCTTTGTGAGACGCAGAGTAGCTGAACYGATGATCTCCGCACGTGTGGTTCCCACCGTGAAGCATGGAGGAGGTGTGARGGTGCTTTGCTGGTGACACTGTCAGGGATTTATTTAGAATTCAAGGCACACTTAACCAGCATGGCTACCACAGCCTTCTGCAGCGATACGTCARCCCATCTGGTTTGCGCTCAACACGACAATGACCCAACACGCTATTTGACCAAGAAGGAGAGTGATGGAGTGCTGCATCAGATGACCTGGCCTCCACAAATCACCCGACCTCAACCAAATTGAGATGGTTTGGGATGAGTTGGACCACAGAGTGAAGGAAAAGCAGCCAACAAGTGCTCAGCATATGTGGGAACTCCTTCAAGACTGTTGGAAAAGCATTCCAGGTGAAGCTGGTTGAGCAAATGCCAAGAGTGTGCAGAGCTGTCATCAAGACAAAGGGTGGCTACTTTGAAGAATCCGATATGTAAAGCTTATTAAAGAGCAGTGTTACTATCAAGAGCAGTATGCGGGTTTCTTTTTCTCTCTCATTTTATTCCACTTTTACCATGCACCTGCAAAAAAGATCAGATGTGTGAGTGCCTTTAGAACTTTGAATTACTTTGAAGAATCTAAAACGTATAACATATTTTTATTTGTTTAACACTTTTTTGGTTACTACATGATTCCATATGTGTTATTTCAGAGTTTTGATGTCTTCACTATTATTCTACAATCTAAAAAAATAGTAAAAATAAAGAAAAACCCTTGCATGAGTAGGTGTGTCCAAACTGTTGACTGGTACTGTACATATTTCAGTGCTTTTCTTTTGACATCCGCTCCGCAGCAATTATTCTTAATTTCTCTCTCAATTTTAATTCTAAATGATGCTGCACTTTTAGAAGCAACCTTCAGTCTGCAGAAAAGCTATGTGTACATTAACTAATGGTAGTGATGAGCCCTTTGGCTCTTTGTGGGCTCCCTGTTAAGCTCAGGGCTGGGGGAACTCAGCAACAACACTAAGAAAGAAGGAAAAAGGATAGAACAACTTAGCTGGGATCCCTATCCCTACAGTTATTAATTAATCTATTGTGAGATATCACATGCAAGACAAAATACTAAATWAAAATTCTCAACGCGTCTAACATTATCAGGGTGGCAGGGAAAAAATGCCTGCAGGGTCCAATGTGTCTTCTCCATATAGAAATACATTAGTCATAATAAGTGAAAAGCACTTATATTCTGTGCACTGTAAAAGACAGCATGATAATTTGGATGGTGTCTTCCAATTTCAGTGAGATATTAAACAGATTTTTGGAGTAGAGTGCTGTCCTTTACTCTTTAGTCAATATTCCTATTCCACTCATGCAGTGTCTGCTTCATACCGCCCATGGAAATCCAACATCTAACTGTGATAAGCCTAAGTGTGGCAAAATGGAAGGCACACAAAGAAAATTCCACACAACACATGGGCCTTTAATCTGCCTTCATGCAGGCAGATGCCCTTTTCATGGAAGGGAGCAATAATCTCACCCACAGAGCGGCTGCTTTGATCAATGGTCTCACTGTGGGCAGTAGATACAGCGAGGAGTGGGGTGGAGAGGTTATCCATACAGATAGATAGAGACCTTTGGAGACAGACACTACTATACATTTCATAGTGTGTTGCTGAAGGAACTGCTGAGTTTAGCTGCATTCTCACTTTTCATGAGTCTCTCTCTCACTCCATCTGTGATCTTCAGACGTGTGACCCATGTGGAGTGTGTAGCCTRCTGCAGTCTGCTGATGAGGAGTAAACAGGTTCAATAATCAGGCTATAAAGGAAGCTCTCCCCAACTAGCAGTGGGTGTCTATCTGCCTGTCTGATTAGAGGGYGCATGGACGAGGCAGGGGAGCTCTCCACATCACTGAGAAATCCTGTAAACACTTACAGTCCCCACGGGCCACTCCTCCTACTCCTCTCCATCCTCCTCCTCTCCCTGGTTCACAATAACGGACATACCTCAGTGGCTCTATAAAAGACCTCAGCCCAGTAAAATAAAAACGGCTGTATAAACTTCTTCCGTCACTTGGTTTTACACAGTTGTACGCATACTACACTTTTTACAATGGCACCACTATTTGAGTAAGATGGATATCAGGAAAACCCAGTAGTAGTCGATATAACACAATATAAATGGGATGTGCTCCCACCCATCCAGGACATCTACTAGAAACAYTGCCGGAGTAAGGCCCGCAGCATTTTCAAAAACCCCACACACCCCAGCCATAAGCTGTTCATTCCCTTATCGTGGGGAAGACAGTATCGGAGCATGAGGTCAGAACAGTTTCTATCTACAAGACATCACACTGCCTAACACTTCAACTGGTCTGCCCACCTGCTCTGATGCTCCACATCTTAGCGCGCAGACACACACACACACACACACACACCACAACTACCGCTATCAGACTCTTACTATGATTGCTAAATACTGCACAATTGAAAATACTTGCCCTCCAAAATACTTGCCTCTCCCCAAGTGTAAATATTGGACTATAAATTGTGCCTTCCTGTATTATACTTATGCTAAAATGTTTATTTTATTCTACTGAGCCATTTACTTCATGTTCCTATTCTTATCTTTTACTATTCGTTATTGTTGTTGTTTATTTGTCGAGAAGGAACATGCAAGTAAGCATTTCATTAGACGGTGTGTACCATGTGTATCCCGTACATACYACTAATAAAACAAAAATGTGGTTGTGGCAAGAACGCCAGTGGAACACAAATTGTAGATAATATCAAGACAGGATTTGATGAATTCCATTACGCATGGATAAGTACTGATGAACATAAAATACATGTCATGGTAAAATATTCCAAAGTATTTATATCAAAGTGATAGGATTTGGAACTTGTGCTCATCTTCTTTCTGTGTTATGACAGTTGTGAAAGCTTGGGTTAATTAAAAGTCAGTGAAGACGGCAGTAGTTACTGTCCACCTCTACACAGTGATAATAAGAGTGAACTATGTAGCTTTTCTTCACCTTTTTCATGCCGTATATTAAAAATAGGCCTATCCTATTCATTAGAAGTCTCTATAAACAGACAGGTTGCCTCCCTTATTGTATCAAATTTCCTGTCGACACGTSTGTACGGACACAACGTCYGTTTGGCATAGAGGAACTACGACACTGCCGACGTCACGGCCTTATCCACTTGTTGCTCACATCCCCCAGACACAAAATAGTAYTTAGCAAGATGGAAATAACGGAGGTTACTTTTAATGAGTGCATTTCTCAAGTGGATAGTTTGRGTCAACTACCTTCACTAAAACCACTGCTTTATACCGGCAAACGGTATCGAATCGCAACATTCCGGCATGCCTCGTGATTTGTCTGTCTGAGGAGGACCCTCCCCAGATTTCCCCCCTCCCCCCTTTTCGAAGTTACCAAGAGAGTCCGTCATTCATCCCAGACCCTAATCACTGCTGTTGCCTAGGGTCTGGGTTCCCGAGAATAATTCATTAGGGAAAGCCATTCATCATGACCTTAAAATACAAAACTAATTACAAAAAGGTGCATAAACTTGCAGGTTGATATACAGTACTGGCAAATGCATWATTCAGGTATGAGTAAAGGCTCTGGGCTCTAAGTGATATGTCATGTCACAGTCTAGTTGCAGGATTGCAACCACAAAGCTAATTAAAGAAACAGTCTTAATTATTAAAAGGTGTCCTAAGTAGAAATCGCTCCGGCATTTCCTAGTTGCTAAAAATCTAATAGTATTGCTGAATTCAGTTTGTCACAAAACAAGCAAGTATAGTGTAAAGAATCATTGTACCATTTTCCATAACCAAAAATATTGTATTTTCATCTGGTTTACAAAACCGAAAGTAATAGATGCAAAAACYAAACTTAAGAACGGGAAGCATAGAAATAGCGCACATAAAACAGATCTACTGCTTCTTAATACCTGTGTTCAATGAGAATGAAAGATCTCTAACTTACATTTCTACGTGAAATCGGTCGGGTCGCCAAAAAAGTGACATATTGCAGCTTTAAAATAGAGAACAGATTGTTTAACTACAKCAAGACTAACAAGCTGTGGCATTGGAGTAAAAATCAGATGCATCTGTGGATGAAAACCTACAAAGCAGAAAATCATAACAAAGRAATTTCGAACATCTTAATTCCAAAGTGCTCATCTTTAAATCAGTTGATTGTTTCTCCCACCTCCTCTCTTGGATTAGGGGTGATTATGTTTTATTCAGTTAATATTCTCCTCCTAAGAATAGAAAAATCGAAGAAAACACACAAGACCATGAATATATTTACAGATGAGGTAGGCTAATTGTTACTTGCAGGATAACCATAGTCGATTTGAGCCAGCCATTACAGATCCGATGACTGGGTATCTGCTTACCTCCTTATCATGGAGCCTGATGTAGCCCATTCAATCAGCTCAAATCAAGTGTCCTTTCAGTCTTACTGCCTCCTTAATTGAATAATCAGGAGTGTCACTGATAATAATATGGAGTGACATAAAAAAAAGAAGTGATTATTGATCATGTTCCAGAGCCCCAGATGAAATTAGATTCAAATTATAGAGAAATTATTTATARAGTCTTGATTAACAGTGTTAATTTRACATTCTCATTTTAGACCACTTGTACATGTGGACCAATCCAGCATTTCACACAGCGCCTTTTCTTCATTGGCTGCCGGAGGTTTCCCAGCATGCACTGCGAAAGCCTCTGTGCTCTATTCTGTGGTTGTTTGTGTGTTTTTCAAGCCCGGCTTGGCATACTACCTCTCCATTATGGCATGCATATTTCAAAGAACTCCACGATTAAAATATTAACGAGCACATTTTAGATTATACCTTTAGGGGAAACATGCCATAAAAAGTTGTTGTTCTATTCATGCCCCGACAGACTTCACACATACAGGTCTACATAGAAACTGCAATGCAGCAGCTAAACATGACATGTTATGGGAATTACTTGATTGATTAGTGTCTATGGAACTGACAATTAATCATGAAATGACTATGCAAACAGTTTGGAGAAAGGCGCAAAGCATGATCCCAAATGTAGTTACAAAACATAAATTTACACAAAAAAAACGTGTATCTATCCATCTGGCTTGCTGTGTTACACAGATGATCTATCTAATACAGATTACAATGAGAAACGTTAAAAAAAGCAGAGGAAGAGAGCTCATGTTTGAGAAGTGGAAACATTATCCCGCAGCTTTGTTAGAAATATTCAATTAAGTCTAGTGAGAGTGTTTAATCGAGAGCACTGTGTGGAGTGCCATCCCCCACATCCATACTCTCAGTGTTAYGAATACCTGGCCCTATGATGGGTTTGCAAACTCTTCCTCGTGCTCTGCTTTGGAGCAGATTTTTCCTGAGGCATCATGAACACATGTTGGTAGACAGGGAGACCCACAGAAAGGGAGTGGGGTCCTCTAGGGAAGAGGAGACAACTCTGGAGAAATCCCTCGTCTTCTCCAATACTCTATATACACTGACCTTCCCTGTTGCCCATCTTTCTGAGTGGAGGAAGGAGACACAAAGTGACGAGTTCATTTCTCTGATACAGAAAGCTGGCGTACGTTACAGCAACTACGGCAGACAAACAGCATGAGAAGAGTGGGCTGTAGACGGTCTTGAGAAGGAGAGTGGGAGATTCTAAAGCAAAGCAAATCAATGTTGTTGGCTTCTACATGTTGGGTATGCAGATGACTCCGGAAAGAATCTCCAGATCCAATCTAGAAGGAATATAGCTTCTATCTAAAATCGATCCTCAATTTGACTTATTTTCAATGAAAACACTAGGCCTATGTGTGTAGTTTGAGAGGGATGCTTTGGAGTTATTCATAGCCACGCAATTTAAGGCATCTGCTGACAGTTTGACTTGGACTTTATTATAGCTCTCAATTCCATTATACAGAACGGGAGCAGGGATACAGCTCCATAATATCCCTTCATCACATTACCTTGTGAATAAACAGAGCCACCGTTCTGATCTCTACCCAGGTTGGAAAGTGGGGCTTGACACAGTGCATAATAGAGGGGGGGGGGGGGGGGCATTCTCTCCCTCCCCAACCACTTGCATCTAGCTTCTCTTTCTCTCACACTTTTTTCTGCCTGACATCCTTCATTATTGCTGGGTAAATCCTAGACGGGGACCTTCAGCTAAGAATTGAGGATTAAGGTAAGGATAGTTCAATAGCTTGAGCTGCAAGACAGAAGCAAACATGCAAATAGTCTCGCTGTGAGCCGAGGTGGCTGTTATTGTGTTTTTATGTCAGTCGCAGACCGTCTGCCACTGCAGTTTGCAGCCTTTGGTAAGATAGAGCTGCAAGAGTATGGTAGCATGAGCACATTTCTTGCTAAACAGCTAATCAATGCAATTCCAGATTAAACCTCATGGTAAATGAACCCCCAGAGCATTCAGAGTATTGCGTTTCTGATTGAGGAGAATCTTCTCTGCAAACTATATTCTCTGAATCCATCAATGGATGTTACACCCCAGAGTTGAAAACATTGCACATGTTCATACTCAAAGTTAAAGACTATTAGTGCTGAAATTAACCATACTTATATAATATATATATATATAAATACAGTTAAGTCGGAAGTTTACATACACTTAAGTAGGAGTCATTAAAACTCATTTTTCAACCACTCCACAAATTTCTTGTTAACAAACTATAGTTTTGGCAAGTCGGTTAGGAACATCTACTTTGTGCATGACACAATACATTTTTCTAACAATTGTTTACAGACAGATTTTTTCACTTATAATTCACTGTATCACAATTCCAGATGGTTCAGAAGTTTACATACACTAAGTTGACTGTGCCTTTAACAGCTTGGAAAATTCCAGAAAATTATGCCATGGCTTTAGAAGCTTTTGTTAGGCTAATTGCCATCATTTGAGTCAATTGGAGGTGTACCTGTGGTGTATTTCAAGGCCTACCTTCAAACTCAGTGCCTCTTTGCTTGACTTCATGGGAAATCAAAAGAATCAGCTAAATTGTAGACCTCCACAAGTCTGGTTAATCCTTGGGAGC
This sequence comes from Salvelinus sp. IW2-2015, assembly GCF_002910315.2. Lineage (NCBI taxonomy): Eukaryota > Metazoa > Chordata > Actinopteri > Salmoniformes > Salmonidae > Salvelinus > Salvelinus sp. IW2-2015. The sequence continues at coordinate 54,580,729 of NC_036855.1, forward strand.
AATTTCCAATGCTGAAGGTACCATGTTCATCTGTACAAAAATAGTACGCAAGTACACAACACATGGGACCACCAGCCGTCATACCGCTCAGGAAGGAGATGCATTCCGTCACCTAGAGATGAACGTACCTTGGTGCGTAAAAGTGCAAATCAATCCCAGAACAACAGCAAAGGACCTTGTGAAGATTGCTGGAGGAAACAGGTACAAAAGTATCTATATCACAGTAAAATGAGTCCTATATCACATAACCTGAAAGGCCACTCAGCAAGGAAGAAGCCACTGCTCCAAACCGACCTAAAAAGCCAGACTACGGTTTGCAACTGCACATGGGGACATATATCGTACTTTTGGAGAAATGCTCTCTGGTCTGATGAAACAAAAATAGAACTGTTTGGCCATATGACCATCGTTATGTTCGGAGGAAATAGGGGAGGCTTGCAAGCCGAAAGAACACCACCCCAACCGTGAAGCACGGGGGTGGCAGCATCATGTTGTCGGGGTACTTTTGCTGCAAGAGGGACTGGTGCACTTCACAAAATAGATGGCATCATGAGGGAGGAAATTATGTGGTATTGAAGCTAAATCTCAAGACATTAGTCAGGAAGTTAAAGCTTGGTCGCAAATGGGTCTTCCAAATGGACAATGACCCCAAGCATACTTCCAAAGTTGTGGCAAATGGCTTAAGGACAACCAAGTCAAGGTATTGGAGTGGCCATCACAAAGCCCTGACCTCAATCCTATAGAACATTTGTGGGCAGAACTGAAAAAGCGTGTGGAGCAAGGAGGCCTACAAACCTGACTCAGTACCCCAGCTCTGTCAGGAGGAATGGTCCAAAATTCACCCAACTTATTGTGGGAAGCTTGTGGAAGGCTACCTGAAACATTTGACGCAAGTTAAACAATTTAAAAGGCAATGCTACCAAATACTAATTGAGTGTATGTAAACTTCTGACCCACTGGGAATGTGATGAATAAATAATTCTGACATTTCATATTCTTAAAATAAAGTGGTGATCCTAACTGACCTAAAACAGGGCATTTTTACTAGGATTAAATGTCAGGAATTGTGAAAACACTGAGTTTAAAGGTATTTGGCTAAGGTGCATATAAACTTCCAACTAACTGTATGTGTATATATATATATATATTTATTTTTTATTTTTACGAAAACATGGTAATTAACTACAATGACCATAATCAATTGCGCGGCGGCTTAAACTTGTCCGGTCTGTGTGGAGCAGACACAGAGACTGAGAGAAGAGAGACGTGCGATCAAGAGGGATAGAAAGCAGTTGCTTCGCGAGCCTGAAAATACATGATCTAAGTCAGGGGTGTCAAACTCATTCCACAGAGGGCCGAGTGTCTGCGGCTTTTTGGTTTTTCCATTCAATTAAAGACCTAGACAACCACGTGATTGGAGTTCCTTACTAATTAGTGARCTTAATTCATCAATCAAGTACAAGGTTTGAGCAAAAACCCGCAGACACTCGGCCCTCCATGGAATGAGTTTGACACGTGAAATTCCGTGGGGCAGCAGGTAGCCTAGTGGTTAGAATGTTGMGCCAGTAACCGAAAGGTTGCTAGATCAAATCCCTGGGCTGACAAAGTAAAAATCTGTCATTCTGCCCCTGAACAAGGCAGTTAACCCACGGTTCCTAGGCCGTCATTGTAAATAAGAATTTGTTCTTAACTGACTTGCCTAGTTAAATAAAAGGTTAAATTAAATAAATAGAAATACTTTGAAGAACTACTAAAATTGTGATTTTGTCAGACAGTATAGGCAGCAGATCTAAAGAGATGAGATGATGACTTGGAATGAAATGATAAAGTCATCAAATAAAATATTTTATTCAAGTAAAGTAATGTGAATAAATGTTGGTTAATAAGTGATAAGCAGTAAATGGGCAGTAACTAACACCAAGGGACTTTTATTAACGGTTTAATTCAGTGTTGTTAGAGCATTCAACACACACAATGCATAGTGCATATAATGTCGAAACAAAATATCCAAACGGAAATGGATAACCGTGATTACTTTTTTAATAAATCGGACGGAAACCGAACCCACCTCAAAAAGCACTAAATCGCTCAGCACTAACGGCAAGAAAGCACTCCTACTAGGTTATCATATAGTCAATATAGTCACAGAGGAGCAGCAGAGTCATGTCAGCAGGCCAAATTATGAGTTTGGGACTAACTAAATTTCATGAAACATGAAATCTCCTCCTCCTTCCATTCTCCCACTATGATGATTAAAGAGCAATATAAATCTRTCGGTCAGCCACTAAGGACTGGTAATTGTAGAGAGATTCTGTTTAGATAAAATGAAGAGGAAACAAACAAACAAACAGCAGCTGATGAAAAATGGGGGTGAGCAGATTTGTAGCTAATTATAGTGCATCCACAGCTCTCTCTTTCTCAAGTTTCACACAATTCTCACACTGTATGTGGGATGCTCAGCCATCCCTACTGTCTTCAGCATGTGCTACAGTAGGCTGGCGTTGACAACCTCTCTCACACAAGCCATGGGGTTCAGCAAGGTTCAGGGCTGTTAATGAGCAGTCTTGGTGGCTTTTCTCTCCCACCATTGTTCATTTATTCAAATAGGGTGCTTTATATTTGGAGTCAGAGGAAGGCAGTCTCCTGAGAGGTTTCCTCCYTGCCAGAGAGAACACATTCACACAGAGAACAGGGCTATGACCTAACGAGGAGGAGTCAAACAGCTGACAGTTGTCAAACAAAAAGATGTCAAATTAACCAGGGCTTTGTTGTGAAATATTTTCTTTGTTTTTCCAATGGGGAAATATACAGTTAATGGGTTGTCTTGACGAAGATAGCTACATGAATGGTGCGTAAGGTATGAGAACAATAATACGAGGGTGTATGAAAACAAAGTACATAATAGTCAGTAATAACCAATCTACACGATTATCACAGCATCCCATTTCAGAATGATGCAACTGTTAAAGTTGCATCAATAGGCCAACTGCATTTAGAACTAGTTAAACCATATTAATGCAAATCCACAGTAAGGCTTCTCTACCCTACCTGCATTTAACCAGTGGTTATTGCCTAAAGCTCAGAGCCTCCTCAGCCCCTGTGCCAGCAATGCTGTAAACCAAACATGACATTCCTCTGCATTAGTGTCCTATGAATCCAGACACCTCCCAAGCCCCACCTGTCTGCAGTTATCACTGCTGTGCCCACTCCCATTAGCTGAGATTGGAGAGGGTTGCTTTTAGGCTGCCCCTCTCCATAGGCTTTAATGCCCCTGAGCAGCATATTTGTTAGACTGTTACTCAGCAAACAAGCTGTGACTCCAATTCCCCGCTCAGTGACAGACGGAGGGGAACAGAGAGGGGGGGAAAGAGCGCTTCACCCCTCAGGCCGGAGAGGAGATGGGATCACGCAGGGCCAAGTGAGTTTGATCTCATTTCTCTGTCCAGGGGTTGGAGGCCGCATGTCAATTTGTGAACGAGTGAGGACTCAGAAGGGAAATATGGGTTGAATTAGGCAGCCCACAATMAGGCAAAAATTAAGTCAGAATTGTGTTTGTGTGCTAAATATTCAGAGCACTGAGATAGGCCTTTCTGTTCTCATCGGTGTGTCAATTGTGTTTTCATGCATTCTCTCTCGTAGATAAGAATTTGTTCTTAACTGACTTGCCTACTTAAATGAAGGTTAAATTCAAAAAAGTGTAAAATGTTGACCTCCCTACTCCAGTCCACATTTCTGCTGTTGCACGGGAGAAAGAAGCCTTTGACATTACAAAAGGAAATGTCATGTCAGTCATCAGTGAAATGGATACAACAACCACCAGACATAGAGAGCCTTCCGGTGTGAGAGCACGGGAGATAAGCAGGCGGTGTAGTGTCGAGCTACTGAATCCCTGAACCAACACAAAATCCTTGAAGAAAAGTACTGGTGTAGKTAGAATTCAGGATCCGAGGAGAAATACAGGCTAAACAAGAGGTAAAAACAACTAGGCCAAWATCCCAGAGTAGATCTGTGTGTGACATGAGGATCCAGGGTACATCTCTATGGGACTAGAAAGAGATCTTCATCTCACAGTGGAGTGCTCAAATCTATTATTTTCCTCAGGTCCTGGGTAAAATAAACAAATCGTTTTAATTTCAGACTTGCCGAACATCAGGCAGGCGACGTTRGAAACGTCAGCCATGCCGAATCGATGGCAGCCAAATAYCCATTCTGATGACAGCCGCAGACAATATGCAGCCAGCAAAACTGAACAAATGAAAAATTGACATTTACTTGAAGCATTTTAATTAATAATTGCTGTGCTGCTGAAAATGGCAGGCACTTATGCTCCAATGACTACTGCTTGAGCAAGGACAGGACATGGACAGTCAGWAGTTAGAGAGGTTTACTCTCCCCACTACATGGCTATGTTTTCTCTCAAAGACAGTAACCCAGCACTCAGCCSATTGTCCCATTAAGGAAGATGGGAAGGGAGAGATCCAGACTGCCTGGCCAGCTTGAATGAAATGTGGCTCTGTCTTCTGCTGGGAGGAGTTGATCAGACCGTGAAACTACCAATTTAACTTGCCAAATCCCAAATGAGGATTTAGGCATGACATTAAAAGACGCAATGACAGCATTGAGATACAAAACCTTCAAGATATTGTTGGTATTTGTACGATATTGTATGTAGCTTTCAAGGGATGAAAAAACAACTACACAGGCCGGAGAAAAATGCACGAGAGCTGGACTGACACTCTCCATGCAATCAATAATCTCTAAAATAAAATACCATATTGTATCAATGTTTTCCCCATTCAGCTTGTTTGTGTAACTGACATTAAAARGAGTTAGGGACAAACCCAAAAGACTCCATCAAAGTGAGCTTCCGYAGAAGAGCATGAAATTCAGGGCAGGAAAAAAGTGAAATCCCATAAATAAAWCCTCCATAAGCCAATTCCTGTCAATATACACCGTGTTCCTTCAACCCAAAGCACCTTATTCACAAACATGACACAACGGCACCAGAAAATGGAAAGATGCTATTCGGAGGAGAAATAATCTCATAAAACCATTAAGTGAACAACGTAGGTGCATTATGGGGGATTACACCAACTCCTCATACACTGGATTCCATTTCTCTGCCACTTCTGGGGAGCAAATACAGGAGTTTAACTGCTCACTGAAGTCCTGTAACAAGTTTAAGAATCCCATCCTTGCAGTGGAGTATAGCCTACGTACATGTTTAGGCCTATGTGAGCAATGTTATTGTGACCATGTCGGAGAGAGAGAGAGTGTGTGTGTGTGTGTGTGTGTGTGTGTGTGTATTTGCAAACCTATTTGATTCCTGTAGTGGACAAGGCTTCGCTCCAGACATCCCTCAAGCTACTTAATCAGAACAACTATGTGGGTTTGACAAAGATTTGACTTAGAGAGAGCAGTTACATCTTTCCATGTTGAGTGAGTGCATACAGTAGATCTTTCAATAAAAAACGATTTATTCAAACAATTTAGTGTTAAGCTTCAGGCAGATACTGCTGTTTGTTTGGTCTTTATGGATGAACCCTGTTTGGTATTATGCTAATATACCACTATAAGCCTGGAGGGGGAGAGTACTACACATAAGAGGATTGCACTGGAAACAGCAGCACAACCAGAGGCCACAGACATACTGTACACAGTGAGAAATTAGATGCTGTATTTATTCATTCATGTATCTATACAAACTGATGTAAACAAATGTACTGTATGTTCGATACTCGGCCAGCTTTCCGGAAGAGACTAAACAAGAGACTTAAACATTGCACCTCAAAGCCTGGTCCCTCACTAGCACGCTGTGCTCGTTTTAATTCTGTAATTATTCAAATGAGTACCGAACACTGGGAAGCAAGTCTAGAATTCATGACAGAATGTACTGTTCCATGTTAAGGTCGGTACAATACCTTTATGAGACATAGGCTAATTTTATCCTTTCATGATTGCAATATCTGTATAAAATCTGTGTGGCTGTTATATCATGTTAATTTACAGCATATGTTATGAATGTTTCATGCAGGCCTACAGTAGATCTTTAAAAACAGGTAGGCCAATGCCAAACACATGGTAGCCTAATCAATATTACAGAAACCAGAAATGATTCTGTCTGATAAAAAAGAAACGCAATGCTTCTAACGTGCAAAATGTGACACAGTGACTCAAAACAGGCCAAACTACTAAATATGCCTTTTAAAATTGTCCAGTTCTGCAATGAGTGAATCCCTTTATAAAGTCCCAATCCAGTAACGTTGATATGAGGCAAATCTGTTTCCCTTACATTACACCAACAATCAACTTCTCTCTAACAGAAAAAACAATTCCTAATTGGATGCTGCGGGGAGCGTTGCAAAGCCACGTTGCCTAGCGACAAGCCATATGATAGTATCGGTTCGGTGTCTTTGAGCATAATGCCATTTATAATTATTTGGCAATTACCACCTTTTTCTAATGAGTTCTCACATTCCGATTCCCCGGCATAACAAAACCATTATAGAGATATAAAACTGTGATACCAACCCCAGGGAACCTCAACTTTCTAGTAAAATATAACCAAGCAAAATAAAATGAAATGTAAAAATCCCTCAAGGTTGTTATATGATGCTATAGGAGTATTGGAGCTCGTTGGCACGTTACGCATCTATTCCTCGTCTTATTGTGTCAGTACTGACTTGGTGATCTTGGTAGCAGTAGAACCACTCAAGTGTGCCGGAATTAGCCAATTAGGAGCCTTTTTACAGGGATACTTAACCATCTGTAGTTGTCACAACCTGCTCATCTTAATAAACTACCAGAACATACAGTTGAAGTCGGAAGTTTACATACACCTTAGCCAAATACATTTAACCTCAGTTTTTCACAATTCCTGACATTTAATCCGAGTAAAAAATGTTTTAGGTCAGTTAGGATCACCACTTTATTTTAAGAATGTGAAATGTCAGAATAATAGTAGAGAATATTTTTTTTCTGATTTTCTTTCATCACATTCCCAGTGGGTCAGAAGTTTACATATACTCAATTAGTATTTGGTAGCATTGCCTTTAAATTATTTAACTTGGGTCAAACGTGTCGGGTAGCCTTCCACAAGCTTCCCACAATAAGTTGGGTGAATTTTGGCCCATTCCTGCTGACAGAGCTGGTGTAACTGAGTCAGGTTTGTAGGCCTCCTTGCTCGTACACGCTTTTTCAGTTCTGCCCACAAATTGTCTATGGGATTGAGGTCAGGGCTTTGTGATGGCCACTCCAATACCTTGATTTGGTTGTCCTTAAGCCATTTTGCCACAACTTTGGAAGTATGCTTGGGGTCATTGTCCATTTGCAAGACCCATTTGCGACCAGGCTTTCACTTCCTGACTGATGTCTTCAGATGTTGCTTCAATATATCCATGTCATTTTCCTCCCTCATGATGCCATCAATTTTGTGAAGTGCACCAGTCCCTCCTTCAGCAAAGCACCCCCACAACATGATGCTGCCACCCCCGTGCTTCAAGATTGGGACGGTGTTCTTCGGCTTGCAAGCCTCCCCCTTTTTCCTCCAAACATAACAATGATCATCACGGCCAAACAGTTCTATTTTTGTTTCATCAGACCAGAGGACATTTCTCCAAAAAGTAAGATCTTTGTCCCCATGTGCAGTTGCAAACTGTAGTCTGGCTTTTTTAATGGGGGGGTTTTGGAGCAGTGGCTTCTTCCTTGCTGAGTGGCCTTTCAGGTAATGTCGATATAGGACTCGTTTTACTGTGGATATAGATACTTTGTGCCTGTTTCCTCCAGCATCTACACAAGGTCCTTTGCTGTTGTTCTGGGATTGATTTGCACTTTTCGCACAAAAGTATGTTCATCTCTAGGAGACAGAACGCGTCTCCTTCCTGAGCGGTATGACGGCTGCGTGGTCCCATGGTGTTTATACTTACTTACTATTGTTTGTACAGATGAACGTGGTGCCTTCAGACGTTTGGAAATTGCTCCCAAGGATGAACCAGACTTGTGGAGGTCTACAATTGTTTTCTGAGGTCTTGGCTGATTTATTTTGATTTTCCCACGATGTCAGGCAAAGAGGCACTGAGTTTGAAGGTAGTCCTTGAAATACATCCACAGGTACACCTACAATTGACTCAAATGATGTCAATTGGCTTTAGAAGCTTCTGATAGGCTATGACATAATTCTCTGGAATTTTCCAAGCTGTTTAAAGGCACAGTCAACTTAGTGTATGTAAACTTCTGACCCACTGGAATTGTGTAATTATAAGTGAAATAACCTGTCAAAACAATTGTTAGAAAAATGACTTGTGTCATGCACAAAGTAGATGTCCTAACCAACTTTCCACAACTATAGTTTGTTAACAAGAAATTTGTGGAGTGATTGAAAAACGAGTTTTAATGACTCCAACCTAAGTGTATGTAAACTTCCCGACTTCAACTGTAGATGAGGAGGATTGAACAGAAAACACCAGAAGTGGAAGAGAGAGATGAGACATGATACAGACTGGCCATGTGATACTGTAGAGGGGGACAGCGGCTGCTCGACAGTCCAATTTACAGCTTAAATTAGGCCTCAACGTTGAACAGGAAGCAATTTCACATCTCTTGAAAGGAGTCGTGGGTAGAGGGTCACTGGATGCAGCTCGGCTGTGTATGTTTACAGCTATAAACACCACTAAAATTGGAGCCGCGACACGGGATGACCCTCCTCTGATCATCCCTGGATAGGACGCATGATAATAAAATACCTCTCCGTGACGCTGCTGACCAGGCCACAAAGAAAGCAAGTGTTGGTCCAAATCCCTTTTGTGCATCCTATGGGGTATTGGAAAACATAGGAACAACTTTGCACACTCTTGATTTCTAGTACAGGCTATACCGTCATGTCCCAGTCTCTCTTTCCCCATGCTTAGAGAGGCTGGCAGGTGCAGTGGAAAGACAGAGCTCTAATTCACCTAATTCTCTAATTKATTTCCTCCTGAAAAGCAGCATCCTCACTCCCACACTAAGCTCTTCACAGCTAAACGTGGCTGCACCAGACACTCATTGCAGAGGACAATATAATTGTACATTTCAGTGCTATTTCTAATCGGCAGCAATTTTCTCTACAGGTGTATAGTCTGAATGTTTTTATATATATTTTCTTTTTACATTTGCAGACTGACAATCAGTGAAACAACAAAGCGTTTCCATGGCGACAGGGCAGTCTCCTGGTTTGGGTGCCTGCACTCGTGCCAGGCTCCTGCCAGTGTGACGTGTGCCCCGGGGTTCAGGGCTCTGCTTCTCTGTAGACCTAGGCAAAAATCCCCCTAGGACAGATGCTCTAGTCTACAGCCTCTTACACAAGATGAATATGAGAAGCAGGCAACGAGCAGCCATTCAAACTGACTGACTAGTTGAATCTGTGAGTTGTAACATTCCTGCTTGCATTTTACAAAAGTGGTCAACACCCACAGTTCCAATCCTCACCCCAGCACAGAAAAAATACAAATAAATAAATCATAAACCAAACTGTAACATAGACTTCCTTGCTAAATTACAGACAGGCTAACCTTTAAGATGCTCTCTCCAGCTGGGCTGGCATGTCCAAAAGAGTATGCTTTCTAATCCCTTAGCAGCTTAAATATGAATGATTATGCTCTGGTTAAATTGTCACAGCTCAGTAAGCAAATACCCCAAAAAGACCTACCGTAGGTCAGACACGACAACATTCTCTGCGATTGTCTTAATATGAGATTTAACTTCCTGGGAGAAAAAAAATCTAAAACGTCAGGACCATAAGTCTAAGTGACAGGTTTGTCGGGTGGCATTTTGTGGAAAAAGAGAAAGCCAGTTAAACAAGAAGAAGCCGATTTATTTATTCAGTGGTGAGGAAAATGGGAATTCCTCTCTCTCTTAGTCAACTTGAACATTGTTTAACTATAATATATTTAAATCCAATTGTTTGGAGCTTAAGGAACTCAGGAGAAAGTTTGTGTTCCACACAATAGAAAAAAAATAGTGATAATTGCCTTGACAGATCATCTACCCAGCTGTCTCATGAATCTTGTGGAGTAGGCCTTAGGGCCGGGACGATACCAGTACTGCGATACTCATTAGTCCCACGGCAAGGAAGCAAAACACAAAGCGGATTTAACTTCTTTAGGAAGTCATATTTATTTKTTTTCCAAGCTATAGCACACAATGTTTGGAGTGCTTCAAATTTGGTCTGCTACGTGTTTTCATTTTTGCCATGGAAAAAATATTGCGATACCGGCCCTAGTAGGCCTACATTCTCTCCAAGGGTTGAATAGCACAAGGTAACCCACAAACTGATCCCAATACAGACGGGAAATCTTTAGCAYGTTACTACGTCATATCAATTCAAAAAGATATGAAGAGAAGAAGATGGGCTGCCAAGAACAGACTCAACTTCCTTGCTTTTGTATACAGTATGTGAAACACAGATTTTTACCATTTATACAAGCATCTACTTACCAAGCTCCAGAAGAGTGCCCAATTCCCCAGAATGAATTCACTACTCTTGACTCTAATGCTAAAGAGACTGATCACACAGCCATTAGACTGCCATGCCACATTGTCCATATGTTTCATTGTAGAAAGTGAGTCTACAGACTCCAATCTTGCTGAAGAAATGSAAAAGATATTGCACACCAAAACTACACACACCATGTCCAACATTAGACTAATCTGGTATGGTTCCCAATTAGATTCCATCCAGCCTTACTGTAATGCCAGATTACTAAGTCTGGCAATGCAAGGTTCCAATAGGAATCCATTCCATTTAGGACATTTGCCTACTTACCGGCGGTGAAATCCTTGTTTAGGTCGATGAAAGCATTGGAATGAGGAACACGCATCTTGACACGTGAACTAAGAGCTGCCTGCCACACTGCTTTCCTGTGAGGAAAGAAAACAACAACATGATTCATGTGCTCAGCAGACATTCTGAAAAAACACAGAACCAACTAACAAAGGTGCTGTTTTTAACACTGCATACATCTACAATATTTCAATGTATTGAGTTTTGTCAAGACACGGATAATAATGTAAAAAAAKWWTTTTTTTTATGGGGACTGCAAAGCATTGGTTCACTTTTCTKATCTCCACCTTACCTTCCAGTAAGATAGCAGACTTCAGTGGAGAAATCAGCAGAAACYCCAAAGATGTCTGGAATCATGTCCCCATTYAAGCTGCGTAAGAGAATTTCATTTATAAAACCGTCAAAACGCCCAACTCATGAGCAAGATCATAGGACAAAGTTTAGGTAAACAATATTGCTTGCATGGAAACTCATCATAGAAAACAACTGCTACAGGTGATTTGTAAAATATATATTTTTACATGCTTAACCTACTCCATTATCAGAGGTTGGTCCACAAATGTCTTATTAAGGTCAACTTGRCCATCTGCAAAACCAGATAAGAGATGTTAATCGGTTAGCTATTTAATAACAGAAGTTAACTTTCTGTATTAGAGTACATTATTTTTGTTCTACAAGCCTCAAACGTTGTATTCCATAAGCCTGAATCTAGGACTAATAGAGKAACAATTTACCCAGGGTTTGGTTGTTTCCCCAGAATACAAAAACCATTGTGTCTGAGGTGGCCTTGGTCTTGAGCTGAGCTGTAAGAAGCACATCCATCTGAGAATCTCCATCGTAGTCTCCAGGAACAACACCAGTTATGATACAATTGCTGAAAGAGGAAAGACATTCACTGAGTGCCTGCTGTTGACATAAGCCAGTAAAGAATAGCATAGGGKTTTTCTCAGTGACAGCTAAAATCATCTTGTGTCAATCTACCCTAACCCCCAGGGTTTGCCTGGACATTGTGGAATTATTGATGCTTCAAGATGAGAAGTGGTGTGTGCACTAATACAATTGAGAGAATAAGATCAGAAACTTACGCGGGCAAAGCCTTTTTAGGGATATGGACTTTTGGCTTGAAGTATGGGGCTTTCAGATCAGCCAAGAATATCACCAACTCAGATTCTAAAAGTTCAATCAAATATGCAATAAAAACAAATTCACAAAATGCTCACTTTCATACTCAGCACAGCACAGTCACATAACCATATCAGCAATGCAGTGACAAATTCACTGAAAGACATTCATTGGTGAGAGAGCTATACCCATGTTATGTTTTTGTTTCATTCTAGTTACTAGGCTACTGTGTCTTGTAATGTAGGTAATGCCAGAGGTGTAAAAAGTACTCAATTGTCATACTTGAGTAAAAGTAAAGATACCTTAATAGAAAATTACTCAAGTAAAAGTCACCCAGTAAAATACTACTTGAGTAAAAGTCTAAAACGTATCTGGTTTTAAATGTACTTAAGTACAGTGGTGGGAAAAGTAGTCAATTGTCTTACTTAAGTAAAAGTAAACGCTATACCTCAAATTCCTTATATTAAGCAAACCAGAAGACACAATTTCCTTATTATTATTATTATTTTTTGACAGCCAGGGTCACACTCCAACACTCAGACATCATTTACAAACTAAGCATTTGTGTTTAGTGAGTCTGCCAGATCAGAGGCAGTAGGGATGACTATGGACGTTCTCTAAGTCCCTGAATTGGACCATTTTCCTGTACTGCTAAGCATTCAAATTGTAAGGAGTACTTTTGGGTGTCAAGGAAAATGTATGGAGTAAAAAGTACATTATTTTATGACGAATTTAGTGAAGTAAAAGTTGTAAAAAATATAAATAGTCAAGTACAGATACCCCAAAAAACAACTTAGGTAGTACTTTAAATTATTTTTACTTAAGTACTTTACACCACTGTGTAATGCATTGAACACCCAACAGCTTTTCAAAGGAGAGAAAATAGATTGCTACGTCATCACTGTTTTTATTGCTTTGCATTTCCTGTCTCTGTTTCGAAGACAGGCACCCGATATGTACTATCCCTATTAGTCAATGTAGGCTAGAGCAAATTGTATCCAGTGGTAAATAATTGTGTTAGCCACATGACTAACTAACTGCTTATCAGACAATATGACAGCACTRAACAGCTTGGTTTAGCTAGCTAGATTAGCTAGTATCCTATGAGTTTTTGGAACACATGCACAGCAAATGTCATTAATTCAWGTAGCCTCATCTAGTATCTAGCTAAAGTTTCTATATTATTCACTAACGAAATGAATCCTATTGAAAAGGCAATACAAAACACTGAACAGTATTCTAGCCAGCTAGCTAACGTTAGCTACTCACGTTCTCTGATGATGAAAATATCTGTCTGTTTATCCGAGTTGAAATCACCAAACGCAGCCACAGTACCATGATTTTCAGACCCGAACAAGTCAGTTGTTACATCTTGAAGAGCAGATGCTGAATACTGCCCTGCAAAATACACAGTAAATGTAAAAATCTTGATAAACAATATCCTCATAGTTGTTCAATTCAAACAKCACAAACTGGAATACTGCAGTGCGCGTTTGGTTTACGGCAGAAATGACAGCAAGAAATGCATTAAGCATAAACTCGTGGGGTTTGACACTTGTCAAAAATAACACAATCGACAGCCTTATTTAGTCGTAAATATAAAGGTAAAGAACATCAATGGCACAAGAGGGAGATAGACTATTGACATGTTAATAAAAGGGTGGTGTGACGTCACACCATCAGCGCTTCCTAGTTTACAGCAGTGTCACAACGTGCTGTTACTTGGTAAACACAGAGAACCAACCAACATGTCAAGCTTGGCAGATGTCGGCAGGAAACTCCTGGAAATCAAAGCCAGACAAAAACGTTCAGGTTTGACATATTCACTTGATTGACACTGTGCATTATCTGCAAGCCTCTTGAGTGAAAAATCAACGAAACAGATTATATCATATCCTTGCCTGCTATAGCCACTATAGCCCACCGCAGTGGGCATGCATGAGCATGAAAGGTCAAGTTTGCAGCTACTGAAGCTATTTTAAGATTTTCACATCAGGTGTTGCCTCTCTACCCTTGTCGTTTGTGTTAGGCTACATAAAACAACAATGTTATCATACTGAAAGAGAATAAATGTACATGCTGGCCAGAGTAGGCTGGTGGGAGGACCAATAGGAGGATGGGCTCATTGTAATGGCTGGAATGGAATACATGTAACAGAGTCATACATGTGGCTTTCAAATGTTTGTGTTTGACTCCATTCTATTTAATACCATTACAATGAGCCTGTACTCATATACATGTAGTTCCTCCCACCAGCCTCCTCTGATGTAGGCTATGTTCCTCGTTTATCAGGCTAGATGCCATTACATTGGCCAACATGGCAACCTGCTCACATAGACAGTGCAGGGGTAGGCAATGAGATTCAGCCATTTTTGTTGGGGTGCCGAAAGAGATTGTATCGGAAAATAACAATCATTTCATACCTTGATTATATTGAGACACGATCAAATATGGCAGGTAGCCTAGCAGTTAAGAATGTTGGGCCAGTAACTGAAAGGCTGCTGGTTTGAATCCCRGAGCCGACTAGGTGAAAAATCTGTTAATGTGCCCTTGAGCGAGGGGGGTGGAATCACTCGCGGGCTTTMCCTATGTCCATGTTTTCAATCTGAAGTCTTATAACTCATATACTGATTTTGATTATGATCAGTGGTTAATCAAGCTTGCTGTCAATTAAAGGCCTCATGCAATTTTTCATAKATTTTTTTCATTTAACAATAAAGGCAATAGTAGGGTATTTAAGAAATACTTTATCATAGTTTGAATTTGTTGAGTATCACTCATACAAACATTATAGTTTGACGAATGATTYCCTTAAAATATGTATAGACATTTATGAACTTCTATTTGAAAAAAGACACATTCAGACATTAGGCTAATTCAAACCATCATTACTAGTTCACTCATCTTAACCATCCTATGCCAACATACAAATAATTTCCAAGTAGGCTAATCTTTTAATGACCATTGTAGGCTACATAGCGTATTCATGTTTTGTCATTTGTTGTCTGTTTTGTTGCCACCTAATATTAACTTGCTATGTGATTCATTATTGATTTTTTTTCTTAAGCCGCTCTACTAACCCTCCTGTGAATTGCTGTAYATTTGTAATTTAGCTGAGAGACGATTGCCCTTTACCTCACCTTTTGAAAATGGCCAGCTCGGAATGTGAGATTTCCAAAGCTCCTCGGAAACTAAAAAGATATGGTAAGTAGTGAATTGAGCATATGTAACTATCCTCCAYGTTGTTGCTGTAAATGAGAATGTGTTCTCAGTCAACTTACATGGTAAAATAAGTTTCAAAAAGAGGTAGCAAGCACTCCAAACCCAAAGCCTTTCAAACTGGGTTGAACTAAATCTAGATTTAATCGAGTGTAATGCCTGTATATCGTTCTATGAGACAATTAGCAGGATGACATCACTCCAAATTATACATTTCAATTATTAATCTTGCCAGACAGAGTTTTGTATTACTATACCACCCTAGTATCATATGTCAGTTTCAGTGGAGGGTGCTGAGGGGAGGATGGCTCATAATAATGGCTAAAACGGAGCAAACGGAATGGCATCAAACGCATTGAAACCATTCCGCTTCAGGATTTACCACAAGCKTGTCCTCCCAAATTAAGCTGCTACCATCCTGCTGTGTTCAGTTTTCTTSAGGTGAATGGTATGCTATGCTGAAAATGCTGTGATACACTATTATTACTGCGGTCTACGTGGCTTGGTCAGGATGCTATACCAATATACCAGTCTTGGAAATAGGCTACGTTCAATACATGGGGTAGATTTTGTGAGATAAAATTGGGTATACACTACTGTATCTAAAAATGATCCAGGTAATCAAGTTGTCGTCATAATTCACTTTTTTTGCTGCACCTATGATTGACACTCTCTCCCTAGGGTTCCCACCAAATGTAGTACAACCAATATACTGTTGAATGAAAATAGAAAATTATACTAACCAGTATTCAATTCATAAGCCTAGTATTAACAAATATTGAACTCTCTCAGTGAAGTTAATCACACAATATTTTCCATCAACCACAGACTTCGATCCATGTTTCTATTCAGTAGAAATGAAATAAAACCTTTAATTTGCATATTAGCCTCACACTGCCTCTGCAGAGTTATCTTGAAAAGTGATGGCTTTGTCCCTACTACTTAAAAGCTGATGGAAATTATGGTAATTTGACTGGAAATGTGGCTTTTTCAGTACCTGAGGTATTGACCCAAGGTCGATCCCATTAAAATGTAAATCACTCCAAAATAAAATTTGTCTGAAATAGTGGTCCAACAGATGGGGCTCCCCTGAAATTCACTTGGCTCRGAAYAAAGCTTGAAATGGTGGCAAGTTCCATTATATTTTAAATTTGTGCTCAGTGTATGAAATCACACTTCTTMCTGGAGGTTTGTTTTGATATTTACAGTGACTAAATGTGAGTTGGAAATGGGGCCATGTCATGATTGCATGCATCAATGCATTGTGGTTTTTGTGTGACCTGGACTGTTCATTGTATTCTGACGGAAATCACAAAAAATGACTGATACTGATTTATTTTGACAATGTGTTTATGATGTTGCTCTTCAATCCCATGTGTAGTTAAATTCTTCATTATCTAAAACCATTCTGTAAAATATGTTTAACACTTAGGTCTACATACATTTGTTTCTGAAGATGTGTGATAGAAGTGCTGATAACTAGGAACCTTTGTGGCATCAGTCTTACAGCCTAATACTCCCCAAGTGTTCATGGGAGTCTTTCTTTGACACATGGTTACTGTAGTGTGTGTCTCCAGAGTGTGTGGGAAAGTACCATAGAGTCACCTGATACATGAACAAATTACCTCCAATTGAGCTCTAGCTCAACAATGAATGTTCTGTCAAGAATTGTGTTTTGTATCTCTCCTCAGGCTCCATCTATGAACCTCTCAAGCTCTCCATTCTCCACCGGGAGGATGAGCCACTATGGGAYAAACTTGACCGCTACTARAATGCAGGTAAGCACTGTGATTACAATTAAAGTACTTACTATTTAAAATCCTTGTTTTGAAGACATCCTCAAAGGTGAGGTCCTTTCGAGCTTATTCGTCTGCTTCTAGGGGGTGTAGCTTTACAGTATTTAGGTTTGAGATATGGTTTTCATTTTGTATGTTACTCTTAGGGCTCTATTTTAACAAAGCTGGCGCAATGGTAAATCTAAGTGCAGGCGGTAGCGCTATTGTTTCAGGGATGTGTTTGAGCTATTTTCACTATCACAATTARTGGCGCACTTGGTGGTGTTGCCACGGAAAGGTCTGGGTTTTGATAAATAAACAAGTTGTGGGTGTGTTGAGGCTTGGCCCCTCACTGGCCCAATCAGAACGTGCTCCATGGCAAAATATGTGGTTGCTTCAGGTTGTGTATTTACAGACTTTTATGTATTGCKTTGGAAACAACTCCAATATCAATGTTAGTCCGTTATAGTTTGTTAAATGGCTTACAGAAACAAAATAACAAAATGTAAACCTATCCCATCTTTCCTCAATAGGTTAACTTGAACCCATTTGCAGTCCACATTGTTCTAAGTAATTGCATGGCTTCAATAGCATTCCCACTGATATAGAGGCGAGGCCTACTGTCATTAAGCAAGATTAAATTCATTATTGATAAGGCCTAAAAAGAGAACTAATGATTCTAATCAAATTCTAAACTAAACAAAGAKACAACTTGTTTTAAAATGTCACACTTACAGGCACCATCATTTCTCGCCATGGGCATATAATATTAAAACAACACAGAATATGGAGGGTTTTACGCACATCCAAAAATCAAAAACGGGACCTGCATGGCTAAKATAATGTGGTCCTGCCTACAATGCATAGATACAAGTGAATGTCAGCTCACTGTTTTACTCCTCTCAAACTTGTTATATGATTACTGCCCTGTAGCACTCACGTCGGTAGCCATGAAGTGCTTTGAAAGGCTGGTCATGGCTCACATCAACAGCATCCTCCCGGATACCCGAGACCCACTCCAATTCGCATACCGCCCCAACAGATCCGCAGATGACCCAATCTCAATCGCACTCCACAATGCCCTTTCCCACCTGGACAAAAGGAACACCTATGTGAGAATGCTGTTCATTGACTACAGCTCAGCGTTCCAACAACCATTAGTGCCCACGAAGCTCATCACTAAGCTAAGGACCCTGGGACTAAACACCTCCTCTGCATCTGGATCCTGGACTTCCTGACGGCTGCCCCCAGGTGGTAAGGGTAGTCAACACACATGTCTGCTACTCTCACACTGGGGGCCTCAGGGGTGTGTGCTTAGTCCCCTCCTGTACTCCCTGTTCACGACTGCGTGGCCAAACACGACTCCAAATCATCATTATTTGCTGATGACACACAGGTGGTTGGCCTGATCACGACAACGATGAGACAGCCTATAGGGAGGGGGTCAGAGACCTGGCAGTGTGGTGCCAGGACAACAACCCTCCCTCAATGTGAGCAAGACAAAGGAGCTGATCGTGGACTACAGAAAAAGGCGGGCCGAACAGGCCCCCATTAACATCGACGGGGCTGAAGTGAAGCGGGTCGAGAGTTTCAGTTACTTTGGTTCCACATCACCAACAAACATGGTCAAACACACCAAGACAGCCGTGAAGAGGGCACGACAACACCTTTTCCCCCTCAGGAGACTGAAAGATTTGGCATGGGTCCCCAGATCCTCAAAAAGTTCTACAGCTGCACCATGAGAGCATTCTGACTGGTTGCATCACCGCTGGCATGGTAACTGCTCGGCATCTGACCGTAAGGCGCTACAGAGGGTAAGTCACGCATACACACTGGGGCCAAGCTTCCTGCCATCCAGGACCTATATACTAGGCGGTGTCAGAGGAAAGCCCATAAAATTGTCAAAGACTCCAGTCACCCAAGTCATAGACTGTTTTCTCTGCTACCGCACAGCAACCGGTACCGGTACGCCAAGTCTTGACCAAAAGGCTCCTTAATGGTAATCAAATGGCCACCGGATTTTTTACATTGACAACCCCCCTCCATTTAAAAAAATATATATTTTCACAAATTACCTCCACTAACCGTTTCCCCGCACATTGACTCGGTACCGGTATCCCCTGTATATAGCCGTTATTGTTATTTTATTGTGCTAGTTTTTATATTTTTTTACTTTTAGTTTATTTGGTAAATATTTTCTTAACTCTTTCTTGAACTGCACTGTTGGTTAAGGGCTTGTAAGTAAGCATTTCACAGTAAGGTCTACACATGTTTTATCGGCGGAGGTGACAAAAAAGTTTGATTGATTTTTTTTATATAATAAAGCTTTGGTGATTAGATTTAATTCCAAGCGGTCTCAGGAGCCAAATCCTTTATCGCCAGTCTGGACTACTTGCGATTGCATTGGGCAGACAAAAAAAAAGCCTTATTGAGGATGGGAGGCCTATGCTTGGTTTTTAATCAAATAACTTGAAATGTAGAAAACATTTGTTTTTCATGTTTCTAAATACGAAGTATACAGGCACCAAAAGCACGTTAGGCTACTTTTTGTTCCATGCGCGTATGGGCAGTGTGCGTCATGGCTGGTGAAAGCTCTGCGTGTAACAAATCCGGTATCAGGATAAATAAAAAGCAAGGTCTGCTAACTTTCTTTAATTATGTTTAATTAACGCAAACAATAAATGGCAAATGCAATTTTCGTATATACGGCTTCGCTGTATCTCCACGCAGGGTAGAACAGGGAACTGGCAGGAAATACGTAAACAGCTGTTCTTATACCGTGATGACGTAGTTCCAACGCGTCTGTTGGCCTATCACAGAGGCTGAGCGCGATTTAAACTTTGCTCCGCCTTTGCTGGCACTCGGACTTGTCCAAGTCCCTTAGTGCTCTCCTCTGTCCGCATCTGGTTGTTGGGTAGATTAGATCCGTCTTGTGTCTCCCCCGATGCTACACTCAAACAGTTCCTAATATGGTATTGTCCAGTAATCTACCCTCCCTMGTTYGCTTAGAGATATGCACCCCKCCCTCTCCAGATTGACCACAGCTTTTATGGCCTTTCACTCAATGTTGGTCAGTCTTTACACACATACATCTGTATTGTTTGTGTGTGTGTGTAACAAAACAATATTCATCTTCATACAATATGGTAGCAGGCTATAGTGCATAAACATAAATCCTAACACTGGATAGGCTGRGTTTCCACTGTCAAAATTCAAACCATAACCAARTGCATTACTGCTAAAACCAGCTTTTGATTGGTCTCAAATATCCCTATCGGCACTGCCTGAAATTAGCACTTTGAATCATGTTTTTAAGGACACACCTCAAATATTTCCACTACACCCATTTGAGCGTAAGCAAGKGGATTTTCAAGACAGATAAATTGACGAACCTGGCGTTAGGGCTGGAAATAGCCATTGCGAAATTTCAAACTAACGTGCATTTGACACTAGCATTTGACACTAGCACTAGCGCTAGCGCTAGCCTTAACACTAGCCGAAAATAGAGCCCATGGGCTCTAATCTGAGTCTGAGTCAGGTCACGCCATTTTCACAAGTTACCGCACCATTGGCAGACATGTCACACCCCATTGGTCAGTTGTGATGATGACAGGGGGTGCATGGATACAGCGTGGCAACAGATCTCATGGCTTTCTTCATTAAAGGCAGGACACCCTTTGCTCAGTGTGGAAACAGAGGAAGTGTATTGCATTACATTGTAATTTTATGAAGGATAGAATGTAGTCTATTGTGATCTGTGCTTTGCTGTGACCTGGGGCTGTGGTCTAAATGCTATACTTATGTTCAAGACAAATTACTTTTCAAGGGCAATACAGCTTCTATTATGTTTTATGTTGTGAGCCTATTTGAATAAAGGAAAATCAAATGTTTGTTCTACTGAAGACAGGCAACAAAGATACTTCAGTGAGTTATCAGATATTGCCCATGTTTTTGGGGAGCAAAGTTGATCAATATGGTGTCATGTTTCATGTTTGGAAATCCAGGGGGTTGTATTATTTTTGTATCCCACCCCGTAGGCTAGTATAAGACAGCTGTAGAGAAAAGACAGCATACTTGTGAAATTTTGATGAGAAAAGTTTCCCAGAAGTGAGGGTTATTTCACAGGCTGTCTAGGTTGAAATGAGGATGCTACAGGAAAAGCACTAGGGGAGCAACTGGTCCCTCATCTGAAACCAGTCCTGCAGTGTGAAGTCATGGTGACAGACATCCCTAAAGAGAACAACCTATCAGTGTTTCTCACCACCTGGGCTCCCTGGATGAAAGTGAATCTCACTCATTACTCATGCATTTTGCATTCATGTTACCCCTGTAGCTTTTATATGTTTGGTGCATGTTTTGTTCTCCAAGGTAAACGGATGCAATTTTAGCTTTTGCAATAATGTGACAGCACACTTTTTGTGGTGTAGCCTATATTATAGTAATATTTTACACYGTGCTTTTCCCATTCCCTTTTCTGCTCAGTCAGATTGGTCGAAATTCGGAAAGCTTTAGATTGCTCCAGGTGAGGTTGTGAGTGATTTGTTCTACTAGCAATGAATGAAAGAGTACTGCAACAATAYCATGCATCAAGCCCCCTGTTGCTCTCTCAGAAACGTTCTCTGTGAGATAACAATATGTTGAAATGTTCTTGCTTAATTTTGTGGTCGGTACATAGCAGTTGAATGTGCTTGCTTAATTTTAGCAGGGAGCATAGCAGCAGTTGCTATRGCCAATGCACAGGCCAGTGGATGAATACCTTTTTTTTTGCTTCAGAGGTAATGAAATGATGATTCTAGTTCCATTTTCTACAAAAAAAAAGTGTAATTGTAAAGCCAGTGGCATTACATGCTCTTAGGATGCAGTGTGGACTTATTCCCTATCATTTCTGAGCAAAAGACATTAGGGACATCACTGTCCCTCACAGTTTGTCTTCTTTTTCTCCTGTGTGGGCCTCGGGTTTCTTATTTCATTCTCACACTTGATTATAGTGGAGGCATAGGGCTAGTATCTGACACTGGCTCGGGGAGATTAAGAAATGTTAAAACAAGCTTTATGTTTTGTTGTGGATGTTTCTTTTACCTCTTTTTCTTTTTTCTCTTTCTTTTTCTTCTTTCTTTCTTTCTTTCTTTCACTGTCTGGGAGCAGAGGAATGGACCATTCTAAGAAACAGCATTAGCTGTTGATTTAGTGGGACATTAGGTTGATGGATGATAATATCATCATATGAGACTGAGCAACTCCAACCTCAGTTTATTTGCATCTAGAGRGCTCTTGTGTCTTTGGAGTTAGAGAATAATAACATATTTTACTGTGGTTTTGATTCAGAGGAGTCTTACTAAGGTGCCATTTTTCTTCTGATGTGCCTCCAAACACATTATATTGCCTTTTCCAAATCTAAAGCAGAGATTGAATGTGAGAAAAGTGAGTCAAGGTAGGTTACATTTATGGACCCAGCAGCCGAGTTAGTTGGGCTTGGAGCAGAAAGTGTTGAGTCGAAGAGTCAGAGGATCAAATCAAATTGTATTTGTCAGATAGACATGGTTAGCAGATGTTAATGCGAGTGTAGCAAAAGGCTTGTGCTTCTAGTTCCGACAGTGCAGTAATATCTAACAAGTAATCGAACAATTCCCCAACAACTACCTAATACATACAAATCTAAAGGGATGAATGAGAATATGTACATACATATGGATGAGCGATGGCCGAGGTGCAATACTGTATTTTATACCATCTATATATGTGATTATGAGTCATGTAAGATATGTAAACATTATTAAAGTGGCATTATTTAGAGTACATTGTATAAAGTGACTAGTTATCCATTTATTAAAGTGGCAGCAGCCTCTCTGAGTTACTGATTGCTGTTTAGCAGTCTGATGGCCTTGAGATAGAAGCTGTTTTTCAGTCTCTCGGTCCCAGCTTTGATGCACCTGTACTGACCTTGCCTTCTGGATGGTAGCGGTGTGAACAGGCAGTGGCTCAGGTGGTTGATGTCCTTGATGATCTTTTTGGCCTTCCTGTGACATCGGGTGCTGTAGGTGTCATGGAGGGCAGGTAGTTTGCCCCCGGTGATGCGTTGTGCAGACCGCACCACCCTCTGGAGAGCCTTGCGGTTGAGGGCGGTGCAGTTGCCGTACCAGGCTGTGATACAGCCCAACAGGATGCTCTCTATTTGTTCATCTGTAAAAGTTTGTCAGGGTTTTGGGTGACAAACCAAATTTCTTCAGGCTCCTGAGATTGAAGAGGCACTGTTGCGCCTTCTTCACCACACTGTCTGTGTGAGTGGACCATTTCATTTTGTGATATGTCAGCCGAGGAACTTTCCACCTTCTCCGTTGCTGTCCCGTCGATGTGGAGGGGGGTGCTGCCTCTGCTGTTTCCTGAAGTCCACYATCATCTCCTTTGTTTTGTTGACATTGAGTGAGAGGTTGTTTTCCTGACASCACACTCCGAGTGCCCTCACCTCCTCCCTGTAGGCTGTCTCGTCGTTGTTGGTAATCAAGCCCACTACTGTTGTGTTGTCTGTGAATTTGATGATTGAGTTGGAGGCGTGCATGGCCACYCAGTCATGGGTGAACAGGGAGTACAGGAGGGGGCAGAGCACACACCCTTCTGGGGCCCCAGTGTTGAGGGTCAGCGAAGTGGAGATGTTGTTTCCTACCTTCACCACCTGGGGMCAGCCCGTCAGAAAGTCCAGGACCCAATTGCACAGGGCGGGGTTGAGACCCAGGGCCTCCCGCTTGATGATGAACTTGGAGGGTACTATGGTGTTGAATGCTGAGCTGTAGTCAATGAACAGCATTRTTCCATAGMTATTCATTTTGTCCAGATGGGATAGGGCGGTGTGCAGTGTGATGGCGATTGCGTTGTCTGTGGACCTGTTGGGGCAGTATGTGGGTCTAGGGTAGCCGGTAAGGTGGAGGTGATGCGATCCTTGACTAGTCTCTCAAAGCACTTCATGATGACAGAAGTGAGTGCTACGGGGCGGTAGTAATTTAGTTTGTTTGTCTTTGCCTTCTTGGGTACAGGAACAATGGTAGACATCTTGAAGTATGTGGGGACAGCAGACTGGGATAGTGAGCGATTGAATATGTCCGTAAACACACCAGCCAGCTGGTCTGCGCATGCTTTGAGGACGCGGCTAGGGATGCCGTCTGGGCCAGCAGCCTTGTGTGGGTTAACACGTTTAAATGTTTTACATCAGCCACGGAGAAGGAGATGGGAGGACGCTGTCCTTGTTAGCGTGCTGCGACGGTGGCACTGTATTATCTTCAAAGCGGGCAAAGAAGGTATTTTGTTTGTCTGGAAGCGTGACGTCGGTTTCGTGACATGGCTGGATTTCTTTTTGTAGTCTGTGATTGACTGTAGACCCTGCCACATACGTCTCGTGTCTGAGTCATTGAATTGCGACTCCAACTTGTCCCTGTACTGGCATTTCGCTTGTTTGATTGCCTTGCGGAGGGAATAGCTACACTGTTTATATTCAGACATATTCCTAAACCTCTTTCCATGGTTAAATGTGGTGGACTGCGCTTTCAGTTTTGTGCGAATGCCGCCATCCATCCACGGTTTCTGGTTAGGGTAGGTTTTAATAGTCACAGTGGGTACAACATCTCCAATGCACTTCTTTATAAATGCATTCACCGAGTCAACGTATAGGCCGATGTTGTTCTCTGAGGCTGACCGCAACATATTCCAGTCCGTGTGATCAAAACAATCTTGAAGCGTTGCTTCCGATTGGTCGGACCAGCGTTGAATGGTTCTCGTCACTGATACATCCTGTTTGAGTTTCTGCCTATAAGACGGAAAGAGCAAGATGGCGTCGTGGTCGGATTTGCCGAGGTCAAAATATGTGGTATTTATTAAACAGTGATGAGCAGACTGGATCCAGAGGTTATTTACAATAGCCTACAGATGATGATAAATTATGAAYATTTGTTGAAAGAAAGGACAAAATAATACATTGGCCAATACTATAATATCTAGACAAAATCACAGGGCCAAACGACCGTAGTCTTACACATCTGACCTGGGCCGTGTTCAGCAAAAGAACAGAAATGGCGCTGTTTTTAACAGCCGGTTGAAGAACTTGTGSCTAAAATCTGTGAATCTACTGGTACGCGCTCACTAGAAGCTAGTTCACAGTGTTGGTGAACAGTGGTGAGGAGAAGTAGGTTGGTGTTTCCAATTCTGGCATTTGTTATTTATATTACCAAGCACATATTTGAATGGACTAGCAATATCATAGTATTACAAGGAAGTATCGTTGGAAACAAAATAATAAATTGTCCAGAGCATGTGGGGAGAAATGGCGGGAAATGAACACAGCAACTTTTCAATCAGCTTTCTTTTTACATTCACAATGCCAGGGGAAGCCCCAATACGATGCTACTTTTTAACTCTGGTTAACATATGAAATTGGCCAGAAGAGGCACTGTCCGTTTAATGTGTTTTTTCCCAAGCAGCCTCTGGGGTCAAAGTAATTTTCACTGCCGAGTTACTGAAGGGTTTATTAATATTCTGCTTAATTCCCTCCATRGCCTCTTTATCCCGGCTATGCTGACTTTGTCTCTTTGAATTGACCCGGACTCTCTTTAACAAACGATCTGGCAGAATGGATGTCCCCTTCATT
The DNA here is from genome assembly GCF_002910315.2 of Salvelinus sp. IW2-2015. Taxonomy (NCBI): domain Eukaryota; kingdom Metazoa; phylum Chordata; class Actinopteri; order Salmoniformes; family Salmonidae; genus Salvelinus; species Salvelinus sp. IW2-2015. Next base: position 54,606,293 of record NC_036855.1, read on the forward strand.
TGCTCTGGCATAATGTGGTGATGAAAAATGAAGTACCCTGTTCAGACAGATTATTCATCGGGAGGGGTAGAGGGTGGTTTGGTGACAGATACATTCCTGTGATTCCAGGCCTTCTGTTTTAGTGTGACTTTATTTAAGCTCAATAATATTGAGGATTTCCATGAAGATTAACACGTGTGTCACTCTGGAATGTATATGACCTGAAGACCAAAGTTATTGCTACCTTCACATGTGCAGTAACACACCTTATTGGGATGTCTGGTTTTACAACAATAACTACACAACATACAGCTGTTTAACATACCTTTATTTTCCATTCCATTTCACAATTTGCAACAACAAACAATGTTAATGGCCCAATGTAGCCATTTTTATATCAAATCATTTCTGGGTAACAATTAAGTACCTTACTGTAATAGTTTTCCACTACAATGGACAAAAAACTATTTATCAATCAAGAATTTAGCTATGACTGTCTGGGAGTGGTCTGAGTGGGCAGGAGAAAACTTAAAACTGTCAGAGAGGTTTGTAACTCTCTTTGTTATTGGTCTATTAACCAATTTACCGCATGGTGATGTCACCAGCAAGCCTAAACTCTCACCCATGCAAACAGGCTGATTAGAAGCTCCTGTGTAMATTGTATTTCTAACCAGCAACTATCAGGAAAGAACACTGGTCAATGTTTGTTTCATCAGCTGTTGTACAATATTATACAAAACAAAAATATAGATGAAAGCGTGAGGGTTCACCTGTCTCTCTCTTGTTTCTCTCTCTAGTGAAGACCACCATTCTGAACTACCAAAGCCCTACCACTGGCCTCTTCCCTACCAAGACATGCTCCAGCTGCAAGGAAGCCAAGGTGCGGGACTCCCTGTACTGTGCAGCCAGTTCCTGGGCCCTGGGTCTAGCTTACAGGTGACACACACACACGCCCACACACATACACTGTATCCACAGCCACCTTAGATCACTGTACATTTTAAAGTTGATCTTAATAATTAATCTAGTACAACCTTAGTTAATGGACTCCGTCAGGGACCAATATTCTTAATCAAAGCAGACAGCTTTTGTAATGCCAAGGGGGTGCTGCGCATTGGCCTGTACTGCTGCTGCTGTGGAGCCCACTTAATAGAGCATCCAGACTACACTGAGTGCACAAAACATTAGGAACACCTGCTCTTTCCATGACATAGACTGACCTAGTGAAAGCTATGATCTCTTATTGATGTCACTTGCTGAATCCGCTTCAATCAGTGTAGATCAGGTATTCCCAAACTGGGAAGTGAAGTGGTAACGAGCAAGCAGTTGCTCCCGATGCCACTTGGGTACACTGCAGCATCCACCGAGAGGCTCTTGCTGCCAAGGGAATGCCTGACCACTTGAAATATGTTTTGGACACTARAGTGAAAATGGTTAACTTTGTTAAAGCAATGCCCCTGAACTCTCGTGTAGTTTCTGCACTATGCAATGATATGGGCAGCGACCATGTAATGTTTTTACAAGCTGGTTATCAAGGGGAAAAGTATTGACCCGTTTTTTAAAATTGAGAGACGAGCTTAAAGTTTTCTTTACTGACCATAATTTTCACTTGTCTGACCGCTTGCATGATGACGAGTTTCTCACATGACTGGCCTATCTGTGTGATGTTTTTTCTCGCCTGAATGATCTGAATCTAGGATTACAGGGACTCTCCACAACTATATTCAATGTGCGGGACAAAATTGAGGCTATGATTAAGAAGTCGGAGCTCTTCTCTGTCTGCATTAACAAGGATAACACACAGGTATTTTGTGTACGGACAATGTACACAAAATACACAAAAAAGCTTACGGACAATGTCAAATGTGATATAGCGAAGCACCTGAGTGAGTTGGGTATGCAATTATGCAGGTACTTTCCCGAAACGGATGACACAAACTGCTGGATTCATTATCCCTTTCATGCCCTGCCTCCAGTCCACTTACCGATATACCGAAATTGCAACAACCGGTTCTGTGAAAATGTAATTTAATCAGAAGCCACTGCCAGATTTCTGGATTGGGCTGCGCTCAGAGTATCCTGCCMTGGCAAATCGCGCTATTAAGACACTGATGCCCTTTGCCACCACGTACCTATGTGAGAGTGGATTCTCGGCCCTCACTAGCATGAAAAATAAATACAAGCACAGACTGCGTGTGGAAAATGATTTAAGACTGAGACTCTCTCCAATACAACCCAACATTGCAGAGTTACAATATGTGGATCCTTTCAAGCACACCCTTCTCATTAACCTGTGGTGAGTTATTCACAATTTTGGATGAACAAATAGAGTTTTATATGTAAGATGGTTAAATAAAGAGCAAAATGATTGATTATTATTATATTATTATTTGTGCCCTGGTCCGATAAGAGCTCTTTGTTACTTCCCACGAGCCGGGTTATGACAAAAACTCACACTCATTTTTATGTTTAATAAATGTATCGTATAGTGTGTGTGTGTGGCAGGCTTACAATGATGGCAAAAAACAACATTTGAGAGTGCGCTGGGGGGGTACGCAGCTGGAGGTTGAATGTTTGAAGGGGTACGGGACTATAAAKGTTTGGGAACCACTGGTGTAGATGTGGTTGAGGAGACTGAAGGAGACATGTTAAAGAATTCTTAAGCCATGAGACAAAAGAGACATGAATTGTGTATGTGTGCCATTCAGAGGGTGAATAGGCAAGACAAAAGATTTAAGTGCCTTTGACTGGGGTATGGCAGTATGTGCCAGGTGCACCGGTTTATGTCAAGAACTACAATGCTGCTGGGTTTTTCACGCTCAACAGTTTCCCGTGTGTATCAAGAATGGTTCACCCCCCAAAGGACATCACGCCAACTTAACACAGCTGTGTTAAGCATTGGAGTCAACATGGGCCAGCGTCCCTGTGGAACGCTTTCGACKCCTTGTAGGGTCCATGCCCGGACAAATTGAGGCTGTTCTGAGGGCAAAGTGGGGCTTAAACATCAACAGCACCATATTTCCTTCAAATGTTTCTCTCGTCTCTAGGCACAATCCTCTCACCTTCAGACATTCTGCATCTCTGATTATAAAACGGGTCACTGTTTTCTTTGTAGTAATATGTCCTTTTCTTCATACACAGAGGGCTCAAGTTCAAGTGGAGATCTGAGATACTCAAAATAGTCAGGGACTTTCTCCACTAGACCTTGTAACAAAGTGCTRTTTCAAAACCCACTGGTGTGCATTTTTTCTCCCAGGGGACAAGAGAGTAAAAATAGAGTGTTCAAGTAGACCAGAGGGGCCTACTCATCCGTCATGGTTTCTTCCCATTAGCATTGTCACAGGAATTTAATTAAGATGATTCCAATCTGACAGCACAGGCCCAAACCATTACTTACCCTCCATGTGACTAGAGAGGGGACTGGAGTGTGTGCACTAGATTGGAGTGGATGGATGGGCAGATGCCCATGTCTGTGTGCCCAGTAAGTCTACTGCACTGGTGGAAATGTATGAAAAAGTGAATTTATGTAATTCATYAAAACACACTAGGCCTACACACAAATGGTAATGACATCAATGACAAAAAGTGAATGTGTTTGGTTGAATAAATAACTTACTGAATATTTGCATGACATGGGAGTTATTGGAGAATACTTTATTCCATTTAAATGTGAATACATTCTTCAGAAGTTATGTGAGCCCTTTTGACAATATGATGACAGAGTACAGTATACTGTGCATTTMGAAAGTATTCAGACCCCTTCACCTTTTCCACAAAATGTTTGTTACGTTACAGCCTTATTCTAAAATTGATTAAACTGTGTTTTTCCRCTRATCAATCTACAGTACACACAATACCCCATAATGCAAATGAATCAAAAAATAAGAACTGTAAGTATTCAGACCCTTTGTTGAAGCACCTTTGGCAGTGATTAAAGCCTCGAGTCTTCTTGGGTATAACGCTACAAGCTTGGCACATCTGTATTTGAGGAGTTTCTCCCATTCTGCTCTGCCGATCCTCTCAAGCTCTGTCAGGTTGAATGGGGAGCGTCGCTGCAGAGCTATTTTCAGGTCTCTCCAGAGATGTTCGATCGGGTTCAATCCGGGCTCTGGCTGGGTCTCTCAAGGACATTCAGAGACTTGTCCTTGAAGCCATTCCTGCYTTGTCTTGTGCTTAGGGTTGTTGTCTTGTTGGAAGGTGAACCTTCGCCCCAGTCTGAGGTCCTGAGCACTCTGGAGCAGGTTGTCATCAAGGATATCTCTGTACTTTGCTCCGTTCATCTTACCCTTGGTCCTGACTAAGTCTCCCAGTCCCTGCAGCTGAAAAACATCCCACAGCATGATGCTGCCACCACCATGCTTCACCGTAGGGATGGTGCCAGGTTTCCTCCAGACATGACGCTTGGCATTCAGGCCAAAGAGTTCAATCAGACCAGATAATCTTTTTTCTCATGGCCTGTGAGTCCTTTGGGTGCCTTTTGGCAAACTCCAAGTGGGCTGTCATGTGCCTTTTACTGAGGAGTGGGCTTCTGTCTGGCCACTCTACCATAAAGGCCTGATTGGTGGAGTACTGCAGACATGGTTGTCTTTCTGGAAGGTTCTCCCATCTTCACAGAYGAACTCTGGAGCTCTGTCAGAGTGACCATCGGGTTCTTGGTCACATCCCTGACCAAGGCCCTTCTCCCCGATTGGTCAGTTTGGCTGGGCGGCCAGCTCTATGAAGAGTCTTGGTGGTTCCAAACATCTAATATTTAAGAATGATGGAGGCCACTGTCTTCTCGGGGCCTTTCAATGCTGCAGAAATGTTTTCGTACCCTTCCCCAGATCTGTACCTCGACACAATCCTGTCTTGGAGCTCTACGTACAATTCCTTTGACCTCATGGCTTGGTTTTTGCTCTGACATGCACTGTCAACTGTGGGACCTTTTATATAGACGGGTGTGTGCCTGTCTAATCAATTGAATTTACCACAGGTGGACTTCGATCAAGCTGTAGAAACATCTCAAGGATGATCAATGGAAACAGGATGCACCTGTGCTCAATTTRGAGTCTTATAGCAAAGGGTCTGAATACTTATGTAAATACTGTATTTCTGTTTTTTGTATTTTGCAAATTTGCMTTCGCTTTGTCATTATGTGGTATTGTGTGTAGATTGATGAGGAAAATGTTTTATTTAATCCATTTTAGATTAAGGCTGTAACGTAACAAAATGTGAATAAAGGGGTCTGAATCCTTCCCGAATGTTATGTAGATGCCATTGTTTATGTCAATAGTATACTGGAAGCATTTGGGTGATTTTCAAGTATGATTTTGATGAGAGATCAATTGGAATGTAGCATGTCCTTGCTTGTGTTATGCTTTTGGAAGTCAAAGGAATAACAACTGTTGTTAATGTCCTAATAGGATTTAAAACCTGTCTATAACTGTGTACAAATACAATAAGTTGTCTCATTTAATATGTACRATTATTGTAGGCACAGACAGGATAACCAGACCCTGCTAATTTTGTGCAGMGAATTAGGATAGTTTAGGTTGATTTAACGTGCTCTTCTGCTCATTGGGCCGTTTTTCTCTATCTCATTGTGGCACATGGCGACGATCAACCCTGACGCGCAGACGCATCGATGATGACATGGGACGCACCCATGAGCTGGAGCACTCAGCCATCAAGTGCATGAGGGGTATCCTCTACTGTTACATGCGCCAGTCTGACAAGGTGAGTCCACAAATGAAACGTCAGACCATAGGACCACAGGATACACTGTAGTTCATTCTTAAAGATCTAAACAAATGCCATTAACCAGTAATGAATATAGATATTTAGCAAACACAGAAACTGTCACTAATGGGGGGGGAAAGTTAAAGATCTCTGTCCTTTTACTGATCTTCTCTGTTCTCACGCTTCAGCGGTTTACTATCTCACGCTTGGATTGGTTTTATCTTTATGTGGATGGAATAACATAGATGTTTCCAAATGGTMTTTGCCTCAGCAGAACACTTTTGTGTAAAGTTTTCGAGCAGACCCTTCAGTCAAAATAGCAGCATTTATATTGTTTATAGACCTCTATGAACGTATAATTACAGCTCTAGTACAATCAAACACTATTCTTAAACACTATTCACTATTCTTTTTCTAATGTTCTGGTCTGTTGCCTTTTGAAATTGTTTTGTTTCATTTACTCATGACCTTGACGACCTAATTTATGGGAAAGCTTTTCTGTGTCTTAATTATAATGCACCGRTTCTTCAGTTAATTACACAGTGCAGCGCTCATTAACATCTGTCTCTTGCATTCACAGAGAACATGCCATTTTTGAACCCACAATATAGAGGGACCAGGAAGCAAATGTTATCATATTAAAAAAAAAACTACAGAGCCATAAAAGGCATTGAAGAGAGGGCATRAAAGTTTACCACAATGTACCAAGGAAACTAAACGCAGTCTTAACGGATTAGCCACACAACGCATGCTTCTCAAATGTGTTCTGACAGATTTGACTCCGGAACCATTTATTTAATGCTAAGATCACACTGACACACAGTGACATTTGACAAGATTCATAAACTGCACTATTGTGGAAATGCACTTTCAATAACAAATGTTAGGCTATWTTGGAACGCAACAGCTAACTGCTTTGTTCGTCTTATAGACTACATTACAGTTTCAGCCATTTTCCCAACCAATTAGTTATCCAGTGGGTTGACAAGCTCAGCAGAACAGAACAGTGTAAATCTGGGACAGAGGTATGCCCCTGTTGACCTGACAACAAGCCTACAGAGGTGAAAAAGTAAMTGTGCCGGAAGGGGGTGAATGGTTCGGTCAGTACCAAATGTTGGCACAAAATTATCCGCTCATGTGCTGTGTGAAGCAAACTCATCCAGAGTGTGTTACTCTATGTGAATCACTCAAATCTGACCTGGGATGGTTTGAGGAGGAAAGTCATATGTGTACATCTTTTACATGAATTGCTTAATGCACCTTGATAAAATAAATGGTATGTCTGTTTGAAATATTTACTGATACATTAATGCATACCTGTCCTGTGCCAATTTCTATGAGTTGTTTTCATGTCTTCAAAGCCAGTCATTTGAGGAAAATTCTAGTGTGTGTCCTAGTGATGACGCAGTGGAATATCCATCCCAGTCCTGGTTGTCACCTCACTTACATTTTGTGAGGATAGGATAAATAATGGAAAGATGCCCAGTGAGTAAGATCCATCTTTTATGGACTGACTCCTCTATTATTTGCCCTTTCTGTCTTTTTCTCTTCCTTTCGCTCTCTTTCTTCACATTCCCTATATTTCAGGTGGAACAATTCAAACAGGACCCCAGCCCCTCCAAYTGCCTGCACTCAATATTCAATGTAGACACAGGAGATGAGATTCTGTCCTACAATGACTACCATCACCTACAGGTACACCCTCTCACAAACATTGGCAGCTTTGATGCTGTGWAGGCCAAAACCCTACACTGTAGATAATGAATGAAGTCCGAACAGATTCCGGTCTTACGTTTTTAAATACCACCTCCCTGTCTCCCTCTGTCAGATTGATGCCTTGTCCCTGTTCCTGCTCTATTTGGTGGAGATGATCTGCTCTGGCCTCCAGATCATCTACAACACGGATGAGGTACGGCCCACTGGCCTAGTCACATGACCTCTCTCGCTCAGCGTGACTCTTACACAACATGGCTTCTTCATAGTGATTAGACAGGTTGATCATACTTTATTGATCCCCAAGGGGAAACCCCGTGTCAGCAGTGAGCAGAAGCAAACATACAGATAAGACTATGAACAAAGCAAACAAAGAAAGCTCATGTGTGCCAAAGTGCCCTGATGCAGTCAATAGTAATAGTAGAGGCAGCAGTTGAGTAAGCAGTTGTTAAAGGTGCATGCGTKTTTGGAAACGCAACAATTTAAATGTGATGATTTGATGACTATATAACAGATGTAAAATTCATTACACCTGCCTCTCGACATACACTAACTTATTCAGCACCCTTTTTCATTAGTGAGCAAGTTATTGAGTGGAGGCATGGTAAAACGAACAGGTAAAGTAATAGTAACTCATTTGTTARAGTGGTACTTTAAGGTGGCTGCAGCAGTAGTGCTGTTAATTCTCTGTCTCCTGCGTTTTATAGCCCTTTGGGAGATTTGAAATTCATTAATTCCATCTCTTAATTCACTTGTCTGCTCACTGGGAGCTTTACTTTTGGGCACAGGGGTGAAATTATTGCCTTCAGAAAAGCTTTTGTTTATCCAGACTTATCTTCAAAAATAGAGTTGTTCTAGAACATTATGCCGTGAAGCAATTACAGTAAACATGCACTTTGTTTGCAGCAAAGGAAACCCTCACATTATAAAAAACAATTCTCCCAAAGGCAAACAAATTGCCTGTGTAGCTTCAATGGGGCCAGCCCTATTTGCAAAGCAGACCTAATTTGCACGTTTAAACAGTGCTTATTGAGCTGCATAATAAGTAAAGAGCATGAACATGAAATCATGTTCAAGAAAATCAACATGAACATGAAAGCATCCTTTTATTAATCTACATCAGAACAAATATGCAGGAAATAGGACTCTTAATGTGTGTTATTTCTGCACCGTATTTAAATGATAAAAAATAAAAAATGATCTAATTCGTCCAATTTTGGCTCTTAGCAGTCGTTCAGTATATTTTCCTGACTGGAAGTTCAATTCATTTGAATCTTCGTTGCAGTATTAATACAGGTAGATGCTTTGTGTGTTTGTGTGTGTGTTTTGTGTATGCGTCCATTTGTGACCGTAACATTCATTAAGATACTATCAAGATACCAGAAAGATCTTCCATCGTTAAGACAAATGGAAAAATCATGTGCTTCATTATCTAAATATTGAAAGAGCGTGGGTGACGGAGAGGAACAAAATGGGACAGTTTGAGGACATGTGGTGGAGAGTAGGGAAGGCACTGGAGATAAGGGTGAGAACAGGTCGGTCTGAGCAGGTGTGATATCGTTGATGCTTGTGTGTGTCTGTATGTTGTCTTTTCTATGTGTATGTTTTGTATTGTAAAAAAAAAAGCCAGAAAGAGCCTTACAATAATCATTCTACTCAATCCCCAAGTAAAATAACCTAATAACCTAATAACCCACAATGTCCCTATTTCAGTGGCTCTATTTCGTTTCCTGTCTTCCCTCCTTGCCTGTCCCATTTCTGTACGCTTTAAGGCCTCTCTGTTTCCCTCACTTTAAATTAAAACTGTTGTCAGTCACATCTCCCCTGGTACTTTAAAAACATTTCTTCATGGCCTCGAAGTCATCATTTAAATATTTTCTGAGTTTCCTTCTCTCCTGTAGTCTCATTCTGCTGCATAGAGGAGAGTCATTCCTCCTTGATCAAGATGAAATTAAGGACATGATTTTGACTACCCATGTGATGTTTGTCTCTTAATTTGCAGCACACAAATGTTAATGACATCAATGGCAAAATGTTAGTGTGTTTTTTTACTGAATATTTGCATGAAATGGGAGTTATTGGAGAATAGTTTATCCATTTAAATGTGAATACATTCTTCAGAAGTTGTGACCCCTTCTTTTGACTTTTTCCAAATGTTGTTACGTTACAGCCTTATTCAAAAATATATGAAATATTGATTTTTCTCATCAATCTACCAACAATACCCCATAATGACAAAGCGAAAACTGTTTTTTTTTAAATGTTTGCAAATTTATTAAAAATAAAAAACAGAAATACCTTATGGTATGAGACTCAAAATTGAGCTCAGGTGCATCCTATTTCCATTGATCATCCTTGAGATGTTTCTGCAACTTGATTGAGTCCACCTGTGGAAAATTCAATTGATTTGATTTGGAAAGGCACACACCTAACTATATAAGGTGCCACAGTTGACAGTGCATCTCAGAGGAAAAATCAAGCCATGAGGTGGAAGGAATTGTGCATAGAGCTCCGAGACAGGATTGTGTCGAGGCGCAGATTTGGGGAAGGGTACCAAAAAATCTCTGCAGCATTGAAGGTCCCCAAGAACCTGGCCTCCATCATTCTTAAATGGAAGAAGTTTGGAACCACCAAGACTCTTCTTAGAGTTGGCCGCCCGACCAATCGAGAGAGAAGGGCCTTGGTCAGGGATGTGACCAAGAACCCGATAGTCACTTTGACAGAGCTCCAGAGTTCCTCTGTGGAGATGGGAGAACAAACATATCTGCAGCACCACCAATCGGGCGTTTATGGTAGAGTGGCCAGACAGAAGCCACTCCTCAGTAAAAGGCACATGACACCCAGCTTGGAGTTTGCCAAAAGGCACCCAAAGGACTCACAGGCCATGAGAAAAAAGATTATCTGGTCTGATTGAACTCTTTGGCCTGAATGCCAAGCGTCATGTCTGGAGGAAACCTGGCACCATCCCTACGGTGAAGCATGGTGGTGGCAGCATCATGCTGTGGGATGTTTTTCAGCTGCAGGGACTGGGAGACTAGTCAGGACCAAGGGTAAGATGAACGGAGCAAAGTACAGAGATATCCTTGATGACAACCTGCTCCAGAGTGCTCAGGACCTCAGACTGAGTCGAAGGTTCACCTTCCAACAAGACAACGACCCTAAGCACACAGCCAAGACAATGCAGGAGTGGCTTCGGGACAAGTCTCTGAATGTCCTTGAGTGGCCCAGCCAGAGCCGGACTTGAACCCAATCGAACATTTCTGGAGAGACCTGAAAATAGCTGTGCAGCAACGCTCCCCATCCAACCTGACAGAGCTTGAGAGGGTCTGCAGAGAAGAATGGGAGAAACTCCCCAAATACAAGGTGTGCCAAGCTTGTAGCGTAATCCCCAAGAAGACTCGAGGCTGTAATCTCTGCCAAAGGCGTTTCAACAAAGTACTGAGTAAAGGGTCTGAATACTTATGTAAATGTGATATTTATGTTTATTTTTTTTAGACATTTGCTAAAAAAAAATGTTTTCCTTTGTCATTATGGGGTATTGATGAGGGAAAAAACAATTGAATCAATTTTCGAATAAGGCTGTAACGTAACAAAATGCGGAAAAACTCCAGAGCCTTGAATACTTCCCAAATGCACTGTAATTCCAGGGAGAAAGCGTTCTATGTTGAGATTGAGAGATCTCGCTAGAGATTCATGTGACATTGTCGTGTTTTCTACCTCTGCAGGTATCGTTCATCCAGAACCTGGTATTCTGTGTAGAGAGGGCGTACAGAGTGCCTGACTTTGGCATGTGGGAGAGAGGGAGCAAGTACAACAATGGAAGCACTGAGCTGCACTCCAGGTCTGTTTTTTCCTCCTCTAGTGAATACATTGATTTATAAAGATATGAATACACTGCTTGACACAGTCTCCACACACATAACGTATTCATCTCTCCACAAAAACAAAGAGTATATTTCCATCAGAGTTTTTAGGGTAGGCAAAGGGGAAACCGTGCATGTCGATGGCCTATCATTCGAGCAGTAGATCTGCCTCTCCCTCTCTTAAGATCTCAATAATGATTCTGTTTCCTCTGTCCCTTATCTCTGGAAAACATTGTTTTCTCCTAAAGAATGCATGAAAATTGGTTGCAACTTACCACCATTTTCTATAGATAAATTACGGACGTTGCATTCTATACAGACAATAATTCGACACCATGTCCGTTCGTCAAATTCAGAATGACTGCTTTCTAGTTCAGTTTCCATAATACACATTAATAGGCGGAATGTAAACCGAGAACAATTGCGGGGGCAGAATCACAACTTTACATGCAGTAACTTTCTGAGTTCATTATCTCAATGTGGAGTCATTCACCGAGTTTCAGGCGCATTTACAATGGGGGATAAAAACAGTTCCATTAACTCAGTGTACCAGATTGCCGATGGAGAGGTAGTGCCTGTGTGTGTCACAGAAAGCTGTGATAAATGCCTTAATCTAGAGTTTTAAATCATGGCATTCAAGCTCAGCTGAAAGGAAAATGGAAGTCATTATAAAACAATGTTAATGTCATCAATCCTAGGCGGTATTGAGTTTGTGCAAAAATGGCTACGCTTTAGTCCTATCGAGCTCTTGGATTACCCCTTGGCAGTCTCTTACCAAGTAGAAGATAGCGCAACCAAATTATAGACGTAATACTGTAGTAATATTTTTGCTTTGTTCAGCTGCATTATATTTCCAATTTAAGTCCGCTCTAGTAGGGTTAATCCTGACTGCACACATTGGGATGTGTTGACAGAAGCTGTCAATATCAATCTGGATTAATTACAACATAGAATGGTATGTTACTGTATGTATGTTTCTCCCTTTTGTGAAAATAGTATTACAATATACTGTGTTGTGCTTTATAGTCTGCAACTTGTTAATATTATCAGCCAATGCCACCCTGCTCCCTGAAACTACAGCACCGTGTGCACATTCATTTAAAAAAAACGTTTGACCAAGGCGCCACACTCACTCAGAACTGTTGACAGCTCTTACGCATATGTCCAGGCAGGTTCAGGCCAAAAAATCAATAGACTTTCAAAATGCCTCATGTTGCATGATTGGGATCATTGCTGATGATTCTGTCAGAGAGGGAGCTGAAGTTGTCTTTCGGAGAGCTGGTTTCAACTATGTTCTCTTATTTTCTGCATTTTTGTATCAATTTGGGCTCTGTTTTTGGGATTGAACACCTTTTTATATGTCAGCATATCTTGCTACTATCCTTGCCACGTCTTCTTCTTCATTTTACAGAGCACTATTAAGAGGGAAAGGAAAACAAAATGACAGAGAAATGGTCTGATATTTTCTCTGCAAAGTAAACCGCACAATGATTTCAGCCCCCTCCCAGCAACAATTATATCTATGAGTCACCTGTTTGTAACTACATTATAAAAGCATTCAAGTGTATACTTTTAGGCGTTTACAGTAGAAATGTAAGGCTCATTACAAGTCAAGGGGTGTTCGTTTTGGGTGTCATGTGCCTAATACATAGGGGGTTCATAAAAAGTGTACCCAAACCCCCTTTTATATAGTAACATGTGCATGTTAGGCTTGCATGTAACCTGGAGCTATGGAACATAACAGAAAATGTGAAGCCTATGGTATTTCAATTATAAATACCATAGACAGTGCTTTCAGGTTTATATTGGGTTTCTAAAACATGTTCTTTCTTTTGCAGTTCTGTGGGGCTGGCCAAAGCTGCTCTCGAGGCTATCAATGGATTCAACCTGTTTGGGAATCAGGTATTTTTGATTTATTCTCCAGCCTCATCCACGTTCTGTCAAGAGTCCCAGACATTGTCCTCGCTTACTCTGAAGATAAGAGTTTAGGATTTTAATGACCGAACTGTGTATTCACCTCTGGTGTAACAGCGTCTGATGCATTACAATTGCATTATAGATAGTGTGTAACTGATTTATACTTCAAATCAGGAGTCCCATTACATCACCATCCATCTTCAAGATCTTATGGATGATCATAACACAACAGTTCTCAGAGAAACATTGAATTCATCTGAAGCCGGTGATGTGATGGACATTTTCTGTGTGGGGAAAGTTTTACACTCAGGGGTTCTATTGAGTGGGCTTGTGTTGTACTCAGTGCTGACTAGCTAGATGTCTATGCACTAACGGCTTTGATAGATTACTGGTGTTCCCATTTCCTTGATTTCCWTTCTCCTTTCTGGATCAGCCATTTGTAGGATTAATTTGTTTTGGTGTCTAGAGGAAGTGAAGACAAGAATGTGAACATCCATTATATGTGCTAATGGATTGGAAAACTGAACAACTTCCACTTAGCATTCTTGTTTATCTCAAAACAGATTTCTTTCTTTTCCATTTTGTTCGTTCATGCACACAGCACGAAGCGTTTCAATCAAATAAAGCCCATCAACTTCATCGTGTCCCATGTAAACCTACCATGAAAGGAGAACATCTTACCCATAGTGATATACAGTGCCTTCAGAAAGTATTCACACCCCTTGACTTTTCAAAATGTTTGCTGTATTACAGCCTGAATTTAAAAGTGATTCAATTTATATTTGGTTTGTCACTGGCCTACACACAATACCCCATAATGTCAAAGTGGAATGATGTTTTTACATTTTTGTTACATTAATTATTTAAAAATGAAAAGCTGAAATGTCTGGTGTAAATAAGTATTTAACCCCTTTGTTATGGCATGCTTAAATGGGTTCAAGACTAAAAATGTAAGTTGCAAAATGTAATAATTGTGTGTAACATGATTTTTGAATGACACCTGTACCTCATCTCTGTACCCCACACATACAATTATCTGTAAGGTCCCTGAGTTGAGCCGTGAATTTCAAACACAGATTCAACCACAATGACCAGGGAGGCTTTACAAAGGGCACCTATTGAAAAAGCAGACATTAAATATCCCTTTGAGTATGGTTAGGTTATTGATTACACTTTGGATGGTGTATCGATATACCCAGTCACTACAAAGATAAGGGTGTCCTCCCTTACTCAGTTGCCAGAGAGGAAGAAACCGCTCAAGGATTTCACCATGCCAATGGTGACTTTAAAACAATTACAGAGTGTAATGGCTGTGATAGGAGAACTGAAGATGGATCAACAATATTGTAGTTAGTCCACAATTCTAACCTAATTGACAGAGAGAAAAGAAGGAAGCCAGTACAGAATAAAAAATATTCCAAAACATGTATCCTGTTTGCAACAAGGCGCTAAAGTAATACTGCAAAAAATGTGGCAAAGCAATTAACCTTTTGTCCTGAAAACAAAGTGTTATGTTTGGGGCAAATCCAATACAACACATTACTATCATGTTACGGGTATGCTTGTAATCGTTAAGGACCGTTTTTTTTTTCCCCGGATAAAAAATAAATAATAATAAAGCAAAATCCTAAAGGAAAACCTGGTTCAGTCTGCTTTCCACCAGACACTGGGAGATGAATTCACCTTTCAGCAGGACAATGACCTACAATTCCAGAAAATTATGTCATGGTTTTAGAAGCTTCTGAAAGGCTAATTGACATAATTTGAGTCAATTGGAGGTGTACCTGTGGATGTATTTCAAGGCCTACCTTCAAACTCAGTGCCCCTTTGCTTGACATCATGGGATAATCAAAATAAATCAGCCAAGACCACAGAAAAATTGTAGACCTCCACAAGTCTGGTTCATCCTTGGGAGCAATTTCCAAACGCCTGAAGGTACCACGTTCATCTGTACAAACAATAGTACACAAGTATAAACACCATGGGGCCACGCAGCTGTCATACCGCTCAGGAAGGAGACGCATTCTGTCTCCTAGAGATGAACGTACCTTGGTGCGAAAAGTGCAAATCAATCCCAGAACAACAGCAAAGGACCTTGTGAAGATGCTGAAGGAAACAGGTACAAAAGTATCTATATCCACAGTAAAATGAGTCCTATATTGACATAACATGAACGGCCGCTCAGCAAGGAAGAAGCCACTGCTCCAAAACCGCCATAAAAAAGCCAGACTACGGTTTGCAACTGAACATGGGAACAAAGATCAAACTTTTTGGAGAAATGTCCTTTGGTCTGATGAAACAAAAATAGAACTGTTTGGACATAATGACCATCGTTATGTTTGGAGGAAAAAGGGGGAGGCTTGCAAGCTGAAGAACACCATCCTAACCGTGAAGGACGGGGGTGGCAGCATCATGTTGTTGGGATGCTTTGCTGCAGGAGGGACTGGTGCACTTCACAAAATAGATGGCATCATGAGGAGAGAAAATTATGTGGATATATTGAAGCAACATCTCAAGACAGGAAGTGAAAGCTTGGGTCTTGCAAATGGACAATGACCCCAAGCATACTTCCAAAGTTGTGGCAAAATGGCTTAAGGACAACCAAGTCAAGGTATTGGAGTGGCCATTACAAAGTACTGACCTCAATCCTATATAAAAGTTGTGGCCAGAACTGAAAAAGCGTGTGCGAGCAAGGAGGCCTACAAACCTGACCCAGTTACACCAGCTCTGTCAGGAGGAATGGGCCAAAATTCACCCAATTTATTGTGGGAAGCTTGTGGAAGGCTACCTGAAACGTTTGACTCAAGTTAAACAATTTAAAGGCAATGCTACCGAATACTAATTGAGTGTATGTAAACTTCTGACCAACTGGGAATGTGATGAAATAAATAAAAGCTGAAATAAATCATTCTCTCTACTATTATTCTGACATTTCATATTCTTAAAATAAAGTGGTGATTCCAACTGACCTAAAACAGGGATTTTTTACTTAAATGTCAGGAATTGTGAAAAACTGAGTTTAAATGTATTTGGCTAAGGTGTATGTAAACATCCGACTTCAGCTGTATCTAATCAATATATATTGTTTTATTTTTCATAATTGTTTTTGTGTATTTTGTGTAGATTGTTGACAAAAATGATATTCAATCCATTTTAATCCCGCTTTGTAACAAGGGGTGTGAATACTTTCTGAAGTCACCTTATGATTGCTATAGTCTCTTTTGCTACTATTATCAGTGATTTAATGAAGGGCTCTTCTCCTTAGCCGCCTCCTTCATCTAATTAATCCACAGCCAACGATGTTAAATTGACTCATTGATGATCAGAGTTTTAGATTAAACTCTGTGCCCCACTGGGTTTGGTTCCTGTCATTAGGCAGTAGTATAGTAGTGGCCGGTGTGTGGGCTGCTGTGTGGCCCACTGGGTTTGGTTCCTGTCATTAGGCAGTAGTATAGTAGTGGCCGGTGTGTGGGCTGCTGTGTGGCCCGCGTTGGGGATGGAGTGGCTATGAGTCATCACATTAGGTTATTAATGATGGCCTGCTCTCAGTGCCCCTCTGACTTCCTTCAGATTTTCAACTGAGAATAAGCCATGATCAGTGACTCTCCCCTAGTGTGTTCCTTAGAGGCAACAGCCAATCAATGACTAGCCAGAGCACAATGGTCGAGCGGGAGCCAATCACTAACTTTACCCAACTTTTATGTGTGGGTTGTCAACTTCTAAAGTGACTGCCTGTTTCACAGCAAAATGTGGAGTGCTGTCAATAAAGGTATGGTCCTAAGAAGCGTAGGTCACAGTGGAGACCACGTTCTGTGCTGTCACAATCATTTACATCCCATTCCACCAAACCCTGCAGTATGTACACGAAATCACTAAAGCAGGCCTGATGAGAGTCACTCTGATGGCTAAAAGCTTAGGTTGGCTTGTTTGAAAGCAGCATACATAATGCATTGTGCAGAAACAGCTTAGTATGTTTTTTCTTTACCTTAATGTGATCATTGTTGAGGTGTTGGTGAAGAAACGTATCCAGGAACATTTGTAGCAGACATTTGTGAGGTGTGTTAATCCAAAAATGGCACAGTAAACTAACCCAGAAAAAGCACTCAGGCCCTCATCTCAACAGAGGGGCTTGTGGGTAGGTAATCATACCGTAGGTAAAGAGTTTGCAGTCTAACAACATGATGTGGTATCGAGGTGATTGGATGGCCCTTCATGGTTGGAGTGCCCCCGCACTGTGCTCAAAGCATAGAAAAACACAATGCTTTTTAGCTTTGTACCCAAAAATATCAAATGGTTGTGCAATACTGGCTCTTTTGTAAGAATAAGGTTATAATATTGCTGCTTTCGAAGCTGGTTTTGCTCTGCAGAGGCGGCAGGTGAGATGTTGGAGGCTCTGAGTGTGTGGCTTTCATTTAAATGGTTAGTGGCCAGCACTTCATCCTCTGAGCTGCATTCACAGTAACATAAACAAACAGGTCTTCTGCTATGTAGAGAATGTGGTGTGTGTGTGTGTGTGTGTGCGCACCCATGCGTGCGCGCATGTTGGTACGTGTGTCCGTGCGTGAGCGACTGTCAAAATCAAATCATATCAAATGATGTTGGTCACACACATATTTAGCAGATGTTATTGCGGGTGTAGCGAAATGCTTGTATTCATGGTTGTGACATTTGATGTTGTTTCCTGCATATTAAGGCTTCTTTTCTGGGCGCTAGTGGAAGTGGTAGTGACAGCTGCAGTGTGACAGGCCTATATCAGGACATGCTGGGAACAGCCAGTAGCTGCCATCCATGCCCTGCAGTCGCATGGCTCACTAGTGGCACAGTTCAAAGGCACGGACGGAAACAAATGGTGCTCGAAAAGGGAATAAATATAAATATGTCCTAGATGTTTCATGTTTTGAGTTCTGATTGCCTGTGAAAGTCGGTGTTCGACCAGGTTTGCCAAATGCATTATGTCCAAACATGCAGCATGCAGGCTACGTTGAATCTTGCATAGTGACAAAATGGAAGCGCTACAATTTTCATCCACAACGAAACAGTGTCAGACCTTGTCTGACCCACATCAACCTAACAACCACCAGTGAATATGACTTTTGTCATCTCTGTTGTTCTGCAGGGTTGCTCTTGGTCTGTCATCTTCGTGGACCTGGATGCCCACAACAGGAACAGACAGACACTGTCCTCCCTCCTACCCAGAGAATCCAGGTCCCACGTGAGTAAATATAATTAAACCACTCATTACTAAATACCACTCTGTGCCATTATGATGTATTGGCTCAGTGACCAGTCCAATCTCCCAGTTCACCAGTAAAGAGAGGAATAATCATTTTTCTCCGGTAGTAAGAGCAACTAGACAGAAAAGTGCTCCTGTAAATGAATTGGTTTAATTAGGGGAAATGGAAGAAATGCATTGGAGCTACAACATGGGCTAATGGGAGAGAGAGGTGGGGATGGAGTGAGAGAGGGCTGCGGAGGAAGAGGGTGAAGGGAGTACAGTACAAGGCTTATGCAAGTAAAACGTTGAGCATCTTAATTATATATGAGTCTCTGACTAATATGTTATTAAATGTCAGCCTCTTTAATGTTGGAAAGTGGCCATTAGCAGAGAGAGAGAGAGAGAGTGGGTCCCTTAGTCTCTTAACCCTTTACTAACTACCTGGAGACAACTGGCACATGGGGGTGAAGGGTTTACTTAGGAAATGATCAAAAGCTGGCATCTGTTTTAAATGTTACACATTTGAAACCCCCTTTGAACCCCAATACAGAATACGGACGCCGCCCTCTTGCCCTGCATCAGCTACCCTGCATTCGCTGTGGATGACGACGCCCTCTACAGTCAGACCCTGGACAAGGTGGTGCGCAAGCTAAAGGGGAAGTATGGCTTCAAGCGCTTCCTGCGTGACGGCTACAGGACCGCCAATGAGGACAAGAACAGGAGACACTACAAACCGGCTGAGATGAAGGTCTGTGGTTTAGTTTAAAAGCCAACCCTACGGACTGATTGTGATGACTAACATGCGCTACAATGACTTGACTTTTTCCATTTCAGCTCTTAAAACCCCTTACACTTGTGGGAATTGGCCTATTATGGATAGGGCTAAATTGAAATGTTTCTTACATAAGAAATATGGAAAGCATATGCATAACAATGACAGCAATTAGAAGGGAACAGTTTGGAAATGATGGGAAAATGATTAGACTAAAGGTGAGGACACAACAGTGTAAACACACGAGTGAATCCAAACATTACACTTTTGATTTTATGTTCATTTGATCATTACTGTACTTTCCACTGCATTTGTTCAGAACAAATCTGAAAATACTTTGGATACATTCAGTAACATGAAGATTCTTTAGAAAATTTAACAAGGGTTTGAGTGAGAGGTCTAACTGGTGTTTCCAAGTGGACACACACCTCTCCAAAGTGGACACAGTTCCTAAGTCATTTCAATGCACTTTTATGACTCAAAGGAGAGTCTTCAACTATACGGTGCTATTTTGATCTCTCCTAGCTGTGCCGTTAAGGAGCTAGAACAAGCACACTTGTAGTTGTTTTATTTGGAACACAGCCCTGCATCCCCACCCGCCTTTACACAATTACGATCCATTATACATCGCAAGCTGGGTCAGGTTGGCATAATTTGAAAGCTTGTTCTACTGCCAAAGTAACTAGCTAAATTATAAAATATGATCTTACAGTCTTAGGCATTCACTACAGATACAAATACTAGGCAATTCAGAGAAGCAGATAGTCATTTTGGTGCGCATTGAATGGAGACGCGGGATGCATTCAGATGCGTGGTCCGCGGCCAAGTTTCTTCATTCTGTTCAGAACAACCCAGGATATAACACCACGTCATCTTCTAACTGCACATCAAACATGGTGATTGTAAATGTTGACACTTCATATTACATGAGTTTTATGAGATGGAAATGTGAAGTGGACTCAGAGGTGTTTTGGATTGCCTGTGTATGACATCAAAGCGGTATTTCTTATAATCCTCAACGTCTCATCTGTTAAAATGCATGAGTCCTCGTAATTTACAGAATTTCCCTCACTCGGACAACACCGTTTGCCAAAATAGCCCAATTTAGCGGGAGCGATGAGGCAACTTCTTGTTGTGTTCGGTGCTCAAGTTCAGAACGGCTGTCAGTCAAAACCCATACTGCGCTGCTCCGACGTAATTTATAGCATGTTACTGTAAGGGAAAGGGGTATACCTAGTCAGTTGTACAACTGAATGCGTTCAACTGAAATGTGTCTTCCGCATTTAACCCAACCCCTCTGAATCGGAGAGGTGCGGGGGGCTGCCATAATCGACATCCACATCTTCGGCGCCCGGGGAACAGTGTTTTTTTTTTACGTAGATATTTTTATTTTATTTAACCAGGTAGGCCAGTTGCGAACAAGTTCTAATTTACAACTGCGACCTGGCCAAGATAAAGCAAAGCAGTGCGACAAAAACAACACAGAGTTACACATAAACAAACGTACAGTCAAATAACTGCCTTGGAACACAGTGGCTGTGGTAGAGCATTGGGTCAGTAACCGAAAGCCTTGCTCGGGGGCAGAACGACAGATTTTTACCTTGTCAGCTCAGGGATTTGATCCAGCAACCTTTAGGTTGAGCTCGACGCTCTAACCACTAGGCTACCACAGCGTTCCAATTTAGGCTCTTATCAGTGCCCAAATCTACCATTATCAACCCATATGCAGGTACGAGTATAAAGGGTTAATCCAGTTTTTTGTTTTCCTACGACAGAGGCCACACAATTGTGTCTGCTCTGCCGTTGATAAATCCCAACTGAAGGCATATTAACTTCAGGATTAGCTGCTGTGCCTGCAGAGTGTGAATTTGGAGCAGGGCAGCTACTTAACACTGAGCAAATCATTGCATTAGCCGCAGCACTGACCTCCCAGAATTAATGAGCTTGGATTCAACAGGGGGAAACACAAAGTGAGGTAATATGGGAATAATCTGAGCCACTAAACTTTAAAGTTTCATTATAGGATTTAGAGTAGGTGCAATCAACAGGTCCCAGTCAACCCATTTCCTAATTGGAAGCTGGATATTACACTATAAAATGCCTCGTGATAAATCATTTTGAAATCTCATCCATTACGGTAAGTAATGCAGTAGGCCATTACATAACATTCTAGGATTGTATGGTTCTCTGCACATGCACAACCTCTTCTTGCTGCCCACTCAAATAGCTAGAAGTCACATGTGAGTGTATTGGATCACAATGGAAGTTGTACATCATATTTTATATCTGCAATATGCTGTTTCAGGTGGGAAGGCATTGATTGCAGGTTTATTCAATTTGAAAACACATATCTTGTTAGATTTTTGAAATCCTGTAATGTTACCTATTACAAGTGAAGGAGTGCATCCTGTCGAACAATATAGAGTTTTACAGTCTGTGGAATAGCTGAGGCAGAAAGCTCCTGGGATAGCTGGTGTTTACTGCCCAAGTAGGCCTCAGTGATTGGTCTCTCGACCCCTGTAGCATTTTATTAAATATCTCCACCATTTTGTACCTTATCTCTACTGGCACAGACGCATGTAAACACAGACACACACACACAGACACACACACACACACACACACACACACACACACACACACACACACACACACACACACACACACACACACACACACACACACACACTAGCATAACCCAGCTGTGTCAGCCTAACCCTTGAGCAATGACGAACAACTCACAGTATGGTATGCAACATAGCTTTGGTAAAGCTCATAACAAGATACAAGAATACAGATAGAGAATAGAGATGGTTGGGGGAATCATATGTTAGATTTCTTTTGATTTGATGGACTGATGGCTGAAGCAGTCCCTGTTATCTCTGCTATAACAGCCAAACTACAGGCTGGGAAATGATGTGTGACCGCTCCAATTAACAGCCTTTATTTCATTACGTTGTAGTCTCTCTCTTATCTCCTATTGCCATGGAGATTGTCTGCAGAGATGGGAGACGGCGATAACAAAGTCTTAATTACGTTTCAGGAGGGTTGGGAGATGTTGTGCTCCTCTCTCAGAAGGCAAGGAAGCCAAGCATACCACGAAAGTGAGCTGTTGCTTTGGTCCCAAAAAGATTCCTTAGGTGACTGTCTGAGAGCTAGTCAATTTGAAGAAGGGTTGTTCGGTAATGCAGATATATCCTTTGGTCTGTTTCATTCAGTGTTCTTTTTAGTGTGTCCTCGGGTAATTGATCCACTAAGTTGAAATTATTTATGTTACCTTTGGTTTGTGAATGCTACATGACAACAGAACAGAACCAAGGACACTATCTGACAAATGATTAATACCAACAACAACAAAAGGACTGAAGACTTATTACATCCTCACAGTTACTGTTGAAAATTCTCCATGGAATTATTGAAATTAATCAATTGCTGTTTCGCTTTACAAACATATCTACATTTGGCTAGTTTTTCATTTCAACCCCAGATGATTTATGGGCAGAGGGGTGGGTGGTGAGGGGAGACGTCTGAAGCTATGTGATGTAGTTATTGGTTGTCTGGGACTCCGATAGCATCTCAGAAGTAAGTGTTTTTGCCTCTGTTAAACTGTTAGAATTGGAAAACAAACTCACCAGTCATCACCTGTTAACAGGTGTTTTAAGTGTGTGTTTTGGGACAGGCCATCACTTGCTTTCTTGCTGCATTTATTATAAAAGCTGACGAAAAGGATTGTTGGTGTCTGAGCATTTGTATTGCCACTGACACACAGTAATACATTTAGAGATGAATGCACCATGTGTATTCCTCTTTCAGGTTAGGAAAATAGTGACCTTCTCTGTGTTATGGCTTTTTCATTTTTTCAAAGACGCTTTTATGAAAATCAAATGTTCTCTTCTCTTTCAGCTCTTTGATGGCATTGAATGCGAGTTTCCCATATTTTTCATCTTCATGATGATTGATGGTAAGTCTTACACAGTAAACATCACAATGGTTGTGATGTTAATATAATAACCACGTCATTGTTATTTTTCTATTTTTATAATTTTTTCATTTTCATTTTATTCGTTTTTTTACTTCAGTTTATTTGAATAAATACTTTCTTAGCTGCATTGTTGGTTAAGGGCTTGTAAGTAAGCATTTCACTGTAAGGTCTACACCTGTTGTATTTGGAGCGTGTGACATAACATTTGATTTGATTTGAGTATTGGGTTACATAGAACTTGAATATCTGACACTTTTTTTGCCATTTTATTGTCTGTATTTGATTTCCAGGGGTCTTCAGGGGGAACAACGCCCAAGTCAAAGAATACCAAGACCTGTTAACGCCTATCATTTTTCAATCTTTTGATGGTGAGTTTTCCTCCTCCGTTAGGGATCTGTGTTCTAATGGAACTACTGTACACATACAAACCCATACATTGCCACACACACACACTCAATTACTCTAGCAGTGTTTCCCCTAAAGATTTTTTTCAGCAGTGGTGGTAAGGGTGCCGGGGGTGGGGGTGGTGGACGGGGGGGGTGTATTGCTACTAGCGTTAGCACAGGGATATGCTAGCTGTTCGAGCCAACGACTATCCATTTAAAAGCGTGTCTCGGCAGGAATATTTCTATTGCAAAAAAGTATTTTCTTTTGCGGCGGTGGCAACAATTCAGCAGTGGTGGGCCACCGCTGCTAAATGAATATAGGGGAAACACTTATTAGTCCCTCTCACATACACATTCATGCTGGCATCCGTGGGAGTCTTTGAGAAATGCACATACATTTTGGTTGTGAAGATTACTGTTATTTTCATATTACACGTATTACAATATCCATATTAATCTCCCACATGCTGAGTGCACGAAAGCTGTTCTCATATTTCAAGGAGCTGGTTTTTATATCAGCCTTCACACAAAGCTGTATTTTTTCCCAGTTAAGAAACCACATTAAAAGACAGTCTCAGGATCCAATAGCCTCTGAAGGATGCATGTTGCTTCAGGAATACTTCTCAGTGGTGGCAGACAGAGTTGTCACCTCCTTTGGCTTTGTGGTGTCTTTGCATTTGTTATGCAGAGAAAGTATTGTACTCCCGGTGCGTTCCATCTTGGAAATTTGACATTTCTTCACGTGTGTCTGTTAAGATACCTTTGAATAGATAACTCCCACTCCTTTCTCCTGAGCAGCAGACACATAAACTGCACTCCTTTCAATGTATCAACCTCCTGGAAATTCCATTAGTGCCTTCTATTCGACATGTTTGTAATCACCCAGCACAGTAAAGTGTATCTATTTCCGTCCTGTGTGTCGTGGATCAGGCCATGCTGTCATCCCGAAGTACTACCGCGTACCTGCCGACTTTGTGGTGGCGGAGCAGAAGAAGTACGGGAGCCAGAAGCGTTTCCCTGCCAACACGGGCCAAGATGGCATGCTGTTCCTGTGGGGCCAGGCCCTCTTCAACATCGCCAGGCTGCTGGGTCAGTCTCTCTCTGTCTGTCTTCTCTTCACTGACCTCACCTCACTGTCAAATACCTTCTCTGACCGCTGGCTGGAGAGATATTCTCTATAGAGCATGCTCGCTGGGGTGTTCGCTATACTGTAGTCACGTCAGACTGCAGAGGTCACGGAGTTCAGATATTCGGTTCAACATATGTATTTGCTGTATGTTTGTGAAGTTGCTCACAGGTTAATGGGTTCTCATTACAAAGTAAGGACTTTTTGTAAGGAAAGGTCATTTTATGGGGTGTATGTCCAGTGTATCAGTTGGAACCTTTAGTGTGCTCTCCGTGTGTTCACCCCTCCACTCTGCCATGTCTCTTTTCCAGTGGATGAGCTGATCAGCCCCCAAGACATCGACCCCATCAAACGCTACGTACCTCGACAGGATCAGAGGAACGTCAGCATGAGATACTCCAATCAGGTTAGACTCCCATTCCCATGTGACCATCCTATGATCAGCCGTGTTTGGCCATCACTATAATCAGAGATACTAGATATAATGACAAGATGCTTGTGTCTCCGCCTTAACAATGGGATTCGTTGTCCACAGATCAGAAGGGCAGGCTGTCAAGCTCCCGCCTGTTTCTCACTTTGAATTGGTTGATACATCTGGTTATTTGAATACTTTTTAAAATAATCGATGAGGAGTGTTGACGTCAACCGCTTGTATCCAATGGAGAGTGAGTGCTTAGCCTCATGAATATGCATAGACAGTCTCGAATTTCAACAACTCAAATATAAAGTGCTTTACACGCTCAACAGTTTCCTGTGTATCAAAAATGATCCACCACCCAAAGGACATCCAACCAACTTGACACAACTGTGGGAAGCATTGGAGTTAACATGGGCCAGCATCCCTGTGGAATGATTTCGACGTCTTGTGGAATCCATGCCCTGACGAATTGAGGTTGTTCTGAGAGCAAAAGGGGGAGGGGTGCAACTCAGTATTAGGAAGGTGTTCGTAATGTTTTGTACACTCAGTGTATATCAGTACACTCTTAACATTACAAAACTTCTATTAGATCAAATAAGCGTCACGTATAATTTTTATCTTGACTAGATTATACCCTCTCTCATTGCCCCCCATTCAAAAACTCCTCACTTGCTTAATAACTAATGATCTGCTTAACGTGGACAGAGTTTGCGCGGAGTAAAACCTCTCGCTTCGCCTCTTCCTCTCTGCTATAATTCACTTTAGAAACCGTGTAGTTTGCGTCCTGGATGCTGATTGGCTGAAACAGCATTCCAGCCATGTGTAGACAATATACCAAGGGTATGAATCAAAATAACTTGTTTACTGTTCTAATGATGTTGGCGACCAATTTATAATAGCAATAAGGCACCTCAGGGGTTTGTGGTATACGGCCAATATACCACAGCTAAGGGCTGTATCCAGGCGTTGCGTCGTGGGTAAAAACAGCCCTCAGCCGTGGTATATCGGCCATATACCACACCTCCTCAGACCTTGCTTAAATAATTATCCTGCTATAAGGGAACTACTGCAGACTACTATACCCCCTCTGCGTGTATACATGAGTCTGCATCATTCTATATATCATTGATTCGGATGTCATGTTCTGATTTTCTAGGACAAACTTTGATGTATTATTCCAAACCTGTGTTGAAATGCTCAAGGCTCAAACGAGAGGTAAAAATCAATGGGAGGGAGAGAGATCAGGAGTCTACATAATTTATCTTCAGGGTAGCTTTCCTCCTGCCTGAATCCACAGTCGATCTCACCTCAGTGGGGAAAAAAACAGGTTTGTTGTTTTATTCATGACGCAAATGCTCAGCTAAGCAGCTCACCCTGGAGCAGAGGTTGGAGCGACAGTACCGTCTCAAGCCTTTCCCGGCGGAACGGGGGAGAGAGCACGGTGGGAGGGGATTGCGTAATGTACACAAGCGCGTGGAGCGGCTGTCTCGTTGCCTTTACATCACTAACCCTTTGGTCCGTGGGGCGGTGCCTGCGTGCGTGGGCGCGCCGCGCTTTCACATGGAGTTTATGGTTGATTTGTGTTCCCATTTCTCTGATATACTTTGCATCATCATGTCTGCATTGCACTTAAAGGCACACTCTACATAAGACCATTCCATGATACATTAGACTAGACCTGCTAAACTATTCGCGAATGGAAGAGGGCAGTGCAGCTCGATTCTGCTGTGCTGTGAATAGAATAACACACATTAACACTACATTAGAATGGCGAGTGGAGTTACATTTAGATTTGACTGTTCAGCAAGCTTGATGCTATGCATTAAATGTGTGATGTGGTAACAAATCTAGGCGATGCCCTGAGAACTTCTAGATAATTCACGAGAGGATGCGATTCACATAGTACACGTCTTATTTATGTAATGTTAGTGCTATACATATTACGAAGAATATAGTGCAATTTTGTATGCTCAGCAGCTCTGAATTGAAACGTCATAAAATTCCCAGAGCCTGTATACTTAATGTTAAATTGTTATTAACCAATACAAATAGTACATTATTTTTGGTATTGTATATATTTTATGCACTTCCCAGAATGTCAGGCCCAGTAAGCATTAGACCCAGATCTCTGTGTGTGTGTATCTGGGTAGTTTAGTATTTAAGAAACCATTAAATCAAATCAAAGTTTATTTGTCATGTGCGCCGAATACAACAGAAATGCTTACTTACAGGCCCTAACCAATAGTGCATTTTTTAAGTAAAAAATAGGTATTAGGTGAACAATAGATAAGTAAAGAAATAAAAAATATCAGTGAAAAATAACAGTAGCGAGGCTATAACAGTACAGTAGTGAGGCTATAACAGTACAGTAGTGAGGCTATAACAGTACAGCCTGGTTCCTCTCTAGGTTTCTTCCTAGGTTTTGGCCTTTCTAGGGAGTTTTTCCTAGCCACCGTGCTTCTACACCTGCATTGCTTGCTGTTTGGGGTTTTAGGCTGGGTGTCTGTACAGCACTTCGAGATATTAGCTGATGTACGAAGGGCTATATAAAAATAAACTTGATTTGATGAGTACAGTAGCGAGGCTGTATACAGTACAGTAGCGAGGCTGTATACAGTACAGTAGCGAGGCTATAACAGTACAGTAGCGAGGCTGTATACAGTACAGTAGCGAGGCTGTATACAGTACAGTAGCGAGGCTGTATACAGTACAGTAGCGAGGCTGTATACAGTACAGTAGTGAGGCTATAACAGTACAGTAGCGAGGCTATAACAGTACAACGTAAGCGAGGCTATAACAGTACAGTAGCGAGGCTATAACAGTACAGTAGCGAGGCTATAACAGTACAGTAGCGAGGCTATAACAGTAGCGAGGCTATTTACAGGCACCGGTTAGTCGGGCTAATTGAGATAGTATGTGCATGTAGGTATGGTTAAAGTGACGATGCATATATGATAAACAGAGAGTAGCAGTAGCGTAAAAGAGGAGAATGTGAAGTGAATGCTCCTTGTCTGTGGTTTGTTCCACATGAGAAGCGATGCGTTTGCTCGGCTCAGAGGTTGAGTCAGATCAAAGACACCCCAGGGAGTTTCAGGAAACACTCTCCAAATAAACACAGAACAAAAGCCAGAGAGGAGATATCATTAAGCCATATGCCTTAAAATATACACCCACTCACAAACACATACACCATCAAAGCCCATGCACACGCACAGCAAACACGTAATACACAAGTATACACCAGATTAGCTAATCAGACACACATTTTCACTACCGTAATACTGAGTCAAAGAAGGACACATATTAACACAAATACACGCAAAGACGCATTCAAAAACATAATAATTCATTGGAGTTTTATGTAAACTCAAAGGGCTTTACTTTGTGGGGGAACTCGCCTCATCCACCACCAATGAAATTAGCAAATAAATACAAGTCATTTCTCTTTCTTTCGCTCTCTTTTCTACATGCGTACACATACACTCATCACACACACACCTAGTCACAGTATCAGATGCGTGTACTGTACAGTTGCTCTCTGGCAGCCAATTCCTTATAGCTCTAGTCCCCATAACAGAAACCGCTTTCTCTTTAACTGAGTGATTCTGTGAGCCACAGAACAAGGTTAATGGAAAATGTCCAAAGCACAGCGCGTCCCGGGAGCTGTCACTCAGGCCTGCATCTGTGATAAGGTCTGAAGGTGAGAGGGCTTCAATTGGCCATCACGGTATGAGGCACAAAGAAGCCCCTTCAGAGAAAGAAAGGCGCAACATGGTAGGCATTTGAGGTTGTCGATTTTAGTGTCTCTACTAAATGCACAATGATGTTGGGGAATTCATTTTACAGTCCTGACAGTAACCCAGAATGTCTTTTTCCAACTTTCCAAGCTTTTGAAAGTCAAACTCTAAACCCCTTGCTCATACCTTTTCTGCATTCTACAGGTTCCATGTAACAGGTTTGTTTTGTGTCACCATATGAAGGGAAAGGCTTCTCAGATCCATTGTAGAACAAAGGAACATTTATTCAAATCAATCAAATCATTTGTCACATGCGCCGAATACAACAGGTGTAGACCTTACTGTGAAATGCTTACTTATAAGTCGTTAACCAACAATGTTTTTACGCAAATAGTCTGGGTAGCCATTTGATTAGCTGTTCAGGAGTCTTATGGCTTGGGGGTAGAAGCTGTTTAGAAGCCTCTTAGACCTAGACTTGGCGNGCAAATAGTCTGGGTAGCCATTTGATTAGCTGTTCAGGAGTCTTATGGCTTGGGGGTAGAAGCTGTTTAGAAGCCTCTTAGACCTAGACTTGGCGCTCCGGAACCACTTGCCGTGCGGTAGCAGAAGAAACGGTCTATGACTGGGGTGGATGGAGTCTTTGACAATTTTTAGGGTCATCCTCTGACACCGCCTGGTATAGAGGTCCTGGATGGCAGGAAGCTTGGCCCCGTTGATGTACTGGGCCGTACGCACTACCCTCTGTAGTGCCTTGCGGTCGGAGGCGAGGCCGAGCAGTTGCCATACCAGGTAGTGATGCAGCCAGTCAGGATGCTCTTGATGATGCAGCTGTAAAACCTTTTAAGGATCTGAGGACCCATGCCAACTCTTTTCAGTCTCCTGAGGGGGAATAGGTTTTGTCATGTCCTCTTCACGACTGTCTTGGTGTGCTTGAACCATGTTAGTTTGTTGGTGATGTGGACGCCAAGGAACTTGAAGCTCTCAATCTGCTCCACTACAGCCCCGTCGATGAGAATGGGGCTGTGCGCGTTCCTCCTTTTCCTGTAGTACACAATCATCTCCTTTGTCTTGGTCACGTTGAAGGAGAGGTTGTTGTCCTGGCACCACATGGCCAGGTCTCTGACCTCCTCTCTATAGGCTGTCTCGTAGTTGTCGATGATCAGGCCTACCACTTGTGTCATCAGCAAACTTAATGATGGTGTTGGAGTTGTGCCTGGCCGTGCAGTCATGAGCGAACAGGGAGTACAGGAGGGGACAGAGCACGCACCCCTGAGGGGCCCCCGTGTTGAGGATCAGCGTGGCGGATGTGTTGTTACCTACACTAGGGCCCCCAGTGTTGAGCGTAGCAGACATGTTGTTGACTACCCTTACCACCTGGGGGCAGCCCGTCAGGAAGTCCAGGATCCAGATGCAGAGGGAGGTGTTAAGTCCCAGGATCCTTAGCTTAGTGATGAGCTTTGAGGGCACTATGGTGTTGAACGCTGAGCTGTAGTCAATGAATTCATTCTCACATAGGTGTTCCTTTTGTCCAGTTGGGAAAGGGCAGTGTGGAGTACAATAGAGATTGCATCATCTGTGGATATGTTGGAGTGTTTGGGCGGTATGCAAATTGG
Source organism: Salvelinus sp. IW2-2015 (assembly GCF_002910315.2). Taxonomy (NCBI): domain Eukaryota; kingdom Metazoa; phylum Chordata; class Actinopteri; order Salmoniformes; family Salmonidae; genus Salvelinus; species Salvelinus sp. IW2-2015. Next base: position 54,636,732 of record NC_036855.1, read on the forward strand.
AGTGGGTCTAGGGTTTCTGGGATAATGGTGTTGATGTGAGCCATGACCAGCCTTTCAAAGCATTTCATGTCTACAGACGTGAGTGCTACTTGTCGGTAGTCATTTAGGCAGGTTACCTTAGTGTTCTTGGGCACAGGGACTATGTAGGTCTGCTTGAAACATGTTGGTATTACAGACTCAGACAGGGAGAGGTTGAACATTTTTGATTGATTATGTAAAAAATAAAAGAATTTGCATGTTTTAAACATAGTAGAACAAACATTAGAGGGATTTCAATGCGCCATAGATTATGCTGTTCTGAGGACACAATTTTATATGCATAATCCAGACAATGTTTCTTCCCTGTTTTGATGTGACACACTGAATGGTTGTGAACAGATGGATGTTCTTTTTTCCCTTGCATCCAAAGATAAATAATATTCATTAGCAAGACAGGGCTGCCAAATGGCACATTGACAGTAGAGCAGGGCTGGGCCCCCCTCTGACAGCACAGTAGAGCAGAGCTGGTGCCCCTTCTGACAGCACAGTAGAGCAGGGCTGGGCCCCCCTCTGACAGCACAGTAGAGCAGGGCTGGGCCCCCCTCTGACAGCACAGTAGAGCAGGGCTGGGCTCCCCTCTGACAGCACAGTAGAGCAGGGCTGGGCTCCCCTCTGACAGCACAGTAGAGCAGGGCTGGGCCCCCCTCTGACAGCAAGAGCCCAGGAGAGATTGCCGGTGACCTGAATCTGCAGCGAGTAGGCCATCTCTCACTTAACGTGACAGTAAAAGTTGTTCACAGCGTCTGCTTTAGCAATTTTACAAGGCCCCGGTCCCAAATCAAAGCCGCATTAATGTGTTTTTATACATTTGGCCCAGTGGTTTTTCCCAGCTCCCTTTCTGGTTTATTGGCCATCATTAAAAAAAAAAGTTTAACATTTATTTAACTAGGCAAATCAGTTAAGAATAAATTCTTATTTACAATGACGGCCTACACCGGCCAAACCCAGACGATGCTGGGACAATTGTGCGCCACCCTATGGGCTGGTTGTGATACAGCCTGGATTCGAACCAGGGTGTCTGTAGTGATGCCTCAAGCACTCGGGAGCCCACTAATGGATAGTGAGCAGGATAACTTCCAATTTGGCTTTCATTGTCTTTCCAAAGGCAAGCATCTACAAAGTTGACCACCTCCTCCTTGATCTTTTATCATGCTGCTGAATGTGATTTTATCATGCTGCTGAATGTGATTTTATCATGCTGCTGAATGTGATTTTATCATGCTGCTGAACGTGATTCTCTCTGTGAGTCTCGCTGAATGTGGCCCATCGTGTGCTCTCCCCCTCTCCCAGTGCCCTTTATCAGAAAGGTCTCTATTTGGGTAAAAACAACAGTTGTGTGTCATCATCCCTGTCTGGGCATATCAATTATCTGTCATGGTGAGCACTGTGCTGGGGTTAGAGCCAGGTCAGTCACATGCGCCAGAGCAGAGCCCATTTAGATGGCACTGTCATATGGGTCTCCTAACTCGCTCGTGCTGCTGCAGTTGCCATGCCAATGTTACAGCACACCGGGCTCGGTGCATTAAAAACAAACAAAAAAACGGCCTGTGGGTGGCGAGCTGGAAAAGGGAAAAGGGCTTTGACATTATTATGACAATTACTGCCACGTAGGTGACTTGTCAGTCTCTACACTTACTCTCACTGCCCTCCCATTCCTTCTGGGTGACGCAGTCCCGTTTTCCATCCCCATTTTAATAGGACTTTAATCCATAATGGCAAAACGGTACTTGAATGTGGGCTGACTCTGTCAGCTTAGAGGGCTTTATTGTATTGGGGAGAGACAACGGCATTGACATGGCAAGTGCATGTTCAGGAGTGTCTGGGCTGGTGTGTCCGCTCTCTGGGTGACGCTGCTGCGTCACCCATACTGAACAGTTCATCGTCTTTGGTAATCGGATCTGCCTATCTCTCCCAGTCTCCCCAGCAGAATCTCAATGGGAATTACATCAAATACACTAGGTTTGACAAGCCCAGGCTCAAGGAGGCTTTCATAGGGCTCAGCTTAATATAAATTGATTTTTTTTTTGTCATAAGGATTGCAGACTAAACCTGATATCTGCAGTATGCCCGGAGAGAGAAAGAGAGAGAGGCCGATGCGTATCAAATTCTCAGCAAGGATCCCTCCATAATTACATAGCAAAGAATCCAATCCCCAGTCTTTCAATTTCTGTGAAGTGATTGTGTCTGTACCGCCACTGTTACATTCATATCCCAAACCAAGTTCATTAAGTCAGCCTTTGTCATGCTACCTGGAAATGTAAAATGCAAGGAAATAAAGTGTGCTTTTAAATGCCGACCTAGAGAAAGTACAATCAAAAACGTGGCTCCTGCTTGGCTGTCTGCGCACTTACAATGTGCAGCACGCCACTGCCAATAGCATATGAGATAGCGTTGTCTTAGTGCCTTGTCAAGCTTATTTTAAACAACACACTAGTAACACACATACAGTGATGCAAGTTTAGTATATGTACATTCAGGTCATAATGACCCCTTTGATCTAAACTTGCACGTAAAGATGCCGAGCAACAACAGAGTGCATTTTATTTGGTGTTTCTCTGTTGTGTGCACACTCATGGGTACGTTCATGTGTATGTATAGGATTGTGTCTATGTATACTGAACAAAAATATTCACACAACATGCAACAATTTCAAAGATTTGACTGAGTTACAGGTCATATAAGGAAATTAGTCAATTGAGAGCAAAATATTAGGAAGGTGTTCCTAATGTTTGGTATGCTCTGTGTGTATGAAAGAGTCTAGAGTGGCGTGTGTGTGTGTGTGTTTATAGCAAGTGTGTGCTGGACTGATGCTGTGAAGGCCAATGGCCAGTCCCTGTCGGGCTGTGCAACCTTGAGCTGGTTAGCTTGGGTCAGTGGACAGAAGGTCTCAGCAGGGTCTAGCACTGAATCACTGAAGACATATTGAGAGGAGGGGGATGGCGCTGGGATAGGAGGGATGGGACTGGGATAGGAGGGATGGGACTGGGATTTGAGGGATGGGACTGGGATTTGAGGGATGGGACTGGGATA
>NC_036855.1:54639813-54746906 GCF_002910315.2 Salvelinus sp. IW2-2015
TGGGATGAGAGGGATGGGACTGGGATTTGAGGGATGGGACTGGGATTTGAGGGATGGGACTGGGATGGGAGGGATGGGACTGGGATGGGAGGGATGGGACTGGGAGAGGAGGGAAGGGACTGGGAGAGGAGGGATGGGACTGGAGGGATTGTTGTCTTCACAAGCTGTGTCAGAAAAGGACAGAAACTGTAATATAATATATGCCATTTAGCAGATGCTTTTATCCAAAGCGACTTAGTCATGCGTGCGTACATTATACGTATGGGAATCAAACACAATACCCTGGTGTTACAAGCACCATGTTCTACCAACTGAGCTACAAAAGATGGAAACACAGGCTACTATATGTAAAAACCAAATGTCCCCCCATCGGGCTCCTGGCGGTTTCCTACCATATACAATATAGATTTGAATGCTATTTCATACTACGGTATTTAAAGAGATTGAACTGGATCTTAAGCACTTAGAAATGTGTAACATATTGTACGAATTGCAGGACTGAACATAAATGGATGGCATTGTACCCAATTTATTGCGAAACATTTTCAGGGACCCATTTTGGCTCGTGAGCGCTACTTTCAAATCTACTGGATGGAATTACACAACCAATGTAACGCATCTTTAAGTTCCTGTTTTTGTACATTGGTTTTACATCTAAGATAAGTGAAATCTGCTAACGTTACAATTACTTCATATATTTTTTTAGATTGACACTTTTCCTCTGTGAAATGATTCAGTCTTAGTTATAATTTACGTAGTGACTATTCTTTTGAAGTAGTGTTTCTTCAGGCTATTGAACCATGTATTGGAGTACATTCATAGTTCAATTTCTTTGAGGAGATAGGCCTACAGTATGTGTATATTTTAGTTACTAGTTATTTGTGAGCAAAGCAGGATTATGCCTCTGAGAACTAAGGTGCTTTCCAGATGCTTGGAAAGTTGCACTGTGTGAAACGCAATCTGTATGCAGAGGACACGTGTTGGTACCCAGCATGCAGTGTGAGAAGTCTGAAGTGGCCTTCTCTCTCCATCAGCACCACTGTGTCACATTTCAATGCTTTTAATTTGGGAAAATCTCAAATGAAGCAGAGATTAAACTCATTCATATTTGCAGTCTGGAAGTGGCACTCATGAATCAGCTTGTTTTGCAATTGGGCTTCTACTAGTTGAGATGCACATTTCTCATGCTGAGACACAAGCTACTGTTGATGCAAATTGCTTACCTAAGTTGGAGGAGTTTTACTTGCAGGTGTTTTTTTCTTTCTTTTTCTGTTTTCTCCCCAGGAGCAATTTATTGTACTCACTCTTTTCAACAGCCTGATATGTGAGAGGAGTAGCTAGACAAGTTGTAGAAGAGCATTTATTCCAATTAGTGCGGTTTTTCTGACAGATGTTTCTGTTCTCAATGTATTGATGTTATTACTTTAGTAGCAGCATATGGAGAATGTGCCTGAGGAAGTTAATATTTCAGCTCTCCTTCAGACAGAAGAGCCTTGGGTATATACTGCACTATTAAATAAGACCATCATTACTCTAAAAGAAAACAAATACGGAACAAAGAAACTCTCCATCTATCTCTTCCTCTGCAAACAATACACATCTTCCTCTAAACCCAGTCAAAATGTTAACTATTTTGTTTGTGTTTATACAGTATGTCTGTTCACACATTTACTGAGCATTGAGGTGGCATTATGAGAGACCGCTTGGTCAGTGTTTCCTGGATGTAGTGTCCTCAGTGTGTTGTCCCTCCATCTGCTCTGGCCCCAGTTACCCCAGGAGCTGGGGGGACCCTGGCCCAGGACCTAGGGCCCAGTGCCAGGTGCCAGCAGGCAGGAACATGAGGCGCTAATTGAAGCTTGACCTGTCTTATCCATTTTTTGGGGTTTGTTCCTGAGACATAACGAGATCTCTACAATACCTTTTAAGAAGTTCCAGTACATTCTGCTGTCCTATTGAATGCTGTCCTATTGAAGTGTTGCTTTAAACCTAATTACCTGCCAGTGAAGTATAGTGGTTGGCTGGAGAGAGAAGATATTTCCTGCATTATTTCAAATCAAATCAAAGTTTATTTGTCACGTGCGCCGAATATATAGACCTTACAGTGAAATGCTTATTTACAGGCTCTAACCAATAGTGCGGAAAAAAAAGGTGTGTTTGTGCGTGCGTGCGTGCGCATGTGCGTGCATGCGCGTGTAGGTAAGTAAAGAAATAAAACAACAGTAAAAAAACATTTGAAAATAACAGTAGCAAGGCTATATACAGACACTGGTTAGTCAGGTTTATTGAGGTAGTATGTACATGTAGGTATGGTTAAAGTGACTATGCATATATGATGAACAGAGAGTAGCAGCAGCGTAAAAGAGGGATTGGGGGGTGGTGGGACACAATGCAGATAGCCCGGTTAGCCAATGTGCGGGAGCACTGGTTGGTCGGGCCAATTGAGGTAGTATGTACATGAATGTATAGTTAAAGTGACTATGCATATATGATAAACAGAGAGTAGCAGCAGCGTAAAAGAGGGGTTGGGGGGGACACACACAATGCAAATAGTCTGGGTAACCATTTGGTTACCTGTTCAGGAGTATAATGGCTTGGGGGTAAAAACTGTTGAGAAGCCTTTTTGTCCTAGACTTGGCACTCCGATTACCGCTTGCCATGCGGTAGTAGAGAGAACAGTCTATGACTGGGGTGGCTGGGGTATTTGACAATTTTTAGGGCCTTCCTCTGACACCGCCTGGTGTAGAGGTCCTGGATGGCAGGCAGCTTTGCCCCAGTGATGTACTGGGCCTTACGCACTCCCCTCTGAAGTGCCTTGCGGTCGGAGGCCGAGCAGTTCCCGTACCAGGCAGTGATGCAACCGGTCAGGATGCTCTCGATGGTGCAGCTGTAGAACCTTTTGAGGATCTGAGGACCCATGCCAAATCTTTTTAGTTTCCTGAGGGGGAATAGGCTTTGTCGTGCCCTCTTCACGACTGTCTTGGTGTGTTTGGACCATTCTAGTTTGTTGTTGATGTGGACACCAAGGAACTTGAAGCTCTCAACCTGCTCCACTACAGCCCCGTCGATGAGAATGGAGGCGTGCTCGGTGCTCCTTTTCCTGTAGTCCACAATCATCTCCTTTGTCTTGGTTATGTTGAGGGATAGGTTGTTATTCTGGCAGCACCCGGCCAGGTCTCTGACCTCCTCCCTATAGGCTGTCTCGTCGTTGTCGGTGATCAGGCCTACCACTATTGTGTCGTCTGCAAACTTAATGATGGTGTTGGAGTCGTGCCTGGCCATGCAGTCGTGGGTGAACAGGGAGTACAGGAGGGGACTGATCACGCACCCCTGGGGAGCTCCAGTGGTGACGATCAGCGTGGCAGATGTGTTGCTACCTACCCTCACCACCTGGGGGCGGCCCGTCAGGAAGTCCAGGATCCAGTTGCAGAGGGAGGTGTTTAGTCCCAGGTTCCTTTAACTTTTAGTGAGAGCTTTGAGGGTACTATGGTGTTGAATGCTGAGCTGTAGTCAATGAATAGCATTCTCACATATGTGTTCCTTTTGTCCAGGTGGGAAGGGCAGGAGTGCAATAGAAATTGCATCATCTGTGGATCTGTTTGGGCGGTATGCAAATTGGAGTGGGTCTAGGGTTTCTGGGATAATGGTGTTGATGTGAGCCATTACCAGCCTTTCAAAGCACTTCATGGCTACGGACGTGAGTGCTACGGGTCTGTAGTCATTTAGGCAGGTTGCCTTTGTGTTTTTGGGCACAGGGACTATGGTGGTCTGCTTGAAACATGTTGGTATTACAGACTCAATCAGGGATATGTTGACAATGTCAGTGAAGACACCTGCCAGTTGGTCAGCACATGCCCGGAGCACACGTCCTGGTAATCCGTCTGGCCCCGCAGCCTTGTGTATGTCGACCTGTTTAAAGGTCTTACTCACGTCGGCTACGGAGAGCGTGATCACACAGTCGTCCGGAACAGCTGATGTTCTCATGCATGCCTCTGTGTTGCTTGCCTCGAAGCGAGCATAGAAGTGATTTAGCTTGTTTGGTAGGCTCGTGTCACTGGGCAGCTCACGGCTGTGCTTCCCTTTGTAGTCTGTAATAGTTTGCAAGCCCTGCCACATCCGACGAGCGTCGGAGCCGGTGTAGTATGATTCAATCTTAGCCCTGTATTGACGCTTTGCCTGTTTCATGGTTCGTCGCAGGGCATAGCAGGATTTCTTGTAAGCTTCCGGGTTAGTCCCGCACCTTGAAAGCGGCAGCTCTACCCTTTAGCTCAGTGTGAATGTTGCCTGTAATCCATGGGTTCTGGTTGGGGTATGTACGTACAGTCACTGTGGGGACGACGTCCTCGATGCACTTATTGATAAAGCCAGTGACTGATGTGGTGTATTCCTCAATGTCATTGGAAGAATCCCGAACATGTTCCAGTCTGTGATAGTAAAACAGTCCTGTAGTTTAGCATCTGCTTCATCTGACCACTTTTTTATAGACCGAGTCACTGGTGCTTCCTGCTTTAATTTTTGCTTGTAAGCATGAGTCAGGAGCATAGAGTTGTGGTTGGATTTACCAAATGGAGGGCGAGGGAGAGCTTTGTACGCCTTCTCTGTGTGGAGTACAGGTGATCTATAATTTTTTTCCCTCTGGTTTTTTATTTCCATCTTAATTTATTTATTTATTTTTTATTTTATTTATTTCTCTCTTCAAATGGTTCCTTTGTGTTTTGGAGTAGAATGCTAATGAGATATGATTTCCATTGCAGTGTTTTAGAAGCCGCTGCTCACAATTAATCAGCAGAGATATCTGTGAACCTCTTTTACCCCCCCTCTCCCGGATTCCTCTGATTAATGATAACGAGGGTGTTGAGAAAAGCCTGCTCTTTCCGCCCAAACAAAATGGCTTCTAGCCTTCTCTTCTCTGCCTGCGTCAGACTTCCCGCCGGGTCATCTAAAGGAGCGTTGCCTCTGATGAACAGCCCCCTCCTGTGAATCCCAAGATGTTCTTTTCTAATGGCTCAGGGATTTTAATCATTTAACTCCAGTGATATGATTCACTCTGTTTACAAATCACTTATCTCTGAATACATCTCCCGGGACTCAGCGGAGCTGAGGCGGAAATGCAATTGCGGCAAATAGATGAGAAAGTAAGCATGATCATTAGATCAACGTCATTATATCCTGAAAGATGATTCCTTGAAAGATTCACAGGTGTATGACAGGCAGTTGTATCATATGCAAACCTTTCACCTTAGTCCATAGTTGTGAGCTTTATTCATTTAACTTACTTCTGAAGCAAGGAGGCACTGCTTCTCCGACGCATCTGTGACAATGTTTACATGCACACACCAGTATTCTGTTATTGTTCAGGATAATCCAGTATTCTGCTTTTGAGCTCACGCATATAAACATCATATCCTGTTTACAATAACCCGAAAAAGCTTGTATCCCGGTTATGTGAAACCAGGATAAGATGCCTGGAATATGCTGATCTTAGACGGGATACTGTGGCATGTAAACATATTATTTTGTTTACTGTTGTTTTTCTCAGTCTGCGCAGGCTCAGTTGCGCATAATCAAGGGTGTTGTGTGATGATGTTTTCATCTGATTATCAAACAAATCACTTCAAAAAGTAGGCCACCTGCGCAGTTCCGTTCCCCATAATAATTCTAGCATAATTTATTGACCCCTAATTTAGACTGCTTCTGCTTCTCATTTACGACATTTGGTAGGACATTTGTTTGTCAACTACAATTAGATATAGGCAGCTTTTCTTCTGTCATAACTTGTTGCCCTAGAAGACTAAATAAAGTTGTGCTCACCAGAGTAATGTCTTACATCGATAGAATGCGTGCACTAATCTAGCTAACAACGGTAAAGTTGTCTATTTGGTTTAGGGACCGCGAAGAAAATGCAATAACTCAAACAGTGGAAAGATTGGTCCTGTGCAAAATGGCCATTGTCATCAGTTGAACCAGTTTTAATGAAGTAAATGAAAAGCTGAGAAAACAATGAAACACGTTTCTAATAAGACTTCACTTCATCTTGGGCGCATATTTTACAGTATGTGGTTCAAATAGTCTGCTTGCATAAGTGTCAAAGATGACACAATACGCACCCATTCACATTTTCTCAAGAGATGCTGAAAGAAAGAAATCATATTTCTCCACTCCTGTTCCCGAGAAACCAGCGTTTTACTGCAAGAAATGCATAATTCTGCAGGAGTTATTATATTACTGTACATGTGAGAGGTTATAGGCCTACAGTCAGTCCAGATTTCAGTTATTATTCCATTTCACCCATACAAACTTCAATTAGGAATATTCTGTTTATTCACGGATACAGGGATACTCGTGAACTGGATATCAAAGGTGCATGTAAACAGGTTATCCAGGAATAAGAGCTACTATCCAGAATACTGTGGTCACTGATACTCCTGATTTAATATGGCCAACCCAACTACTACAAAAACAGTAGTTTATAATCACTCTAAAGATTACCACTGTTCAAACTTCTGTAATGACAGGGTACGGTGAGGAATGTTTCATGGTTCACCTCTCTCCCTCCTCTCATCACTCTTTTATTCCCTCAAAACACTTTATCTCCTATTCACAGCTTTACTTTACAAGCGGCGCAATTTTCACTGCAATGCATTATACCAGAGATAACAACTCAGTATATTATTGTGATTTTGTTATATACTATTAACCGAATTTGTATTTTCCCCTGCAGTTGAGTATGTTCACCTTTCTATCTCTTTCTCTCTGTGTTCCAGGGTCCCATTGATAATGACACGGTGGTCCATGTGGCCCTGATTGCTGAGAGCCAGAGGTATGTGATGGGAAAGATAAATAGGAAACAGTGTGTGGTAGCTATGTGTCTCTGAGATCAGAGAATAGTACAGTTGTAGTCGGAAGTTTACATACACTTAGGTTGGAATCATTAAAACTCGTTTTTCAACCACTCCACAAATTTCTTGTTAACAAACTATAGTTTTGGAAAGTCGGTAAGGACATCTACTTTGTGCATGACACAAGTAATTTTTTCAACAATTGTTTACAGACAGATTATTTCACTATATCACAATTCCAGTGGGTCAGAAGTTTACATACACTATGTTGACTGTGCCTTTAAACAGCTTGGAAAATTCCAGAAAATGATGTCATGGCTTTAGAAGCTTCTGATAGGCTAATTGACATCATTTGAGTCAATTGGAGGTGTACCTGTAGATGTATTTCAAGGCCTACCTTCAAATTTAATGCCTCTGATTGACATCATGGGAAAATCAAAAGAAATCAGCCAAGACCTCACAAGTCTGGTTCATCCTTGGGAGTAATTTCCAAATGCCTGAAGGTACCATGTTCATCTGTACAAACAATAGTATGCAATTATAAACACCATGGGACCACGCAGTCACCATACCGCTCAGAAAGGAGACACGTTCTGTCTCCTAGAGATGAACGTACCTTGGTGCGAAAAGTGCAAATCAATCCCAGAACAACAGCAAAGAACCTTGTGAAGATGATGGAGGAAACAGGTACAAAAGTATCTATATCCACAGTAAAACGAGTCCTATATCGACATTACCTGAAAGGCCGCTCAGCAAGGAAGAAGCCATTGCTCCAAAACCGCCATAAAAAAGCCAGACTACGGTTTGCAACTGCACATGGGGACAAAGATCGTACTTTTTTGGAGGAATGTCCTCTGGTCTGATGAAACAAAAATAGAACTGTTTGGCCATAATGACCATCGTTATGTTTGGAGGAAAAGGGGGGATGCTTGCAAGCCGAAGAACACCATCCCAACCGTGAAGGATGGGGGGTGGTAGCATCATGTTGTTGGGGTGCTTTCCTGCAGGAGGGACTGGTGCACTTCACAAAATAGATGGCATCATGAGGGAGGAAAAGTATGTGGATATATTGAAGCAACATCTCAAGACATCAGTCAGGAAGTGAAAGCTTGGGCGCAAATGGGTCTTCCAAATGGACAATGACCCCAAGCATACTTCCAAAGTTGTGGCAAAATGGCTCAAGGACAATAAAGTCAAGGTATTGGAGTGGCCATCACAAAGCCCTGACCTCAATCGTATAGAACATTTGTGGGCAGATCTGAAAAAGCGTGTGCGAGCAATGAAGCCTACAAACCTGACTCGGTTACACCACACCAGCTCTGTCAGGAGGAATGGCCCAGAATTCACCCAACTTATTGTGGGAAGCTTGTGGAAGGCTACCCAAAACGTTTGACCTAAGTTAAACAATTTAAAGGCAATGCTACCAAATATTAATTGAGTGTATGTAAACTTCTGACCCACTGGGAATGTGATGAAAGAAATAAAAGCTGAAATAAATAATTCTCTCTTACTATTATTCTGACATTTCACATTCTTAAAATAKAGTGGTGATCCTAACTGACCTAAGACAGGGAATTTTTACTAGGATTAAATGAGTTTAAATGTATTTGTCTAAGGTTTATGTAAACTTCTGACTTCAACTGTATGTATATGTGTGCGTGAGAGAGTCTGTGGTAGTTCAGAAAGCTGGTTGTTTTTCCTCCCTTTCTCCTTCTCTCGTCTGTGGTGCTATTGCACTGTGCACATTAAGCGACTGGCCAGTGCGCAGTCTTCATCTATTAGCACCCTAATTTAGCTGTGGAGTCATGAGAGAGGGAGGTTAAAGAGGTCGGCTGGCCAGCTGAAGCCTGTTAACCTGTCCTGCTGTTCCAATCAGATGGCAGGTTTTCCTCAGCAGCTAACCTAACACTCTGCTTGCTCACTTCCTCCAAGCCTTTACCTAATGCTTGTTTCAGAGGATTTTTCAAGATGTAGCTTGCACAAAACCTTATAACTTTAATCATTAAACCCTTACTGAACCCTCTCTCTGGCTAGGACGTGTAGACAAACTCTGTGTGATTATTTTCCGCTGCAGTAGAAGTGACCATCCCCCACCTCAGCCTGACCCTATTGTCCAGTGGCAGAGGCCAATTCACATCAATGTGTTAGGGACCAGGTTGTCAGAGAACAGATTCAGCTGACCTGGTCAGCTAATCAATAGCCTAGCCTGGGAGCAGCTAAACCCCACTCTGCCTCTCAACTCTTCAGTTGTTTCCAGGAGGAGAACAGGTCGAGACAACCTCTGTAAACTCCCGTCCATCATCATCAACTCACATTTGAACCTTTCCACATGGACAATCCTTCTTCTGGACTCCCTGACTGGTGTTTTTTCGTGTGTCTTTGACCATAAAATCACTATACACTATTCTCTACAACACTTTCAGTAGTCTATCCTCCTTCTTGTTTGCTGTGTGTCTGTTTGGTAATAAACGTGTGTTCTGTACATCTGTCTCCTACTGGTCATTTACGTCCTCTAACCGGCACCTCTATAATAAACGTGTGTTCTGTACATCTGTCTCCTACTGGTCATTTACGTCCTCTAACCGGCACCTCTATCGGAGTCCACCACCAGTCGGTGGCGCTCTTTTTCATAGCTAATGTACTTTGGCCACCCAGACTGCTGGGCTTCCTGAACAGTCCCGGCTATAACAGTGTGTTGTGTTGTGTTGCAGACTGCAGGTGTTTCTGAACACCTATGGCATCCAGACTCAGACACCCCAGCAGGTGGAGCCCATTCAGATCTGGGCCCAGAAGGAGCTGGTCAATGTGAGTTATACCACAGAATGAAATATGAGTGATATTTGTCACAATCTTTTTTTTAACCTTTATTTAACTAGGCAGGTCAGTTAAGAACAAGTTCTTATTTACAATGACAGCCTACTGGGGAATAGTGAGTCAACTGCCTTGTTCAGTGGCAGAACGACCGATTATTACCTTGTCAGCTCGGGGATCCGAGGCTACCTGCCGCCCCAAATGGGTAATACCACATCCTGACCTTAGGCCTGCTGCGAGCCCAAACGTTGGTCATTAAATGCTCACTGCAAGGAGAGAAGATTGTGCAACGTTCATGTACATTTTCTGAAGGTAGGTAATACACCTGATTTTAGAAAGCAAGAAACAAATCAATCAGTCAATTACCTAGATGTCCAAGGCCATCTATCAATATGTCTGCCGAGCATATGGGCTTAGTCAATTCATCTGACTGTCAATCTTACATCCAAGTTCTATTAAGAAATCCCTCTTGGTTGCTCAATCAGTCAAAGTGAGGCTGGAGATTGGTCAGTGTGATTTACCAGTTGACCTGTGACTTGATCAATGTCATTCAAGTCTTAAAGTATTACCGTATTGTTGTAATGCGTATTGGAAAACATTGGCCTTTCCCAATATATGAATTCATCTTAGAAAGGTCTGCCTCTGCTCTTCCTCCCTGTTGTTGGGCATGTAGTTATGCAGCAGTGGATTGGGTGGGTGTCACGAGCCAGGACGAGCAGCATGCTAAATATTAAATCCCATGCGTTTTGAATCTGTTAAAGGCTGGGGCACCGCTCTGCATTGCGTCGCTCGCTTCATCTCTCTCTGCCGTTCGATTGTGTTTACAACAGCTGCTTGACAACAGGAGAGTGGCAATTACGTCCAGCAGCATGTTATTTATCTCAACCCAGGTGGCACAGCAACAGCGCTGCCAAAATAGCTTCCGTTTGCCTCGGTGATGCCTCCCCAACCCCTCTGCATGTCTTTTGACCCATCTTCCAGCGATCATGTCTATAAAAGCCAACGGGTCATTCCACCAATTCTTGGTGCCGTTTGAGAAGTGTAACTTGGTCAAAATAAAACTTTTGATTTCACCTAATTTGAACATTCTGTCATAAAGAAAACACATTTTCCCATCTCATGAGGTACATTTTTTTTTTTTGTAATACTATAGTAAGTGCCAAATAAAGTAACAGGGTTGACAATTTTCTTCTTGAACCTTAAAATAAGGGACAGATGTAAATGAATACCTAATCACATGAAATGCATTATAATCTTCAGAAATTACTTTGTCAAAGCAACAAAATAACTAGGGCTTTCTAATTGATGGTGAAACTTGGGAGACATTTTGGGAAAATCTTACCAAGGGGGCAGGGTTGACAGAGGGACATGTCGAAATGCTGCATTTTGGCACTTTAGCAAGCCATTATTCCATTGAAAATACAATTGATTGAATTCTCAATGTGGTCTATATTTCTACTTTAAATATCAAATAGCAAAAGCCCCCCCTTTTCGTGGAACGACCCAGATGTCTAGGAGAGAGGAGAGCAGGTTTTTGATTGATAAACAGAGACACTGCGACACTAAAGCCTTCTGTTACAATTGTCCTTCTCTTACAACAGTCCTCATATCACCCAACCTAATGACACACTCAGAATGTAGCCATCTTGATGGCATTAGCAGCAATCACATTAGCAGTTTGGTTGCTTTTAATTGTAGTCTAAATGAGAGGACTTAGTGATGTGAGCCATATGCTGTGCTGTGTTCATTGGTATTCCATAGGCAGGGACAGGGAGCCGTGGGTGCAGACAAAGGTTCACACAACGTCTCTCCTCAAACAGGACGTATGGCCAGTGGCACTGGGAATTTGTTATGCGACTTAATTCTGAATAAATGTTTCCCGTCTTTGTGAACTGCTTTTTTATATTATCACAATATTCTGTTAATTGCTTGATTCTCCTATTATCTTTCGTACTTTCCATCCATGTATAATTTGTTTCCAACTCATTTGAAGATGGGGGAAAAGCAGGAGGAGTGGCAGAGCTCCATCTAGTGTTAGTATGTACACATTGCTCTTTGGTAAGCCTGGTTATTGCTGTGTATTGAAGCTTGTTAGCTACGTTTCCTGCAGCGCCACTGAAGTATGTAGTCAGTGTTATTGACCAGGAGCATTTCTAGCCTGGTGTGGAAAGATAAGGGCAGTATGAAACAGAGGTCACATGGACTGCAGTGTGCCTCTCCACATGAATGGATCAGGTGCTTTAAAATCAATGCCCATTATCTGCTTTGTTGCATTATGGATTGACAACAATTTTCCAGATCACTCTGGCATACAGGTTGTTACCTCTACTTTAGTTTTAGTGTCTTCAGGAAACAGACACTCTGTGACCTTGTGCCATTACATAGCTAAAATTGAATTAAAATATATTTTAAATATTCAAATTCCATTTGCCACGGCAATATTACACCAAGACCATTCCAGGTAGAAGTGAAAGAATGGGGAGCAGTGAGGGCCGATCCTGACTGACGGAGCCTACTAACTAACTGAGCTACTTGGTGTTGAGCTTTACAGTAAGGGCCTGCAATATACCTCTGCCCTCTGACAACTCTCCAGTAAACCCACTTGCACCATGGCACTAAACAGACCCATAGAGGCCCCACAACAGAGCCGTCATAGGCAGGCTCTGCAGGGGCCATTAACTACTGACACGTCTCATAACTTCAGCGGGAAGTAATTTTAGATTATGGATCGCAACAAAAGAAAATCCCCCAGGGATATGAGGATGATTGATCTTTTTAGAGGTGCAATAAAAATAGACAACTTTCCCTGCCTGGCATTTTTAAAATGACTCCGATTTATGATCTCTGTCATATCTAGCTGAGTGTGTTGTCAGATCTGAAGGCTAGATATGTGTAAGAGAGGCAAGGAAGGTAGCTAGCTATATTGATAGCAGTTGTTGATTGATCTGTGACTTGCCTGGAGGAATAGAAGGAAGGTAATCTATGCTGTGCTCTGTTAGTGTCAGCTGTAATGTATATGTCGTTGGTCAATGGTCCAAGATTTTATGTGTAATTTGAAAAGTAGGCTTGTAAAAAAAAAATGAAACTGAAATATGTATGTATTTTTCTTTCTCCCCCCAGGCGTACCGCTTCCTGGCCATCAATAAGAAGCTGGGGCTGAGTGGGCGTCCAGAAAGACCAGTGGGCTGCATGGGCACTTGCAAGGTGAGCGTTCACCACTCAATGCTACCACATACTCAGAGGTTATGGACATACCACCACCTCCTCACTGATTAACATAAACCAGCACTTCTCAGTGTGCAACCACAGCTCAGAAACGGAATAATATTAATTTACATGTACAGATATAATGTACATAGATATTATACATATTTTTGCCTTACTCTTAACATTGTACAAAGTACTGCTGCCATGCAATGCATGATGAAAATATATGTCATTCAATTTCGTAATCCACGTTGATATTGTGAGCCGCTGTCATAAAACTTTTGTTGTTATTCCTTCTAGTTGTCTCCAGTGAAGGTCATCTAAATAAGTTTACACAGCTGAATTGCATTAAAAAATATATACAAAATTGCAAAATGAATCAATCACAGGTCCAAACCTATCACTAAGACAATATTTTAATGGAACTTTTATGTGTTCTGATGGAATAGGGTGTCCTGCCAGAGGGCATTATGATCATCTCTTTGTTTGTGTGCGTCGGCGGGCGCTTGTGTTTTAGAGACGGACAGGGAGAGCGAGTGTGCCTGTGCATATTTGCGAGTTTGTTTGTAGAGGAGAGGTTGTGTGTTAGTTTTAGGAAGTATCTGTGCTCGCAGGACTGTAATGTCTGTGTTCTAGCTTCTGTGTATTCCTTCCTCAAGATCGATGGGTTGTTTTACTTCCTGTCCAGAGTCATATGTCGGTACCTCCGAGCTATCCATCTTGGCCTGCAGGATCAAGTAATGCAATGTGTCTGCTCCACTCCCCATAGATTTATCGGATCCTGGGGAAGACTGTGGTGTGCTACCCTATCGTCTTTGATCTCAGTGACTTCTACTTATCCCAGGACGTCATGCTGCTGATTGATGACATCAAGGTGAGCTGGGGTGAACTCACCTCATACACACTGCTGTTTAGACATTCGTCTGGTTTAATCCTTGTTCTGGGGCCTGCACACTCACCGTGTTATGTCCCTAACTGTCTGTCTGTTTGGTCAATGCAAGTTTAATGTGTTACATATCTTTGTATGTAGAATGCACTGCAGTTCATCAAGCATAGCTGGAAAATGAAAGGTCGCCCACTCTTCCTGGTTCTCATCAGAGAGGACAACATCAAGTAAGATCTACTTTTGTATTTCCTTCTGTACTGTAAGGGTTACTGCTTTGGAGTGTATTGGAATCCAGCACAGGAGATGTGCCTGTATTTGCCGATAAGAGTTTCATTATGGTCATTTATATCACTTTAGCTTGGGTGTTATGCTGATCACAGCAGTATTGATCATTATCCAAAGAGCACCTTTTAAATGCAATAAAATAGCTTACCTGTCCACAGTAGAGGTTGTTCTATAGGAGTCAGTGGAATAACATATAAAACAGCTCAATACTCATTAGGTCAGGCCTGGGGAAAAGCCAGCCTGGGGCCGTACGTGGCCCGGGACCTAGTTCAATACGGCCCGCGGAATCATGCTCAGATCACATGAAGAATTTGCGATAGTAAAGTTTTGAAAAACATATTTGTTATTCAACTTAAAGCCCAATGAATACTCACCTTTGTGTAATGATTTAACTCCCACCGCTTGTGGGACATTTATTTTGAAGGCACATATAAATAACAACTACACGAGGACAGACAGTGACTGACAGGCTGACACACATCACAGTAACAAATAGTAGCTAGCTAGAAATTGTGCAAAAATTAGGTTTTCAAAGAAAATGAAAGTAGACAATGAATGTAGGGTGTTCCAGCAAAAGTGGACATCGACATATTTCTTTTTTGAGGTATCAGGGAAAGCTGTGCGCTAAGTGTGCAAAGAGAGCATCGTTGTCTTGAAAGACTACAACTTGTCCCGACACATCCAGACGAAGCAAGCAGAGAACTATAGGAATATGTATTCTGAGCAGAGGGCAAATGCATTGAACGAGTTGCTTTCTCAGTTGCAAAAGAGGCAAGGACTTTTCACAAAACTGCATTCAGCAAACGACGGAATTGCGAGAGCTAGCTATGTACTGTCCCACAAAATAGCTAAACATAGCAAGCCATTCGCTGAGGGCGAATTCATTAAAGAATGTTTAATTGACTCTGCAGCAATACTTTGCCCCGACAAGAAAGAACTGTTTGAAAATGTTTCCCTGTCAAGATGAACAGTGACAGCGTGTTGAGGACATGGAACAACAGTTAAAAGACAAGGTAAAGGATTTCACCTATTTCTCCTTGGCCCTAGATGAGAGCAGTGATGCACGTGACACGGCACAGTTGTTGATATTCTTACGATGCATAACCCCAGACTTTGAAATTATAGATGAGCTCGCTTCAGTGCAGTCAATGAAGAGCACAACCACAGGGAAGTATTTATTGGAGGAGGTTAATAAGTGTGTGGCAGAGCTGGGACTGAGTTTTGAAAAGTTATCCAGTGTGACCACTGATGGGTGCCCAAATTTGACATGAAAAAATGTTGGCGTTTTGAAAAGGATACAAGATCGAGTAGCTGAGCTGAACCCAGATCAGAAAATGATTTTCCTGCATTTCATTATTCATCAGGAGGTGCTCTGTAAATGTGTTCTGAAAATGAGCCATGTTGTGGATACAGTCACTAAAGAGGTAAACTTCACAAGAGAAAAATCTTTAAACCACAGGCAGTTTGTCTCATTGTTGGAAGAGACAGAGTCAGGTCATGCAGATCTCCCCTACCACACAAATGTGGGGAAAGTGCTTAAAAGTGTGTGGGACCTGAAGTCGGAGATTGCTGAGTTTTTGTAAATGAAAGGAATATATGTGGATTTCCCACAACTGAAAGATAAAGAATGGTTGGCTGATTTTGCCTTCACCGTGGACATCATGGCCCTCCATGAATGAACTGAATTCCAAACTACAAGGGAAGGGCCTTTTTGCACATCAGATGTACAGCCTTGTCAAAGCCTTCAAGGGAAAATTACTCTTCCTGACCCGCCAACTAGAAGCCAACAATCTCACCCACCTTCCGACACTACTAGTCTGTTCCCTATCAGATGACCAGCGGGAGAAGTATACATCGCTGCTGCGTGCTTTGAATGGTGCGTTTCCTCGTCGTTTTGAGGATTTCAAAGTGTTGGAAAATGACATGCTGTTGGTTTTCTCTCCTTTCACCTTCAATGTGGATAACGCTCCCACTGACCTGCAACTTGAGCTTATCGATCTTCAGACTGATAGAGTGATTTAGAGAAATATTCAAAACGATGTCACTGACGAGGTTCTATGTATCTCTCGATGAACAAAACTTTCCAAACATTAGGAGTCATGCTCAGAAGATGTTTGTACTTTTTGGGTCAACCTATGTATGTGAACAGACAGTTTCAGTGATGACATATAACACGTCAAGGCACAGATCATCTCTTACTGACTCTCAGCAATCCTGTGCATAGCGACGTCAGAAACTATACCTGACTTCACTGCTCTAGTCAATCCCCATCAGAGACTTCACTCCTCACACTGATTGAGTAGTTTAAATGTAATGTTGAGCTCTCTCTCCTCTCTCTCTTGTGTTTTTGTGCATACCTGTTAACAAGAGTTCTGTCCGTGGTGCTGAATGTACTTTTCCCTCCCCGTGTAGTTCATTGCCTGTTTAATAATGAAAATACCTACCAAAAGTAGAACATGGATGTGGTTTATTTTTGCGCATGTTAAAAAATAAAAAATATTTCTGTCAACACAGTCATGTACATGAAGTATAATCCTGTAATATGATTCTGGCCCGTGATGGCAAAAATATATTCTAATGTGGCCCTGCATGGAAAATAATTGCCCAGGCCTGCATTAGGTTAATATGGAGAAAATGATGACCGTTGGAAATGGTAACAGTAGAATATCCTTGGTTTCAATCCATCAGGGGGAGCCGTTTCAACCCAGTCCTGGACATGTTGGCATCATTCAAGAAGGGAAGCGTCGGTGGGGTCAAAGTTCACGTGGACAGACTTCAGGTTCTCAGCACTTTTACTTGTTTCAGTCTACTGACACTTCTTTGAGGCATTGTGATATCTACCCTCACAATACTTTTGTCAGTTCTCCTTTCCTTTGGAAATGCATTCAGGAATAGTGAATATGTATGTTTGCAAATCCAATGCCTTTGAATTGCCTTCACCGAGTTCTATTTCCTACTGTTACAATGACTTTCAGTGTCTCTAGAGAGTTCTTCAGATGTTTTGATGTGACGTCTTTTAAGAAGGACACTTAATATTCCCCTCGCACCTAACTCTAGGAGCAGACAAAGGGTTCCATCCCTCATAGTCAATCCCTTTTATCTTCTCATTCTTCTGGGGACATAATTCCCCTTTGCACATCTAACTGGCTGTCTTCATTTTGATGTGACTTCAGTCGGGAATGTTTGAAATCACCTGTAAATGAGATTCCTTGATGTAACTATTAATTTGTGCTTCCAGACCCTGATATCAGGAGCTATTGTGGAGCAGTTGGACTTCCTTCGTGTCAATGAAGCAGAGTAAGAGCTTGTTCCTGTCGTTCCACCTTTGTTTTGTGACACAATCTTTATACGGCAGTGGTCACCAACCTTTTCTGAGTCCAGATCACTTTCTGAGTCAAAATGCATGCCAAGATCTACCGCTCTGAGTTTTTTTATTAACATGACTTAAAAAATGTAAGCCTATGCAACAATAACCAATTAAAAAACAGTATTGTGGCAATGAGGTTTGTGCAGTAAGTGATAGGCCCAATACATTATCACCACATACTGGCTTTGCTTGAATTTACCTGCCAATGCATTGTTGTTCGGGACATTTTTTTTCATTATATTTCAACATTTGAGGTAGGCTATATGATCACACCCATAATAGATCCATTGTTGTATTACTTGAAGCACAGCTGAGTGAGCATACATTTAAGTAATTTGCTTTTTATTTTACTGGGCTGATGGTGCCTGCATCTAATTGTCAGTCTCAGCGGAGGGAGAGAGCAGCAGACTGAGGGTCCGTCTCTCAACATCCCTCCACTGACACTCACCAAAAAGGGACACCGTCTTCCAGCTGATGGTGAAACTCGAGTCGCGCCGCATTATTTCTGCCTCATGCACAAATTCATGTTATTCCTATGAACAGAGAAAGTGAAATATTCCTTGATATTAAAAAAGACCCAAGCCGCTAATAATAACAACAACGCAAGCCTGTAGTTACACTTTCCTACTCATTCATTACTGCTGCACTGCTTGTTGTAGCGCTGAGTGGAAATAGGAAGAACGCACATTTTATGGGTTATACAAGTGTTTCAGTTCTGAGTAAGAACTTAAACATGAACTCACTCATTAAAACAGCAGCTGTATTCGTTGACAGTCTCTCTCTAGTCATGGTTTTAAATGTTTTAAAATCTCACGGTATCATTTTTGCTGGAGCTTTATTTTATGCCTGCTATGTTACTGCAGACTCTGTCATCTGAGAAATCTGATTGGCCAGCGATGGCATAGTGCACTTGATTTCCTCTCCAGGCCCACCGGGAAGGCAGAGTTTGTACCTTCAGACACATGAAATGGCAATAGTTTGCCTACCCCGGCGCGCAGGGCAGCTGAATTGGCTGCACCTACTACCAACAGCCCGAGACTAATAAAAAAAAAATAGGAACACAAGGCTTTATCATTGGGTTCTTTACAGAAATGTTTGGCGATCGACTAGAAATTCCTTGGAGATCGACAAGTCGATCGCGTTCGACCGGTTGGTTACCACTATTATAGAGGTGTGTAAAGGACTTAACTTGCCTGAAAATACTCATGTAACTTCTGCTGGTCTAGAATCCCAGAGTTTAAGAACTTTCAGGAACTGGAGATGCCCAAGCACTCCAAGGTAAAGAGGCAGACGAGCACGCCCAATGCCTCAAACCTGGAGCAGCAGCCTGAGATCAACATCGAGGAGTGGAAACACAAATCCACCAACGAGATCATGCAGAAATTCTATGTGAGTACGGCGTCGATATTAGGACAGCTTCAATCAAAAGGTGATGGGTGTTTAATGTAGCGCCCTAGATCTGACTAAACTGTCATTACACCCCTATGCCATGACCTTTGACCTCTTTCTGTGTTTTTGTCTTACTCAGGACTGTGACTGCCTGGCCAGTCAAGCACAGCTTGCCAGTATTCTCATGAAGAAAGAGGGTCCTGACTTCTTTGCCAACGATGGTAGGCACAGAATCAAAAACACACATGCAAAATGGTGTTACTCTGTTAAAGTAACAGTCCAGTGAAAATCTATTTTTACTAATATTCTGTTTGCTCATACCCAAATAATGTTGTTGACTCGTCCTTTACTTATAATTGTAGCCAAAACATAAATGAGAGAAAAACCTCTCAGTAAAACCCAAACTCAAACTTGTTTTTGAAACAAACCGTAAAAAAAAAAACGCTTGAAATTTGCTTGGATAATGACATCATCCTCTTCAGTCGAGACAGGCCCGTATGTGATTGATCCAGCAGCTTTTTTTTTTTCTGGTGGGGAGCAGGATCCTTCTCGAGGCTCAGGAGTACACATTCACTGCACACAAGCAAGCTAGCTAGCAAGCCAACAATCCACAGTTGCTGTTATCAAAAAGGACAACCCCTATGCAACAACTCTCACCAATCACTTCTATTTCAAATTATGTGGTTTGTAAGAGTTGGCCTGCTGGCTATTTAGAAGCAGTTAGCTACCTAGCACGCTAATGTTAGCTATCGCGACTAACTGTAGCCAGCAAGAAAGCAAGTCAAAGCAGATCCTCCACACAACAATCATCTCTCCATTCCCTTCGATTTTAAATCCTGTGGTTTATAGCTTAAAGTTTTATGTCAAGAGGAAACCCAGTTAACTGTTGTTGACTGATATACAGGTAACTGCCAAAATAAATGAAACACCAGCATAAAGTGCCTTAATAGGGTGTTGGGCCACCACGAGCCAGAAAAGCTTCAATGCACCTTGGCATAGATTCTACAAGTGTCTGGAACTCTATTGAAGGGATGCGACACCATTCTTCCATTTGGTGTTTTGTTAATGGTGGTGGAAAACGCTGTCTCAGGCGCTGCTCCAGAATCTCCCATAAGTGTTTAATTGGGTTGAGATTTGGTGACTGAGCTCACTCTGTTGTTTCCTAACAGGCCAAGCAGGGGCACAGAGAAAATATGCTTTTTAATATCCAAATTATAATGTTTTGGAAGGACATCGATTTAATTCATATTGTAATTAATTGTAGGTAATATTTTTGTTTAAAAAAGTGTAACATTGAACAGATACTTTAACACTATTCATCAGAGCCAGACTAACGGGCCAACTAGCCCCAGGGTGGGAATCAGTGCATCACTGTAAATGAAATGTCCATAGCCTAATCCATTTAGCACCCCATGACTAACTGATAATAAAAATAACAAATGGGGTGAATTCAACCAAGGCACAGTCTATGCAGCTAGTGTCAAGAATAGCAGTGTCTTGGCAAACACTGTTTTCAGACCCAATCAGCTACAGTTTGCATTGTTTGTTTTACATAATTTCTAGAATATATACAGTGATTTGCATTGCTCAGTTCACTTACAGAGGCCTTTTAACTGTTTCCAGAGACCCTAATGGAAGACATGGAGAGACTCTACAGAATAGCTGGGACCAGGAAACTTTGGTCAGATTTCCTTCTTTCTCTAGCATATCATTCCTTTTCCATTTAACCTGAAAGAATAGTTTGTATTTTATTTTATGTTCCCGATAATATCCTTCCATTACAGAAGAGCCTTCAACATTTTTGCCTTTCAGATAATTTTACTGTCGTTTCAAGATTTAAATAACATTTTCTCTTGTTCTATGTCTGTCTTCATCAAAATTGTACATTTCTCCACTGAATTCCAAACTGTTGTAAACAATGATAGACATTTCTATGGGTGTAGGCTGGCGGTGCGTTACGCTGCAGCCGTTATCAGGAAGTTTGCCAGTTCTATAGCCCCTCATATCACCACACTGGTGGTCCATGGCAAGCAGGTAATGGAGTAGAGTTGATGTGTAGCATGTGTGCTGTATTAGCTCAGCTAGCCACTCAGTCACTGCACAGCGTGTACCATTAACTGTGAGTGCTATGCTTCACTCATGCGCTACTTCCCTCTGCAGCACTGTCCAATTGCTCTCCATGGATGATCAATTTCACGTTCACATGCTCCGATGGCCTTTTTGTTCTTTGCCGTTGTTGTTGTGATGGTTCGGCTGCGTCAGGGGAACTGGTCGTGAGTTTTCATATTGCTCAGCGCTAAGATTGAACATAATTGAAAAGAGACCTGAGGGTCAGAGAGTGGAACAGCCCATAATCCAGCCAGGCTCCACCTTGCTCTGGAACCACATCAGTACTTGGTCCAATTTCCTTTCTCATTTATTTAACATGGGTTAATAAGTGGAGCTTGAAATAAGTTCCTTTATATTACAAAACATCAATGGTTTAACATCACAACATGCCCTTTGAGCATTTAGCCTGACATTTCATGGACAAAATATGTGGAAGTATAAGCTGTAGACCATATCAGTGCTAAAACGATATGAGCACAATTTACAATAAGTAAAAGAATAGATGGCTGGATGTGGTAAATGGGAGATGAATATTGTTGATACGATGAAAGTACACCTTTTTAGGAAATCTGTGTTTTACTAAAACCTACAATCCAGCTGAAGCTTAAAACACTGTGTTTTCTCCATTTTATTTTGACTTCTATTGAGAACGTTTTTTAAGTTGATGTGTATGGTTAAGCAACCCTGTATGCTGCCATGTACACTCCTCTCCAAATTTATTTGGACAGTGAAGCTAGAACTTTTATATTGTCTCTATACTCCAGAATTTTGGATGCGAGATCAATATGTTTCATATGAGGCAAAAGTAAAGAATGTCACCGTTTTATTTGAGAGTCTTTTCATACATATCTGTTACCGTGTAGAAATGACATCTCATTCCAAAACCGTTTAGAAAAAAATCATGGGTATTAATATGGAGTTGGTCCCCCCTTTGATGCTATAACAGCCTCCACTCTTCTGGGAAGGCTTTCGACTAGATGTTGGAACATTGCTGCGGGGACTTGCTTCCGTTCAGCCACAAGAGCATTAGTGAGGTCGGGAACTGATGTTGGGCGATTAGGGCTGGCTCGCAGTCGGCGTTCCAATTCATCCTAAAGATGTTCGATGGGGTTGAGGTCAGGGCTCTGTGCAAACTGTTATCATTAAGAAGCACAGAATAGTCTAGAATGTCATTGTATGCTTTAGTGTTAAGATTTCCCTTTACTGGAACTAAGGGGCCTAGCCCGACCATGAAAAACAGCCCCAGACCATTATTCCTCCTCCACCAAACTTTACAGTTGGCACTATGCATTGAGGCAGGTAGCGTTCTCCTGGCATCCGCAAACCCGTGATTCATCCACCGGACTGCCAGATGGTGGAGTGTGATTAATCACTCCAGAGAATGCGTTTTCACTGCACCAGAGTCCAATGGTGGCAAGCTTTACACCACTCCAGCCAATGCTTGGCATTGCACATGGTGATCTGAGGCTTATGTGCGGCTACTCGGCCGTGGAAACCCATTTCATGAAACTCCCGACTAACAGTTCTTGTGCTGACGTTGCTTTCAGAGGCAGTTTGGGACTCGATAGTGAGTGTTGCAACTGAGGACAGGTGATTATTATGCGCTTCAGCACTTGGCAGTCCCGTTCTGTGAGCTTGTGTGGCCTACTACTTTGCGGCTGAGCCGTTTTTGCTCCTAGACGTTTCCACTTCACAATAACAGCACTTATGTTTGACCGGGGAAGCTCTTGCAGGGCAGAAATTTGACGAATTGACTTGTTGGCACATATAACGTTGCCATGTTGAAAGTCACTGAGCTCTTCAGTAAGGCCATTCTACTGCCAATGTTTGTCTATGGACAAACATTGGCACATGGCTGTGTGCTCAATTTTTATACACCTGTCAGAAACGGATGTGGCTGAAATAGCCAAATCCACTAATTTGAAGGGGTGTCCACATACTTTTGTATATATAGTGTGTCTATTCCCCCAATTTGAAGGTGTCATAATTATTGGGACAAATTCACTTATAGTGTATTAAAGTAGTCAAAAGTTAAGTATAAGTATCCCATATTCCTAGCACGCAAGTGAAAAAGTTACAGTGAAAAAGTTACAGATGCACAAAGATCATACCCCCAAAACATGCTAACCTCTCACTATTACCAATAACGGGGGAGGTTAGCATTCCGGGGGGGGGTGCCTCTAACTTCCTCACTCATCATTATTCACGATTCATTCAGGATTATCCGTAATCATGATAGCATCCATATTAATGTGGAAGTGTTCAGAAACATATTATATTCGTATTTACAATAAAAGGGACCAAAATGACACAATACATTATTTACCATTTATTTATATTGGGCACAACATAATCTGAAGCACAACCCCCAAAAACTGCAAATGCTTCCAACAAGTTTGTAGAGTCACAAGCTTGATGTAATCATTGTGTGCTTGTAATATAGGGACCAAATACTAAACCTTTGACTACTTTAAAACACTATAAGTGAATATGTCCAAATGGGGGGACTAGATACATAAAGTGCTTTCATTTCTAAACGGTAAAACAGATTTATATGAAAATACCCCAAAATAAAAGGTGACATTCTGTACTGTCGCCTCATATAAAACATTTGATCTCAAATCCAAAATGCTGGAGTGTAGAGAGACATTTTAGTTTTAGCTCACTGTCCAAATAAATATGGAGGGGAGTGTATGTGCCATAACTACAGCCAATGCCTGTTGCTTTTTCCTCACAGGAACCCAGCAGGCATGAGGAGACGTACTGTACAGTCACTCTAGCGAATAATGCAATCGTAAATTAGTGAACATGAAAATATGTGAAAATTAATAGGCTGAGTCGGGAAACAACGTCAGGAGCCAGAGCTGAATTCACGCAGTGGAATCTTCATTTGGAACCACTGCCTGTTCTGCTAGGCTAGATGTCTTAGAGCAGGGGTGTCAAAGTCAAATGGACGGAGGGCCAAATAAAAAATTTAGCTACAAGCCGAGGGCCGGACTGTTCGAATGTTCATTGAAAATTTTTTAAATGACGCATATAGTCTAGTGAACCTAATTGAACCTACTGAAAACCTAACAAATATATTCCAATATGATCAGATAAATAAAGCAATATTTTCTTATGGCTCTGTCAGTAATCTTTAATTTTCAACAGACACAAAAGACAAATTTCCTTTATATAAAAATCCCCATAACATGAACATTAAATGAAAGAAACCGGTATTCAAGCACCAATCAGTAGCCTATATTTTCTATTTTAGAAAAAGTGGGCTAAATTTACTTCAAAGAAAAAAAACAATATAGCAATTTCCTATCAAATCACAAATTCTCTCACGAAGCTCGAAACATCTTTGAAGCACCTTTCCCTGGCTTAGCCATCGCACCTCTGTGTGATAAGGCAAATCACCATGCTCCGTTTCTACCTCCGTCAGAAATGCCTTGAACTGGCGGTGATTCAAACCTTTGGCTCTGATAAAGTTAACTGTGCGCGTGATGATGCTCATTCAATGCTCCATTTTCAAGGCTTTACCGCACAACGCTTCCTGGTGTATGATACAATGATAAGCTGTCAGCTCACCTGTCGCGTTTTCCTCTTGCATCTTTTCCCGTATCTTCGCCACCAGTCCGCTCCTGTGTCAACACACATCGGCAGTGCTTCCGTCGGTTGTCAAACCCCGAGTTTTTCCCAAGGCAGCTCCATCTCATTACAACATCTTGACACCTCTTCATACAAATCTGCCCCCGTAGTTGTGCCATGCATAGGACGTAAAGCCAAAAATCTCTTTGTCACGCTTTAGGCTGGAGTCCACCTCCGCGGATGAAAATTGAACAACTGGGCAATGTCAGAAATGTGGTGCTCTCTCATCCACAGCCAAGGAATATGCAATGAAATCTTTTCCTTTTTCACAAGCTGCTCTTTTAGATTGATGGACAACTGGTCTACTCTCTCGGCAATGGTGTTTCTGCTCAGACTCACATTTAAAAGAGTTGCCTTTTTTTCTGGGCAAACTTCGTCACAAACTTTAATCATGCAGTTTTTGATGAAATCCCCTCCGTAAATGGCCGGGCTGATTTAGCGATCTCTTCTGCCAAAATAAAACTGGCCTTGACAGCAGCCTGGCCTTGTGATTTGGTTTTTTTGAAAGAGCCTGTCGAGATTTGAGGCTCGTTTTAATTCCTCTGCCTTTTGTAGCCTTTGTTCCATGTCCATATTCTTGTTTTTGTCGCGCTGTGTTTCGTTTCATAATGTCGTCTCAGATTATACTCTTTCAGTACCGCCACACTTTCTCCACACAGAAGACACACAGGTTTTCCAGCTACCTCCGTGAACATATACTCCGACTCCCACCTTGTTTGAAACCCCGGTTCTCAGTGTCCACCTTCCGTTTTGCCATTTTTGATGGGTATCTGAAAGTTAATTTTACTGTGATGCTGACGACTGCTGTGCCAATAAATATTGAAATGAAGCAGCCTACTGCTCGGTGCGTCACCGTTGCATTGTGGGAAATGTAGTATTGGTGCGTGTAAAAGATCTGCGGGCTGCCGGCTTGCTGCGGTCTGCGGGCCGTTCTTAAATAATAAATCAAGATCATCCCAGGGGCCGTAAAAAACCTTCTCGCGGGCCGGATGTGGCCCGCGGGCCTTGACTCTGACATATATGTCTTAGAGGGAAGCACCCACCATGCTAATAGATTTCCATTCTATGGGGATGGCATCTTGTGTTTTGGATCAGTTCGCCATTTAGTTATTTATACAAAAGTCCTTCTGTGGCAGGAAAGGAAGTTTGTAGAGTTGTGGTTTTACATGTGCAGAATCACAATGATGATAATTTATTTGACAATCTGGAGATGAAATCCAGAGTCGATTTAAATTTGTTTTTCATTTGCTTAGCAAAAAAATTAATCATTGACGTGTAAAACAGTAGCACAACAAGGCTCTTTGTACTGTATAGACACACCGGTGGACATGAGTGGGACATGCCACACACATGACTTTGCAACTTTGTTTTCGAACTTCATTACATGAATCGCACCTTCAGTATTGTGCCTCAAATCACGTTACAGCACATCAGCCTTAATGTCATGGTTATACTGTATGTATGGTTCTTATGATAGAGAACACAGCTGACTACATTGTTATTGCACTGTCATTATGAACTGTTCCTACTGTAGTTGTATTGACACATATAGCATTGACCCTATTAAGGATCTCCTTGTGTTTTTGTTTACCAGGGGGGTTGTACGAATCGCAGCCAGTGTGATAACTAAGCTAGTGGACAGCATTGCCCCAAGTATTACTAGTGTTTTAGTGCATGGCAAGCAGGTAAGTGGACATTTGAAAATGGGGGCAAATTTTACATTTGAATCATGTATGTATTTATTTTTTTCACGTCAGATGCCTATTTCGAAACACAATCTTAATGTTCACTGATTATCAATGAATTGGATGAAATGATGTCCATTTTGAAAGTATTAAGAACGTTCCAGTTGACAGTGAGCTCCTCATGCTTTTGTCCTATAGGAAATGCTTAGTGTTATTGCAGTTGCACGCGTCGTATTTCCCAGCTAACACTGTGCTTTAGCCCTGTAGCAAGGCTGTTAATATGTTTCATATAGTAACCTGCTAAAAGTGTATTCCTGGGTTTAACAGGCTCTGTGTGCTGTGACCTGACCTATAACCTATGACCTAATACAACCCTTTCCCTTGGATTTATATGAAGTGATCTGCCTAAAAGTATAATGTTTTATCATTATACATTTTTTTCTCAAATATTAGTTGCTTCTTAGCAGTCCCCATTTCTGGCCTCATTTTCCCACCCAAGAGTTTTGGGCGGTTCATTACTATGAAGTACCTCTGTAGAGGTACTTACTATGAATCTGTATGTAGATTGCATCGTAGAGGAAAAACTATTCTGGACTTGATGAGAAAGCCGGTTTTGAGCAAGAGTTTTTACATTTACATTTAAGTCATTTAGCAGACGCTCTTATCCAGAGCGACTTACAAGAGTTGTCTGCACCTGTCACCTGTCTGCTTACATGATCTATGTAAAATCTTCCTTGATTTTGTATATGAGGAGTCTAGAGTTTAGAGAATATTTATTGTTGTTTGAATGTGTTAAGTAAGGTAGGACATGTTTAGATTACACTTAGTAATATTAGAAGCGAGGTACAGATTAAAAGCTGTTATTTACCATCTAACTGGAGAGCATTACTCTGCAACCATATGTTTTGAGGGGCTATTTTTCAAAGGGATATTAAAGCATATCTTGTTGTTTGGGAAGAATAATGATTACCCAGGTGTAATTTTCTTCTGGCCTTTATGCTTTGAAAATAAGAAATATCACAAGATAATCTTAGTCATTATCTTTTGTCCCATGTTCTATGGGCAGTTTTATAGTTTTGAGATGGAGTGATAGTTTAAGCGAAGGGGATACGGAAACATCAGCATTTCTACATAGTATTGCACTCTATCTGGTCAGTCAAAAAGTGTATAGGTAGAGTGATGTCACCCATAAAATAAAATATAAAGTTTTTATTTCAATCTTTTGACTATTTGCTCCTTGTTATCCATGTAAACACATCTACCTTTCTGGTTCATCACTCTGTCCTCTTAGTAAAATAATCCCCACAAAACAATAACAGAACAGCAGACATTTGTCTGATGCTGGCTGGGCTGTGCTCTGTTGCCAGGTAACACTGGGACTGTTTGGGCATGAGGAGGAGGTGATCTCCAACCCCCTCTCACCTGGGGTCATCAAGGGCATCCTCTACAGCAAGTGCTACGGGGAGAGGGAGGCCGTGCTGCAGCAGGAGCTGGTCATCCACATCGGCTGGATCATCTCCAACACCCCCGAGCTGTTCAGCGGCATGCTCAAGATCCGCGTCGGGTACGAATAGAACCCGGGAGGAATAGAGCTAGGCAGGCTGTAGCCATGGCCATTCTGATCCTACAGCTGGGTGGTTGTTATTATGTTTGTCTCTCAAGTTGTCTGTTTGAGGATAGCCATCTGTGGTTATGAGATGCATTGTTTTTGCTTAGTATTCTGCTGGTATTGGTGTAGGTGGATCATCCAGGCCATGAAGCATGAGTTGGAGATCAGAGCAGGTGACATGTCACCCCAGGATATTTACCAGATGTCCCCCAGCGATGTTAAACAGCTGCTGCTGGATGTCCTTCAGCCACAACAGCACGGCAGGTAAACACACGCACGCACACAAACACACACACACACACACATTTTGTATTCTATTTTATTAATTTCCCTATTCGTTACCCATCCCAGGTCCTGGATCAACATGCGTCAAATCGATGGTTCCCTCAACAGGACTCCCCATGGCTTCTATGACCGAGTGTGGCAGATTTTGGAGAGAACTTGTAACGGCATCGTAGTGGCAGGGATCCATCTCCCACAGGTAGTGTTGGTTATTGCAACAGTGACATTATAATCCTTTATTTACATCCTCAAACTCCACATTTAATCACATCTCTGAAGGACCACACTATAGGCCCCCTTTGACAGAAGTGAAATGCCCAAAAAGACTGCATATTTGAAGTAAATTAGGCTGCTTGGCCCAACAGTTGATTAAAAATTATGGTTTGAATGCAGGAGATCCTCAATGCATCGCATATACCCACTATATATACCCACTGTTTATTTGAGTATGTGAGTTAGTCTTTTTGGTAGTAATTGGTCATCGGGGTGTTCTTGCCTAAAGCATTACTGTTAAAATCTCCACTTTCCTTCCATTGCAGCAACCTACACTATCTGACATGACCATGTATGAGATGAACTTTTCTTTGCTGGTGGAAGACACACTGAAGGACATTGTGCTGCCTGAGTACAGGCAGATAGTAGTAGAGGTAAGGGAAAATCAGATTTCACTGTAATTTACAGCTGCATGTTATCCGTACACTACTATTGGTCAAACAGGACCCTCCTTTGACTATCTTACCCACGCATTTCATCTAGCAACATTTCCACCACATTGGGTTTACAATACAAAAATTCTAATTGTACACACATATTCTCATGGCTCTATTTTCTTACCTGTCCTAATCTCCATGGTTGCAGCTGCTGATGGTGGTGTCCATAGTGTTGGAGAGAAACCCGGAGCTGGAGTTTTCGGAGAAGGTTGACCTGGACGTTCTGGTGAAGGAGGCCTTCCATGACTTCCAGAAGGACAGGAGTCGGGAGGGGATGAAGAAACCGGTGGGTGCCTGCCCTACACTCTCCACTAGGCTCACAGAATCTAAGGTTGGATCAGACCACTGTCACGCAAGCTCCTTGGAGTTCATGTAGCATGCAAGCTTAGCTGTTGTACGCCCACGATGATGTACAGTACAAGTTATCTCAGCTAAGTGGAAGCAGACCGCATATTCGAGGGGAGGGTACCTTGGGTGCTTTGGCAATAATTTTTCTGGTCAGTCTCGACTAAATTCATTAACGGTGAATGGTAAGGATGGGTATAATTGTGTTACTTGTTATTCATATCAGATTATTTCCAATCTGAATAGTTGTTCATTCTGCATTTCGTTGCTGAAAAGCAGTGCTTTGTTATAGAGCTTTCGACAGTTTGCACTGTATATAACAGTACTGCTAGTTTACAATGAAAAAACATTGTTGTCCGCAGGATGACATGGAGGAGTTCTATAAGACACCTCCGATGGGCAGGAGAGGCACCTCCAGTTACCTGACCAAGGCTGTGATGATTCAGCTGCTTCAGGGAGACGTGAAGCCCTCCAAGGATGACCCTTGCTCGGTCAGCTAAACTAAACCCGTTCAGCGGAGTAGAGGAATCCACCTCTACTGTACTTTGTCGAACTACTAACAACATGCTAAATTAGTCAGCAGCACTGACTGTTGTTCCACCAGCAATAAACTTGTTCTGTTAGCTTCAAGCTATTAGGACAGAATGTATCAGATCTTATCAACACCGTTACTACTGTTAACAACATTGAACTCTTACCCCCTGAAATCCTTGCATGTAGACTTGTTTGTATAGCATTAGCGTTGTGGGGCAGCCCCCAAAACTAGAGTTGAATCCCAGTGCACACTTTTTTTGTCTTAAGTCTTCGGAAGTCCAGCTCTTTTTGAAAGCCTGATCGCTGTATTTTTCTGAACGTGGTTAATACACAGTCATTTGAGTTCCTTCACTCTTATTAAAATGATATATTCATTAAGTTGTTTATGTCGATGTGTTTACACGTGGTTTGAGTGTGCCTATCCAGTTTAGTGAATCTGAATTGAACTTTTTCAATGTGTGTGATGTTTGCCATTGTGTTCCGTCACTCTGTCAAGGGGATTTTGGAAGCTCAACACTAGTTTCAAAAAACAAACTTGTGGAACCTGTGACATCCTGTTGATTTATTTGCTTAGGTTCATCATGTTTGAATTTCGTGGAGCATTACCCCTGCTATATAATATTTGCCTTGTATCATTGAAGATAAGCTAAATGTGTAAAAGGCTTTATAATCACAACATGGTGTAACATGTTTATTTTTATTACGCCTGCAGTTGCAACAGAAATGTCATGATTATTCAAGCGTGTCTAGTTGTTCCTGGGGGTATGTGTATTGTATTGAATCCCACCACTAGTAACTCCCACTCATGTCAGCTTAGCTGCAGTCATACCAATCTCACTGCTGGAGCTGGAAAATCACATAATTTGACATACAAAGGAGGGTTAGACTGAGAAAAGCAGAGGAATTATTTCTGCGTAGGACTCGATACATTATTTACTTCAGAATCTGTTCTAAAGCTACTCCAACACTTGGACAGGAGAATGGGATTGATAGATTGAGAAAAGCTTAAAAGGTCATGGTTGTAGGGAAGGTTGTTTCAGTGTTGAGTGTTCTGAACTAAGGAAGTTCATAAATATGGGTGATATTCAAACCATGCGAAGTATGCTCATCATACATACTGTACATGTATGCTTTAGTTATTATTAGTTAGAGCAGAGTACATAGTCTGCAATCTAGATCAGGCCGGTGTATGAAATGACAGTGACATTTGTGGAGAGCAATTTATTAATATGATACACTGTTATTTATTGTACACCTCTGTCTGATGCTTCATTAATTGAAGAAAGCATTTCATAGGAAAAGCAAATATGCTGGTTGTATATGTTACACTAACTTGATACTTTATGACCGGACTCATCAATTCACAGTTCAATTAAAATCTGCAGAGCAGAACAATCTTTCATATTTACCGAGTAAGGCTGCATCCCCTCCTCATCCCTGTAAAAGGTGTAATGTTTTCTCTTAAAGAACTCCCATAAAAGTTAACTGTGCATTAAAGTCAGAGTATGTCTTTTGCTGGCAGCCGTAAAAGCATTTATTTGCCAATCTGTCTCAAGCGTTTCGGCCTGACAGTCAGAGCTTTTTTCCTGCTCCTACACCAACACACTGTACCATGAAGGGCATCAAAGACTGCGCCACTTGAAGAGGTCTAAGCCAATGTTTCACTTTTTTCGCAACATTATTATAGTCACTTTATGGTCTTAGGAACCAAAGGGCTGAATAAATAATGAAAGTTAATGTAAAGTGTGTGAAAATATATTATACCTCCTACAGTTTTTCTTTGTTTCATGTAAGATGATAGTGGCTGTAAGTAGGTGAGATCCTTTTTCACAAAGTATGTTTCTATATCACGTTATTCTGTCTTTCTCACTGATTGTCATGTTGCAGATACTGACAACAGGCATGTTTTTTTCACACCTACTCTATCGCCCACTTCCTGCAAAGTGAGTTGGTAATTTCGCTTTCAATTTTGCATTTACTATTTCAATAGAATCCACGCATTGCATTGATCCATTTTAGCACTGACCACGTTTGCATGGTCTGAAAGGAGACATTGAAGATGGTTTCAAGCTGCTTTGTGATCATTTTACAGAGATTCCATTCTGTTTCTGCTTTCATCAACATTGTTGGTCTTTGGTCAATCATGATGAAGCCATTAAAAAAAAAAAAAACATTATCACAATATAGGTCACCTCTTTGCTTCAAAGCCATAGTGACCCCCTCCCTTTGATTTACATGCACACCTCAAATAGAAAAGAAAAAAAAAAAATATTCACAAGAAAAAGCATAAATGATTGACTGAAATATTACACAGAGGTCTGAATAGCAGTGTCTGCTCTCTCCCGCTTCTCTGGACTTCTCTGCCAAATTCTCTGAAAGGCGAACGCGTACAGAAAGGGGTCCACACAACTGTTAACAAAGGCAAGGCACTTAACAAAGTCCCGTGTCAACTCCCTAAAGGTCTTTAGTTTAGCAGATGTAACAGGGTGTGAATACTTCAGTAAGATAGCTGAGATGTCCACAATGTTAACAACATGACCGGGAACCCAGAGAATGATGGTCACAGTCACTCCAGTGACCAATCTGGTCATCCTTTGGGTGCTGAAGAGGGCTGTCTGGTTCACTCGCTTGTGAAGGAAGAAATAAAAGGTGACCAGAATGGAACCCAGAACAAAACCCACCAATGTCTCAAAAAAAAGAACAGCCCCTCTTTCCCAGTCCGATTTAGTCTTTGACATCGTAGACCAGAACCTGTAACCACTATATTCCTTGTCGCAACAGCAGGCCCGGTTAGGATTCATGCAAGTCCCCATAGTGCAAGTAGCAATACCTTCTCACCTCTCCTTCCCAGCCTGGCTCACTGATGGGGTTAGAGAACCGACACGTAGCGCTGCACACTCATCATAGTCACAGTTATGATATTGATATATAGGCTGCAATAGACCATGAAGGAGAAGAACTTGCAGAGCCCACGGCCAAGATTCCAACCACACAGGAGGGAATAGATCCGCACAGGGAGGGAATAGATCCACACAGGAGGGAATAGATCCACACAGGAGGGAATAGATCCGCACAGGGAGGGAGGCCAGACACAGGATGTCAGAACAAGCCAGAATCAGCATCTTTCAGTGTGACATGATCTATTTTTACCTGGCGCAGAATGACCACCACGACAGCGATATTTGCCGGAGAGGCCCACTAGGCAGCACAGTCCCATCAGTGTACTGGATACAACGTTGCCAGGATTCCTTGAGGTGATGTTGGAGATGGAGATGTTGAGCTGATCCATGGTCATGACTTGAGAGAGATTGGTGTGATGATCAGAGTGGTGTGAAGTCAGGAAGCTCACTGTTCTTCGCGCTTGCCCTGTGCATTGTCTATTTTTAACCACATACTGCGCCTTCATAAAGTATTCATAACCTTTGACTTATTCCACATTTTGATGTGTTACAACCTGAATTCAAAATCTCACCCACCTACACACAATACCCCATAATGACAAAGTAAAAACATGTTTTTAGACATTTTTGAAAATACTATACTCCACACTGTAGTATCCCTTGATTGATTGGTGGATTTTATTTGACCATTTAAAAATACAATACAACCATACCATTTTGTAGCTCTAGTCTCTACTTTTATATAATGTAAAAAACACAATTTCGAATTTTGCTACATAAGACCAAATGCAGGTAGTGAGTCACAAATGTGGATACAATGCATTTAGAAATGTGTTGAGAATAACACAATAACAAACATTTTTTTAAATGTATTTCAATTAAGGTCCTACTTAAAACATGTTAAACTTTTACAGCTAACCCACATGAACATCTATTATAGTATACTATAGTCTAAATACTGTAATATTACTATATTTATATACTATAGTATTCACTGTAGTGCTTTTGCTGACTTTACTTTAGTATTTACTCTAATGTTTTTGCGGACATTACTAGTATACTATAGTATTCACTATAGTGTTTTAGCGGACTTTACTGTAGTGTTTTTTGTGGACATGACTGTAGTATAATATAGTATTCACTATAGTGTTTTTTGAAGACATGACTGTAGGTTAACACTTCATTTGGATAGTCCATCTGTAGATGCTCTAGACCCCTCAAACTCAACTCTGGACATCGAAGCCAGTTCCACTGCATTTTCTTTATTGTTCCGCTCTAATCAGGGACTGTGAATACTACAGTATACTACAGTCATGTCTGAAAAATCACTACAGTATACTACAGTCATGTCTGCAAAAACACTACAGTGAATACTATAGTAAATACTGTACATACAGTGGCAAGAAAAAGTGTGTGAACCCTTTGAAATGACCTGGATTTCTGCATAAATTGGTCATAAAATTTGATATGATCTTCATCTAAGTCA
Source organism: Salvelinus sp. IW2-2015 (assembly GCF_002910315.2). NCBI lineage: Eukaryota > Metazoa > Chordata > Actinopteri > Salmoniformes > Salmonidae > Salvelinus > Salvelinus sp. IW2-2015. The sequence continues at coordinate 54,673,891 of NC_036855.1, forward strand.
CAACGATAGACAAGCACAGTCTGCTTAAACTAATAACACACAAACAATTATACGTTTTCATGTCTTTATTGAACACGCCGTGTAAACATTCACAGTGCAGGGTGGGAAAAGTATGTGAACCCTTGGATTTAATAACTGGTTGACCCTCCTTTGGCAGCAATAACCTCAACCAAACATTTTTGTAGTTGCGGATCAGACATGCACAACGGTCAAGAGGAATTTCGGACCATTCCTCTTTACAATACTGTTTCAGTTCAGCAATATTCTTGGGATGTCTGGTGTGAATCGCTCTCTTGAGGTCATGCCACAGAATCTCAATCGGGTTGAGGCCAGGACTGGGCCACTCTGTTGTTGATTTACTTCTGTGTTTTTAGGTCGTTGTCCTGTTGCATCATCCAACTTCTGTTACGCTTCAATTGGCGGACAGGGCCTTACATTCTCCTGCAAAATATCTTGATAAACTTGGGAGTTCATTTTTCCGTCAATGATAGCAAGCTGTCAAGGCCCTGAGGCAGCACTGCAGCCCCAAACCATGATGCTCACTCCCCCATACTTTACAGTTGGGATGAGGTTTTGATGTTGGTGTGCTGTGTTTTTTTTCTGCACACATAGTGTTGTGTGTTCCTTCCAAACAACTCAACTTTAGTTTCATCTGTCCACAGAATATTTTGCCAGTAGTGCTTTGGAACATCCAGGTGCTCTTTTGCGAACTTCAGACGTGCAGCAATGGTTTTTTTTGGACAGCAGTGGCTTCTTCTGTGGTTTCCTCCCATGAACACCATTCTTGCTTTGTGTTTTACGTATCGTACACTCGTGAACAGAGATGTTAGCATGTTCCAGAGATTTCTATAAGTCTTTAGCTGACACTCTAGGATTCTTCTTAACCTCATTGAGCATTCTACGCTGTGCTCTTGCAGTCGTCTTTGCAGGATGGCCACTCCTAGGGAGAGTAGCACAGTGCTGAACTTTCTCCATTGATAGACAATTTGTCTTATGCAAGTCAATAATTCTTAAACTTATGGTCTTATGAGATCACTTTTGTTTGAGGCATGGTTCACATCAGGCAATGCTTCTTGTGAATAGCAAACTCACATTTTGTGAGTGTTTTTAGGGCAGGGCAGCTCTAACCAACATCTCCAATCTCATCTCATTGATTGGACTCCAGGTTAGCTGACTCCTGACTCCAATTAGCTTTTGGAGAAGTCATTAACCTAGGGGTTCATATACTTTTTACAACCTACACTGTGAATGTTTAAATTATGTATTCAATATAGACAAGAAAAATACAATAATTTGTGCCTGCCAGCAGCAGGTTCGGCAGCAGCTAGAAGGCCGGCAACACCGAACACCTGAGCTGAACAGGAGGGGGAGCCAAAGCGAAGGCTGTTGTGACAGTACCACCAGTACCATCGGCCTGCGCCTTCTGCTGGAGGACGACACGCTGGAGACGGGTGTGCGCTGTGTTCCATACCTCCTTGGCACGCCGAAACCAATCGTCCACCACAAGAGCCTCAATCTGACTCCGGTGCCAGGGTGCCAGGGCCGGCAGATAGCCTGGAACACACTGAAAGGGTGTGAGGTTAGTGGAGGAGTGACAGATGGAGTTTATGCGTATTCTGCCCAAGGCAGAAATGCAGCCTACTCCCCCGGCCGGCCCTGACAGTAACTACAAAGGTACCTACCCTGTTCCTGATTTACCCTTTCCACCTGCCCATTTGATTGGGGATGGTACCCGGAGGTGAGGCTGACCGTGACCCCCAGTCGTTCCATGAAGGCCTTCCAGACACGGGAGGTGAACTGAGGACCACGGTCAGACACGATGTCCTCTGGGATCCCGTAGTGCCGGAAGATGTGAGAGAAGAGAGCTTCTGCAGTCTGCATGGCCGTAGGAAGACCAGGCAGAAGAATCAAACGACAGGCTTTGGAAAACAGGTCCACAATGACCAGGATTGTTGTGTGCCCCTCCGAGGGGGGAAGGTCTGTGACAAAGTCCAAGGAGAGATGGGACCAGGGTCATTGTGGAACCGGCAGCAGGTGGAGTTTGCTCTGTGCGCAGGTGGAGCAGGAAGAGACATAAACCCGGACGTCCTGGTTCAAGGTGGACCACCAGTACTTGACGGAGAGACAGTCAATAGTACGGGCTATACCCGGGTGCCCCGACACAGGTGCTGTGTGTGCCCAGGCGAGGAGACACATCAGAGGGCACGTAGGTATGCCGCCCGGGACAGTGGGCAGGTGAGGGCTCCTGTTGCAGGACTCGACGGATGTCCTCGTCCACATTCCACACAACAGGAGCCTCAATGCGGCCAGGGGAATAATGGGTGTCACTTTCTTCCTCCAATCCTCTGTGTCATGCACATGGGACAACGCATTGGCCTTGACGTTCTTAGATCCCGGCCGGTAGGAGAGGGTAAAGTCAAACCTGGAAAAGAATAGGGCCCACCTGGCCTGACGCTGGTTCAGCCTCTTCGCTGCTCGAATATACTCTAGGTTCCGGTGGTCTGTCCAAGCAAGGAATGGGTGTTGAGAACCCTCCAGCCAGTGGTGCCATGTTTTCAACGCCTTCTTGACGACCAGAAACTCACGATCCCCCACGTCGTAATTTCACTCCGCGGGAGACAGCTTCTGTGAGTAGAAGGCACATGGATGGAGTTTAGGTGGCGATCCAGTGTGTTGGGAGAGAACAGCCCCTACTCCCACCTTCGAGGTGTCCACCTACAAGATGAAGGGCAGAGATGGGTCAGGATGAACCAGAACAGGTGCGTTCATAAAACGTTCCTTGAGTGCACAGAAGGCTGAATTTAACAGTTGCCTTATTCAGTCTCCGGTAATCGAGACCTCCGTCCTTCTTCACGAAAAAGAAGCTGGAGGAGGCCGGAGAGGTGGACGGACGGAGGAATCCTTGGGCCAGCGCCTCCTGGACGTAGACCTCCATGGCTTTGGTCTCTGCATGCGAGAGAGGGTAGATATGCCCCCGTGGGAGGGTATAACCAGGCAGTAGATCGATAGTGCAGTCCCATGGGCGATGAGGGGGCAGGCACGTGGCACGAGTCTTCGAAAAAGCCACCTGTAGGTCCCGGTATTCCTCCGGGATAGGGACGTGGGTGGCCTGGTCTGGACTTTCCATGGAGGTGGCACAGATAGACACAGAGAGACACCTCCCCTGATACTCCTGCGACCAAACCAACAACCTCCTCTCTGTCCATGATATCCTGGGGTTATGAAACTGTAACCAGGGGAAACCTAAAACTACGGGGTGTGCAGTAGAGTCTAAGATGAGGAAAGTGATGCGTTCATGATGGTGAGCAACTGTGAGGGAAATGGGAATTGTGGTCTGGCACACCAGTCCTGTTCCTAGGGGACGGTTGTCTAGGGCATGGACTGGGATAGGGGGTTGTTAAGGGACTAGAGGAATGCCTAATGATAAATTGCCTGGAGAGGGCCTCCCGTGTGGCGCAGTGGTCTAAGGCACTGCATTGCAGTGCAAGCTGTGCCACTAGAGATTCTGGGTTTGAGTCCAGGCTCTGTCCCAGCTGGCCGCAACCGGGAGACCCATGGGGCGGCGCACAATTGGCTTAGAGTCATCCGGGTTAGGGGAGGATTTGGCTGGCAGGGATGTCCCTGTTCCATCGCGCACTAGAGACTCCCGAGTCCGTACGGGAGTTACAGCGATGAGACAAGACTGTAACTACCAATTGGAAACCACGAAATTGGGGAGAAAAAGGGGTAAAACATTTCTAGTGCAAATGCCGCCATCTATCCACATTCATCGCTCCTTTTGCCTCGTCCCACTGAACCGTACAGCTTTTTCAATTCAATTCCATCAATCCACAGGGTCTTAAAAACAGTTATAACAGTCCGTTTCTTAATAGGTGCGTGATTATCAATAACTGGAAGAAACAAATGCATCAAGTGCAGCGTCTGCACGGTCCTCACTACACACATCAGACCAACATTTTTTGGGGGGCAGCCTAGCGTGGGATAACACGTTTAAATGTCTTAATCACATCGGCCACAGAGAAGGAGAGCTCACAGTTCTTGGTAATGGGCTACGCGTCGGTGGCGCGTAGCCCATTACAGGCAAAGAAGGTGTTTAGTTTGTCTGGAAGCAAGACGTCGGTGTCCGTGACGTGGCTGGTTTTCCTTTTGTAGTCCGTGATTGTCTGTAGACCCTGCCACATACGTCTTGTGCCTGAGCCGTTGAATTGCAACTCCACTTTGTCTCTGTACTGACGTTTCGCTTGTTTGATTGCCTCGTGGAGAGAATAGCTACACTGTTTGTATTCGGCCATATACCCAGTCACCTTTCCATGGTTAAATGCAGTGGTTCATGCTTTCAGTTTTGTGCAAATGCCGCCATCTATCCACAGTTTCTGGTTAGGTTGCTTTTTCCCCCCCACATTATCAAGCAATGCACACATATTATCCAGATGATTAATGTTAGTACTTGGTGGACAATAGCAGAACCCCAAAAGAAGAGGCTTTTGTGAATAAGTGAAGGAGAAAACCTTTTGAAGCTCACTATGGTCTTTTTCTCCTGCCCTATTCCCATAGTCATTTCCTGGACTTGGATAACCATGTTGTGGATATTGAGTCTTCACAACCCTTTGCTACCACCTGGTGGACATCCCCTTGTATAGACATGCATAAGCAGAAATACCTATATCAGTCCACCAGGGGGCAGCAGAATTCACTAATAATAATGACTAATCTTGGTAAAGAGTTTGTTGTCCTAAAATGACGAATTACTGTCTCCTGGATGTCAAAATTCTCAATTAAATCTAAGAACAATGAGCAAAAACAAGTTCTGTATCAGTTTCACAATCAAACCTCCCATTTTTAAGACAGCATCTTATATATTACATGTTTTCTTCTCTGCACAAAAAAGGAGGGGGGAAAGAATGACAGACTGTAAACTGTTAAGATAAACAAATTTACTGTTTTTGCGCACTAGCCAGACAGAGTTAGCTTTTCCACCAGATAATCTTGCTAGGAACAATACAAGGTGACAATGTGAGGGAGCTGGCAGCAGCCACTGCTTGGCTTGGCCTGAGAGAGCAAGCCCAGAGCTGCTGAGCTGGGGAGAAAGGGAATTCTGGGTGATGTATTGTTGTGCAGACAGATGACCTGTGGATATGGGACTACACAACTCTCTCTCTCTCACTCACTCCTTGAATCTAAGTATTCACATGGCAGTGTAATCAGCCTTTTCCCTGGAATAGACGGAACATGATATGTCAACATAGAGAAAGCATGCAAAGTTAGAAAAAAATACACTGCTATTATATCTGATACATAAGGTGTCTCTGATGTTCTCTCCTAGACTGCCAGAGCTAGTTCCCTTAAAAACAACTCAAGCTTTCCAGTTTGTTTCAATTTTTTTCTAATGAGAAAAACAAAACATCACGACCTTATCCATAATGTTCATGAAGCATGTTTGTTTGACTTATTGCTCGCGCAAAACAACCAGATCAAAAAGTTTAAAACTGGATAAATGAGACTCATGCCTCTGCTGCAAACGACTGGTTGTCAAGTAGAGGTCATATTGTATCTTGCATTTCTTTACAAGCTGAATATGGTGTTTGGCCTTATCATACTCCTTATCATACATACTTATCATTCTCCCATATACAACATCTGTGCAGAACAGTGCTGTGGCTTGTAGTAAAACACATTGATCTTTCTCTTTATCTAAGATTGATGATAGCCATGAAATCACTGCAAATACTATGGTACTGCTCCACTGAGATTACAGTTCATGTTGTTAGTAACACAACATTTTGCATCCCGGGGCAGTTCTGAGAAGAGACTATCTTTTCATTACATCTGTGCAGTGTGTCAGTGCAGAAAGAATGAATTAGGAAGACCCGTGACATGGAATAGGTCCTACAGGCACCCCATCCCTCATGTGCTGGCAGCAGAATAAGGAGAGTGACATGATGACATACACCCATCAGCACATGCCTCATGTCAGAGATCTATCTCCTGCCCAACACAGAGAACTTTAGAGATAAACCAGAATGGATGATCTGAGAGCATTGTTGATGCCTGGAAACATGTGTTACAGAATCATACAAAGCATCTGCAGAACAGGAGGCTGCTGGGGGGAGGATGGCTCATAATAATGTCTGGAATGGAGTGAATGGAATGGTATGAAACACGTGGCAAACATGTGCTTGATGTGTTTGATAGCAATCCATTGATTCCATTCCAGCCTTTACTGTGAGCCCGTCTTCCCCAGTTAAGGTTCCATTGGCCACCTGTGATCTGCAGTATACGCAACCTTTTTTCAGTAGTTTCACTTTCAGCATATATTGAGTGCTTAAATGCAAATAAGGATAATTCATATGTTTTAAAGATAAAAGCATCCAAATCCTACAAACCATATTGTTTCAGCATTTAGTTGTCACGCTGCTGGGGCAAAGCTGCTGCAGAAAATACAAAATCAAGAGAGCAAATTATAAACATATTTATCTAACACACCCACCCTTAAGGAAAACACGCAGGAAATAGGATAAAATGCACATTTCCATCAATTAGCAGTGGTTGATTTTTAAGTGCAGTATTGTGCTTGGCACTCCTTGCCATGTCTCGGCTGGCAGAGCCTGTGTGTGTTGTGGCAACATAGGGGAAGAAATAGCATGGTTGCTATTTGTGTGTATAGTTTTGATTTTCATAACCATGAGCTAAAACCAAAGGGGAGAATGTGTATCTGCAGTGGCAGCCTGTGCAAGTCACAACTCCGCTAAAGGCTGGTGGATGCCAAGGCATGGCATAGGTCACGCTCTCTGTATCACACTCTCACTCATCACTTAGTCCTAATGTTCGGTTCACCCTCAACACTTTCCTCTTGACGTTGCTCTTTCCTCTTGAAAAACAACAATGCACAATGTGTGACTGATTCATCCCCAAAGTATGATTTGTCTTCTTTTTTTTAATGACGCTTCAAACATTGACTATATTGGCTGCTGTTGTATAACGTTCAGGATGAACTTAAAATTATGGATAGTTCGAGTCTCAATAGTACTATACTGTGCTTAGTTGACTACTGTTGTAGGATATACACATACTGCAATATGCCACTTATATTGCCATCATGTACAGTACCAGTCAAAAGTTTGGACACACCTACTCATTCCAGGGTTTGTCTTTATTTTTACTATTTTCTACATTGTAGAATAATAGTGAAGACATCAGATCTATGAAAAAACACATATGGAATCATGTAGTAACCAAAAAGGGTTAAACAAATCAAAATATATTTTGATTATTCAAAGTATCCACCCTTTGCCTTAATGACAGTTTTGTACACTCTTGGCATTCTCTCAACCAGTTTCATGAGGTAGTCATCTGGAATGCATTTCAATTAACAGTTGTGCCTTGTTAAAAGTTAAGTTGTGGAATTTCTTCCCTTCTTAATGCGTTTGAGCCAATCAGTTGTGTTGTAACAAGGTAGGGTTGGTATACAGAAGATAGCCCTATTTGGTAAAAGACCAAGTCCATATTATGGCAAGAACAGCTCAAATAAGCAAAGAGAAACGACAGTCCGTCATTAAGTCAGACATGAAGGTCAGTCAATCATCAACTTTGAAGAATCTCAAATATAAAATATGAACTGTTTTGTTTAACACTTTTTGGGTTACTACATGATTCCATATGTGGTATTTCACAGTGTTGACGTCTTCACTATTATTTTACAATGTAGAAAATAGTCAAATAAAGAAAAACCCTTGAATGAGTAGGTGTGTCCAAACTTTTGACTGGTACTGTATATGTACTTTTTGTTTTGATGACCCTATGACCCAATAAAAGAGAAGATAGTATTCTCTCCAACAGATGGAGCTTTCAAAATGTTAAGCATATTCCTCCATTTCCACCTCTGCATAAATCATCAGCACTGCTGGCAAATGTTGCGTTGTTCTATCTCCTGTTTCATCTCAGAACAAACAAGAGCCTCTCTAGAGCCTTCAGCCAGGGGAGCACTGACACTCATATTAGAGAAGGAAAGGCTGTTTAATTTGTCTCGTGTCCAGCTCTGATACGGTGTGTCTGATACGGTGACTATTCCCCAATCTATTCATTCCGATGTGCATATTGATGTGGGTTTTATCTCCCTGTGATTTGTTGGCTGAGGACGGCAGGATGCCCTGCGATATCCTCTGTAGTCCCACTGCGGGATGATGTCATCGCCCTACGGATGGTTCCAGGGATAAAGGAGTGTGGACAGGCTTTGGGTTTGGGAGTCGATTTGCCATGGGAAGCCGTTCACAAGCGCATTATACCCCCATTATACCGCTAATGTTACGCAGTGCTGCCTCTTGCGCTCATTTCCCTCAGATTCTCTGCTGGTGCTGGTATGTTCATGCCTGTGGCTCCAACATTAAGCAATGCTAACCACAGGCTGAGCAGGCATACACAAGAGACTACAAAGGGCTTTGAGTCTCAGGGTTTGAGATAGTGTTCACTTTACTCTTAGACAATCAGCAAACAAATACAAGAGAATAAAGCTTTTGGAAGCGATAAATCATCAGGAAGAGACAATAAAATATTTATATTTGCAGATGCATCAACAACAGTTAATGGCCCCATGGAATGGAAAGGGGAAACGAATCATTTCCAGTTCCAATGTCTTAAAACTATCTCTGCTAGAATCTACGCTCAATAGGAAATAAAATATTCAGATTATTTATTGTAATATATTCCTGGAGATTCTGAGGAAGACGTACCCTGGAATATCAGCATCTGACTAAATGAGTTTAGAGGAACAAGGTCATTGAGTGTGAAATCATTCTGCTGTTGCACTATGGGTGCCGTAATTGGTGGAGTTACAGATGAAAGTCAGTGTCTTTTTGAAGTTTGTTGATTGAGTTTATTATATATATTATATTTGCCAGCAGCATACCACCCTGCATCCCAAGCTAAGCAGGGTAGGTCCTGGTCAGTCCCTGGATGGGAGACCAGATGCTGCTGGAAGTTGTGTTAGAGGGTCAGTAAGAAGCACTCTTTAACTCTGGTCTTAAAAAGACATCCCAATGCCCCAGGGCAGTGATTGCCCTGTGTAGGGTGCCGTCTTTCAGATGGCACGTTAAAACTGTGTCCTGACTCTCTGTGGTCATTAAAAACCCCATAGCACTTATCATAAGAGTAGGGGTGTTAACCCCGGTGTCTGGCTAAATTCACAATCATCCCCAGCTTCCAATTGGCTCATTCATCCCCGCTCCTCTCCTCTGTAACTATTCCCCAGGTTGTTGCCGTAAATGATAATGTGTTGTCAGTCAACTTACACAGTAAAATAAGGTTTAAATAAATATTTAATGTGGCCTTGTGTGTAAAAAAAATATCCACAGGCTCACCAATAAATTATGTAATTCGATACACCTTGTTGCATGATAATTTTGTTTGTATACATGATCTCTCTCAATTACTGATTAGAACTTCGAGCATATTGGAGGAAACTGGCACAGGATTATAAAATGAAAATTTCTGTTGGGTACATAGCTAGCACCTTATGTAAATAAACTGAGCATTGAGTTAACTTGCTCAAACATGATGACCCCGATGCTCTGCTGACAGCTTTGATGTAAACACATTTCAGAGGAGTTCTTTAACCCTTCCTCACTGCAAAGATATTTCATTGTGACTGCAGGTCCTCTATTGCCTCTTTGAATTAGGATTACACTGATCCAAGCCTGAAAGGAAACTAGGAGCTAGTGGCAATAGCAGGAGCAGTGGGACTGGGGAGCAGAGTCAGTGTGAGAAAGGAGAGTGTGTGAGATTAACGAGTGGGTTAACAGATACTTTCATTCTCATTCCCCAGGCCAGGATGCTAGGGTTAGGTGCAAATAAACATGAACATCATGCATCCTGAAGGTTTCCACCACCTTTTTTGGACCTGTACTAAATAGTACTACCTTTCTAAGGTAACATAATCCTTTACTTGTCTAAAAGGGCCCTTGAGGTGGAAAATGTCAGTAATGTTTTCTGCACATGTGCAGACTGAGGTAGAGGAGGAGGATGTAGGTATTCGTCCCCAGCATCCTGTGGTGTTTGGAGCTGGAAAGCTGCGGGAGCTCACGGAAGAGTCCCAGCCCTGACTTGTCAGAGAGAACCCCTCTTTCACAGCAGGGATGGAATGGGAAAATGGAGAGACAGGGGCAAACTCAGGCCAGACAGAACACTGGAGAAGAAATCTGGTACCCTCCTTTCAGGGTGAGAGGAAGGGGAGGGAACGTGATACGCGGAGGATCGATTTTATGGAATGTTGTAAGCCTACTGTTGTACTTTTAAATACAGTATTTTATTCATTTATTTTATTTAACCTTTATTTAACTAGGCAAGTCAGTTAAGAACACATTTTTATTTTACAATGACGGCCTACAACAACCAAACCCTCCCCTAACCCGGACGACGCTGGGCCAATTATGCGTCGCCCAACACTAGGTGACCATGACAAAACCAAAGCAGCTGGCCAGACCATTTCTCCAATCCACACCTTGCCTGAAGGTGTAGTACTGCTGCTCCCCTCTCCACCAAAACAAACTTTCACCTTTGCCAGTGACAAGGCTACCTCGGTCAGGTGCTGACATGCCCAGTAGCTCTGAGACTCTTAGCTCCTGTCTTAGCTTGGAGTATAGAGCAATAATCCACCGTATGCGCCCCTGTTCACCATTTCGGCCAGATCGCATTCGGTTCAGCATTTGAACATTGGAATTCAGTAACTCATGAGAGATATAGAAAGATAAAGATTGAAACTGTGACAGGGATCACGACAGAGAGAGTAACAGAGAGAGAGGGAGTAAGAGAAAATAAAAGGGGGGGTATCAGCTGACACAAAATATGGGTTAGGCGCCAGCGTGACCTTCTCGTGCTGCAGATGTTATGCTCTTTGAAGCACATTCTTACCATCCAAGGGGGAGTCGACCAGTCTATAACACAGACGGGCTCTCCCTGTAGTGGGCTAAGTCATTTATAGTGTAACGTGTACAGGAGGGTCAGGCAGGGCAGAGTAGAGGGGGATCCCCTATCAGAACTAGCCTGGGTCTGCCCAGAACTTTATTCCGAGAAAGAATAGACTGCAGTCCCACTGAACACCAGTGATATGGATACAGTCATTAAGAAAGAATGAAGAATAGCCCCTGGTTGTTCATATCTAAAACCTTTAGGGTGTTGCTGCTCTGCTATATGGCATGCTAGCATGAGGAAGCAGCCAAGCTGACTGTGAACTCACTGCTCTACATTGAGATTAACACCAAATGCTTTATGCGCTGCAGCTCCTCCGGTAAATTGAACATGGCTGCTTTGAATGAACTGAGTATTGTGAGACATTTGCAATGAGCGTTTCACAATCCATCCTACAGTACTACTGACTGCCACAAGATGGAGATGGTCAGCATTGATTCAAGAGAGCTATCTGAAAGAAATAGCAGCATAGTCCCAAACAGGTTCAGGAATATGGTGCCTCACCTTTTTAATCTGAGTTAGTGTATGCATTAGTCTATATGACAATAACTTACCATAAACTTACAATTGTAATTATTGTAAGGACAATAATAATAGTCAATCCCAGGAGAGTAGTCACATTTATTGTGTTTTAAATGATTTTACCCATGATGTTTCATGTTCAAAAACCACACCTTACACATCAGCACAGAGAAGCAATATCAAGGAGCCCCTGCATCCAAGACAAATCTGTTGACCAGACTATGGTATGTATCATAACCGTGTTTAGACAGATACACATGGATTGTGATGTACATATCATATAGCATTTCCCATTTCCTTTTCCTGGTCAGTGCAGCTCAACAGCTGATCTGTCTACCACTCTACCAAACCACCATGTTTGTGTGTCCCATTGGTCTGTCTGTCCATCCATATATGTCATTTCTGGGAAGAGTAAAAGCTTGGTCTGAAACCCTAGCCTCTATGCTGTTTTCCCCTTCATGAGTATCACCTTCCATGCGGTCTGTAAAGATAACGGCTAAAAGAAATTTGGGCGGGGGTGAGGAGGAGAAAAAAAGACACATATGTTATATGAATACCTACTGTCGTACGTTCGGGGTCCCAATGTATGAGGAGCTAGAGAATGTAGGTCTCTAGCATCCCTCTCTCAACTGTGACAGCCTCTCCATGAATGCTGTCTGACCAAACAGGTATGTGTGGCACGGACAAGGTCATATCCTCAGACGCATAATCTCCAGGAGGAAGAACCAATCCCCAAATCTGTCCATGTTTCATTTGCTCAGAGAACAGCCGGAGGCTTAGAGGATCACTCCTTTTTAATACGTCTTTAGATGCTGATGCACCTCTTGATTTAATCTTGAATTTTTTTTCTTTCAGAAAACCCCTCTCTGTTGTCATTCCATACACGTGTGTGTGTGAGAGTGTGTGTGTGGAGGGTGGTCTGTAAGAGACCTTACTTTTTCATTGGGGACAGGCTGCTGATTGGCAGCACTGTGGTTGAGAATTATGGGTAATGATTTTGTGTGAATCATTTAAATGTTTGCTGAAGGTTGTCTAACATTTACCATTTCAGATAATCCTGTTCACTTCCCACATCTGTCTACATGGGTTTGTATACACTGAATGTAAAAAACATTAGGAACATCTTCCTAATATTGAGTTGCACACCCTCCCTCCCCACTTTTGCCCTCAGAACAGCCTCAATTGGTCGTCCTTTGGGTGGGGTACCATTCTCGATACATACAGGAAACTGTTGAGCGGGAAAAACCCAACAGCGTTGCAATTCTTAACACACTCAAACCATGGCACCTACTACCATACCCTGTTCAAAGGCATTTCAATCTTTTGTCTTGCCCATTCACCCTTTGAATAGCACAAATACACAATCCAATTGAACCTGTTTCCGCCCATTCATCTACACTGATTGAAGGGGATTTACCAGGTGACATCAATAACGGATCATAGCTTTCACCTAGATTCACCTGGTCAGTCTATGTCATGGAAAGAGCAGGTGTTCCTAATGTTTTGTAAACTCAGTTTATATCTGTATGGGTCAGATCTGGGTTCAAATAAATGTGTTGAGTATTTGTATTTGAAATACTTATTTTCTGCGACCAAATCAACTACTTTAATTTTTTTGTATTTTTTTTCCAAACACATTGTAATATCAATGAGAACGAACATACCCAAATTTTAATGCATGGAGTATTTAAATATTTTTATTTGAAATACAATCGTTTGTGTATTTCAGTATTTTCAAATACACACCAATACTTTCCAAGTGTATTTCCAATTACATTCCACTATTCAACTACGTGTATCTTCAAAGAAAATATATCAAAATAATGACTTTGAAATATCTTGAAATGAAAATAATTGAAATACCCTAAATAGTATTTGAACCCAGGTCTGGTATGGGTATACTATACCATGATGCTGATTATACAGTACTATACACTCTCAGAAAAAAAGGTACGGTTAGGATACAGTATTGCTCCCTCGGGTACAAAAATATCAAAACACACAATGTACAGCATCTTCAAATATGACTTTAGATGGTACTGTTCAAATCAAAATCAAATCAAATGTTATTTGTCACATGCATGTGTTTAGCAGATGTTATTGCGAAATGCTTGTGTTTCTAGCTCCAACAGTGCAGTAATATCTGACAAGTAATATCGAACAATTTCACAACAATGCACACAATACACACAAATCTAAAGTAAAGGAATGGAATTAAGAATATCTACATATTTGGATGAGCAATGTCAGAGCGGCATAAACTAAGATACAGTAGAATAGGATAGAACACAGTATATACATATGAGATGAGTAATGCAAAATATGTAAACATTATTCATGTTCTATTATTTATTACCCCCCTTTTCTCCCCAATTTCATGGTATCCAATTGCTGGTAGTTACTGTCTTGTCTCATCGCTACAACTCCCACACGGACTCGGGAGAGGCGAATGTCGAGAGCCATGCGTCCTCCAAAACACAACCCAGCCAAGCCGCACTGCTTCTTAACACAGCACGCATCCAACCCGGAAGCCAGCCGCACCAATGTGTCAGAGGAAACACCGTACACCTAGCGACCTGGTCAGCGTGCACTGCACCCAGCCCGCCACAGGAGTCACTAGTGCACGAGGAGACAAGGATATCCCTGCCGGCCAAACCCTCCCTAACCCAGACGACGCTAGGCCAATTGTGCACCGCCCCATGGGCCTCCCGGTCACAGCCAGCTGCAACAGAGCCTGGGCTCAAACCCAGCGTCTCTGGTGGCACAGCTAGCACTGTGATGCAGTGCCTTAGACCACTGCGCCACCCGTGAGGCCCAGTGTTCTATTATTAAAGTTGTCTGTGACTGAACTGGTCGGTACCTTTTAAGGTACATGTGTGGAATATCTAGTATAATAGTACATTTTTGGACTCAATATTTTGAAAATAAAGGTTCAATCGTTGGAGGCATAGCTTAATGAAGGCGTGTCTTTCAGTTAGTTATTTTTGGCCACCCATGAGGCCATTCACTAGTTATCACAGCCACAAAGTCAGAATTATGGCTAACCCGGCTTATTTCTACAATTTCTCTTCCTAAAATCGAATTTTAAACCTAACCCTAACTTTAACAACACTGCTAACCTTATGCCTAACCCTAACCTTAAATTAAGACCAAAAAGCATTTTGGTTTTCATAAATTTTTACGATATAACCAATTTTGACTTTGTGGCTGTGGTAACTAATGACAAACATCCATGAGTGCAAGTGTTGTACCAGTTTAAGTGGTCTATGGTTATGTTAATTAAAGTTTGAAGTTGTGAAGTCTTTTTAAAGGCTTACATACTGTAAGAGCATGCGACAATAAAGAGCTGTAATTTAAATTGGAACCACCTTAACACTACACTGAGTGACCTTGTCAAGGCGAACAGACCTCTTAGTGTAATGGTTAAGGTGTTGGCTTGACAGTTGCTTGTCCCAGGTTCAAGTCCTCATTGAGGCCAGTCCCTTGAACTTGCTACATTGGTGTCAAAAGTGGAATAGCGGTGAAGTGTGTACACGTGAGGGACTTGGTATAGAGAAGAGATACATATTTGCCACTTAAAAGGAACAAATGGCTTTGTCAATGTGGTGGTACCCTAAAAAGGCAAATCTGTACATTTAGTCTCTTTTAAGATACGAACTGCAAGTGTACAATTATGTACCTCTAACTAATGGTACAATGGATGTACCTTACATGGTACCACAACAGCGACAAGCGTTTGTACCCCTTTAAGTACAATTCGGTACCATTTTTCTGAGAGTGTATTAGATGTGAGTGACCCAGGTATTTGACCACCATCTCATGTATACATGATCTCTCTCAAATACTGATTAGAACTCCAAGCATATTAGAGAAAAATGGCACAGGATTATAAAATGTGTCAGGATTTGAGCGTCTAACATGATACTTCAATTACTCCTAAAACCCCTCAGTTATTTCTGTAGGGTAAATACCTGGTCTATACAGTTTATACAGCAAATGGACTGAGCATTCAGTAGACTTGCTGAAACATGACCTTGATGCTTTGCAGCCGGCTTTGATGTTAACATACATATTTCAGGGAAGTTCTTGTTACCCTTCCTCACTGTGAAGTGAGTATACAGCAGTATATTACTGTTGGTAGTGCTAATAGTATACAATACTAATAATATACAGTAGTGTGTGAGTGATCCAGGTATTTGGCTACTATCTTATTTATGCATTATCTCTTTCAAACATTGATTAAAACTTTAAGCACAGCAGTATTGCTGTCCTGCTGAAAATGCCTCTGCAACCCAGTCTACTTGGATTGAAAGATTTTCTGATGTTGGCTGAAAGTGGATAATGTGATCTAATTCAGTAAGCTATTATCGTGTATAGTCTGGTAATACATCAAAAGCGCATTCTTAATTTTTTTACGAGACAGTAATTTACTGCAGTGCGACAACAGCGTACAGTAGCATTGATTTGGATTCACCACCATTAGAGAGGCATTCATTCATTCTGTGTGTGGGTGAGGATAAACATAGACCACGTATTCCAAACCAAAGTATTAAAGATGTTTGATCTCAGTAAATGTGGCTATTTCTTAACATGAGTGCAATGCCATATAACTCCGGTGACATATTCAGGACAAATAGAGCAAAAAAAAATAATCAAAGATCCTGTGTCCTTAGTGTCATTGTACCTGTATGACATCATCGCATCTGCTTACCTTCGTGTGTACCTATCCCATTGTTAGTCAAACATTATGATGATGGCCCTGTTTGTGTTTATGGTGTTTTGGCTCTAAATAGAATTATGTACCCGAACTTTAACCCAGAGAGAAGACTTCACTCACAAAGTTGAAATCCTGCCAAACATAGGAAGTCTTGGATGGGGATTGTGAGATTTTCCGGAACAGGGTTTATACAAAACACTATAGAACTTTAGAGAGGGTACAGAAGACATGTGGGGAGATTTCTCTTATCAAAGGGAATCTGACAGGCATAGAAATTCACAGACGTAATGGATGGTTTTTGGAGTTCAAGTTTCTCATTCATGAGGATGCATACTGTGAGTGGGGGTATGTTTGATGTTTGTGCAGGGGTGGAAGGGAAGGTGTGTTGAGCCTAAGGAACTGAACAGCCATTTGCTCGGCACTTTTGGACGGATGTGTATTGTGCTTCAAGGCCATGCACACTTTAGAAAAGCTCTACCATGCATCAAACAAACTGTATTGCGCAGTGAAAAATTACTTAGTTGGTAACCGAGGGGCAATGCTAAGCAAAGCTGTGAAAAGGTAGTACTGTATTTCGGCTGGTGGTTCAGTCAGGGCATAGGTGTGCATTTTCTCACCATTATTGGTTTGATCTAAGCTTCAATGTAATGTTGACCTAACAATTTGGTTGGTTTTACAGAAACTACCAATAAGATCACGATTGAGTCTAATGTGAGTCATAGAGGTAGTTTTGGCAGTGGGTTGAGATGTAAGAGGGTAGTTGTCATAAGTGGTGTAAAAAGTACTCAATTGTCATACTTGAGTAAAAGTAAAGATACCTTAACAGAAAATGACTCAAGTAAAGGTGAAAATTACCCAGTAAAATACTACTTGAGTAAAAGTCTAAAAGTATCTGGTTTTAAATGTATTTAAGTACAGTGGTAGAAAAAGTACTAAATTGTCATACTTGAGTAAAAGTACAAAGTAAAAGTAAATGCTATACATCAAATTCCTTATATTAAGCAAACCAGAAGGCACTATTTTTGTATTTTTTTAAATTACGGACAAAATTCAGACATAATTCACAAACACAGTAGTTGTGTTTTGTGAGTCCGCCAGATCAGAGGCAGTAGGGATGACAAAGCTTTATATTGATAGGTGCCATAATTATGTCCTGCTTGAGTATTCTAAATGTAATGAGTACTTTTGTGTGTCAGGGAAAATGTAAGGAGTAAAAAGTACATTTTTTTCTTTAGGAATGTAGTGGAGTAAAAGTAAAAGTTGTCAAACATATAAATAGTAAAGTAAAGTACAGATACCCCCAAGAACTACTTAAGAGGTCATTAAAAGTATTTTTACTTAAGTACTTTACACCACGGGTTGTCATATGGTCAAAACAAAAGTGGAAAAATATTCTACAATTAAAGTAGAGTGGCTACCTTCAATTTTACATTTTTATGCAAAGTAATTAACCATTTCAAGCATTAATGCCATGATTCTCAAATAGACCGACAAATATTTTTTGGTTTTTAAATCAGTAATTATATTCTAGAATTTCAATTGAAAAACACAATTTCCTGTTGAGTAAGATTCACATGAATTGTGTACTGTGATGTTACCTGCCTCATGCTTAACAATATTTGTATATTTTGTTCAAGGCAAAAATGTATTGCTGTCAAATTTTACAGTTGAAATGTAATTTCTGACCACTTTAAAAATGCAATGAATTATACTTGTGAGCAAACATTCTGTAGGTGGCAGTAAATTGTCATCCAGGCTTTACACCTGTTCAAACAATACACTCTAGTTGGCAGTATGCACCCTTTCAGTTTGTTTGCCAACTTATAGATTTAGTAGAAGAAAATGGACTACTTGACTACTACTAAAATGGAGATGGCCTCAATGGCGCTGCCTATGTGGTCACAGACACTATAATGGGACATATATAAAGATGATACCTAAATCATTCTCTACGTTTACCACATACGACTTGGAAATATCCATTTGAACGGCCCTTCAACTGATAATTACTAGTGGGAAACTCATCTATTATATTCTGTGTCAATCATAAACAAAAAGTACAGCTATCAGACTTGTAAACAAATTATAGTATTCAAAAACCATATTAATAGACAGCTTTTTTTACATCATGTTATCAAGGTAATTTCCTTAGTAGGTAACGTCAGAGGTCACCATGTGGGAGAAGTTTCCAACTAGTAAATACCAGTTGGAGGGCCGTTTAAATAAAAATGTTCCACTCTTATGTCGTAAACATAGAGTATGATAGAGACATCATCTATATACATGTCCAATTATGGTATCTGTGAGAGCACAGGCAGCGCCCTTGAGGTAATCTCAATTTTGAAGTAGTCCATTTTCTTCTTCTACTACTGCATTGAGTTAGCAAACAAACTGAATGGGTGCATACTGCCATCTAGAGTGTGTTCTTTGAACAGGTATAAAGCCAAGGTTGGCGATTTACTGCCTCCTACAGTTATGGAATGTTTGACCACGATTATAATTAATTGTCTGATCCCTCCTGATGACCCGGATGGAATAATGTGATCCTTCCTTCACCCATAGGAAGGCCCACCAAGTTGACTACTTTCAAATGGTGGAAGCCCTCAATGGCAATGACCATGCCAAAAGAGGTTTTAGCCGTCTAGGGTCCTCTATCTAACTCTATGGTGGTAAATTCACACTTTGCAAATTACTACATTTGGTTCAAAATTGTAATAAAACAAATAATACACTGCATGCATTTACTCATGCCTTTAGTAATATGTCACAATTATAACCAATTTAAATTAAGTTATATTTGTGTGTGCCATTATGGACAAGAAAAGGGTGTCACATGCTGCTGATGTTAGTGTCGGTGGAGCTTCCCCTTACAGGACTCCCAGAGATCCCAGAGATCCTTCACTCCACCTCCATCTAGTCTCAGATCCATTTCCTATGGGGCCAGTCCCTCTGGGCTCCTCTTCATCCCATGTAAATCAGCTTTACCGCTCAGGCTCCCCTGCCCGCAGTGTGCCAAACCCACATAGATCTAAACACCTGCTAAAACATCAGTCTTCCCCCTACATTTCAAAGAATTACTGCACACACACATTTCACCTGCACATTTTGTGTTCCATATTTCATTGTAGGACACAGTAGTTTTTGTTGTAATAAATGTGTATGACTGTATTTTCTAACCAAATGGCCCTTCATGCGTAAAATGTTTGCTCAGCCAAGACAAAGACATTGTGAAGACTCTTGGAAATGTGATTTCATGCAGTGTAGCTCGTGTGGCTTATGGTGTCCCCACCAGCTGAGACAGGCCATTCAAAGCTGTGTATAGAAGCCCATTACAGAGTTTCTTCATTTCCTTCTCTGTTGGTAACATCCCATTATGTATCTCATTCACTTTGGAATTGAGAACATGTGAACTACCTCAGGTAAACTGGGATCTCCCATGGACTTTGGCTGATGGGATTGAAGACACAAGCTCCAACTGCAGTTTGGATAGTTACAAGTGCTTTTTTAATTTATACTCCTAAAAGTATGTACAGGGGATTCCTTGTAATTTTATTTATATTTTTATAAGGAGTCATTTCATTACTTAGCTGTCAATATTCAAAAAGCTCTCTATTGACATATTACATTAATATCAGTATATTGGCGTACTGTACAAATCCCTCAAAGCATAACCCCATTGCTTCATGTCTGACAGAATTCCTAGATATTACAAACACAACTTAATGCGTGTCCTGAGCGTGTAAATAATTACCATGAGTGAAATGATGTCACGTCTACAATTTGGTGTGCATAATATGAATTGTCTCCAGAGAGAGGGGAGTGCTCAGTTCAGCTGACACATCCAAACAGAGCAGCTACTCATTCTCACCAAACAGGGCGGAAAATCGGAGACAAGAGCCTTTCCCTGGACTTCCAGTGCTCGACCAGTGCGACACTGACAATGGCAAAATGCCTCCTCTCTGTCTTGGAAGTCTTTCAAAGTGCCCTCACAGATCAGCAAAACAATCCCTATTGTAACACATCATTGGGATACAAATGTCATTTCTTTGACATGTGTAATTACTCATGCTAGAGGGAGGGCGTGATGAGGTAATTACCATTTTTTTATCGTGCCGACATGTAGGTCCTCAGGCAGGCCAGGGACAGTACTCCTAATGAAGAGAGTTCTGTGGGTTCACCACCCCCAGCAGCCCTCAGCCCCACAGGCTCAGAGTAGAGTAGGCAACTGAAACAGGGAAAGCGAGAGAGAGAGGGAATAGAGTGTGTGTGTGTGTGTGCGTGTGTGTGTGTGTGTGTGCGCGCGCGCGCGCGCGTGTGGTGTGTGTGTGTGTGTGTGTGTGTGTGTGTGTGTGTGTGTGTGTGTGTGTGTGTGTGTGTGTGTGTGTGTGTGTGTGTGTGTGTGTGTGCGTGTGCGTGCGCGTGCGTGTGCGTGTGCGTGTCCATGCGTGCGTGCGTGCATGCGTGCGTGCGTGCGTGCGTGTGTAGAGAGAGAGACAGACAGACAGACAGGCACAGACAGAGGAGCAATGTGAGGGAATGAGTGTACGTAATACACTGTCTCTTCAAGTCCGTCTTAATAAGACAGAAAGGCTTTTCCTAGAATATAACGTTCCTGACGGTTCACCATTTATCATGTTGTGACTCAGGGCGGATAATGTATTAATGTTTATAGCATTTTGCATGGATTTGTCACATTAGTGATTTTGAGACTACAAATGTCAGAATAATTAGTTTTTCTTAACCAGTTTTTCAATAATGGATAATAACATAATATCAGAAACCAGTATTGTGTTTACTGACTGAGGTTAAATCTATTTTCTATAGGATTTGTGGAACTAAATTTGACAGAGAAAATGTTCTGCTGGGTCAGCATTTAATGGACCAGTTGTGTTGTGTTCATACAGTATATTCATTTGATTCATTACACCAACACATGAAAAACACAAGTTGTTGTTTTCTTTGGTTGTGAATTGGCTGCTGTACATCTCAATGAAACAAGGGCTTGGCACTCTAATATCAGGGTCAAATGTCTTTGGCACGTAGAAACTAATGAAAATGTCTTCCCAAAACACATAAATCCAATACTTTTCAACTGTTTTCTCAAAAACTAATTTAGAGCGCGCCTTCCAGAAAATGAATTCTTGATTAGTACTAATGTGGTTTTGTTCAACGACGTTACTGAGGTGGAGATTGAATTACTGCAGTTGAATGTCAACATAACGAGATAGACGACTCAGACTTTATGATGCTTTTGGTCATGCAGTGGTCCTGTTTTAACAGAGGACAAATTGTCTACGGAATTTAATTGATGACTCGTCTATTTACTTAAATATGGTTTTGCTGCTATTTTAGCCTAGAGTAATCTGATTTATATGTGAAAATGTCTGTGGAGAAATGAGACGTGACTTGGTTCGACTTTTGAGGGGAGACATTTTTTCGCTTTCTTTGTATAAATGGACAGCCTACTCAGATGGTTGAGAAACCCATAACATTACTAATGAAGGTGGTATCAGTCTTGAAAATATGGTTTCACCTGGTTATTGATAACCTCTTTCTACTAGGCCAGATCACTACCCTCTGTAATAGTGCAATAGTATGAATGATACATTGTATGATACCGGTAAGTTTTATAACAAGTAAAATACACCATCCCTCTGGCACACAACTTAAACAAACTCTCTAATGAATGACACAAATAATTATACAACACAGGAGAAAGCCAAAGATATCTCAATGGGTATCTCTTTCAACTTCAATCTGTTTGACTCATTATCCCTTCAACCCTGAAGGAATCACACCCAAAAGACGTTAAGGGTGCAGAATAAACACAGCCATTGTGTATAAAGTATTATGAGTGTGAGTGTGCACGTGCGCATGCATGTGGGTGTATTAGGTGGCAGAGAAGGGTAGATGCAGTCAGAGGTGTCATTATTGGCCCATGTGACCTAAGTGTCAGCAGTACTCGTATGGCATTGGCTTTACAAGACAGGTGAATGTGTCCCACTGTTGCAGGCCCTGAAAAAGCCTTTAGGAAGTCTGTAGCATGGATGACGTGCACAAGGCTTTCCTTTTCACTAACACAGTTTAACTTCAGGGCTCACTGCCCTGAAATGCCTTGATTATACTCAGTATTTGTTACTTCTGGAATTATCAGTGCATCAAACCCCCTGCAATTCCAGCTAATCCACCTATTCATTCTGTAATTAAAGGATAACTACAAAATAGATGACTAAATCAGACCTATACTTTGGAAATGGAGTTTCTGCTCTTCTTTCTAGGAACAATACGGACAATAACATGTTACCACTGATATAGTATTTTATCTAACGAGCAGTACAGACCTGCTTCTGGGTTTTCCAGTAAAGAACATAGAATGCATCTACAGTATGTATTGCGCTAAGGGGGACATCATGCAGTCTTCTGGCATGCTCTTGGGGGTGGTAAACGAAGAGCCGCTGTTTCCAATCAGAAATAAATGACTTTTTATTGTTTAGAAAGTCCCAGTGCATGTGTGCAGGTGCCCAGTCTGGGTTGTTATATTATGAAACTGGATCTCAGCAGAAGGCCGAACCTAAACCCCGCCAGGCCCTAACCAATCAACACACAGCGCAGCACTCTGCCTCCTGCGGGCTTTGGGGTCAAAGCACTTCATTCTGCAAACCTGTTGAACTTGGAAGGGATTCCTAGTCATTCCACAGTGGAATGAGCTGGCCGGCATGCGGACAGAACCCGTCTTATTTTCACAAACCTACATTTCAAGCTCAGAGACGGGAGTTACAAATCCACTTGAATTCAATAATACACATTTTTTATTATTATTTTTATTTGACAAAGTATGAAGACACTATTACTAGATAAGGGGACATAATATTACTCTCGGCTCATGTAAAACCTGTAATTGTGAGTTAAATAGTTTTGCATTTAAATAAACTGCTTCCTTCCAAGGTCATAAGTTCAAACGTGCATCAAAAAGCACTAGGTGGAATGGCTCCAGTTGAGCTTTGTCATTTAACTCAGCTATCTCACCTCCCGTCTAAACTCTCACCCTACAAGGGAGGTAGACTTTCACCTTCCTTGCACTAGCTCTTTCAGGGCATCCAAATACACGTATAATTGCCCCCGAGTGCTGATAAGATTTGAAATGCCATCCGTGATCATACTCTGAAGGACTGCATGTTGGTGTAATATCCTGTCTCCATTGTATAGATTGAGTGTGTGACAGGGCATTGTGTCACTCCTCAGGTCACTTCATCAATGAGACCCTGCTCCTTCTTTTCTTGTCTTCAGGATAGTCACTGTGCTTCTTTTAAAGGTATACTGCAAGATTCTGGCAATTAAGTCTACGTTAGCATACCTGTAGAGTTGGCTCACAAAACGACCTCTAACTTCCTTCATACTGCACGCAGAGACATACGATGGTTCATCTGTCTCTGGGTAAGTAGAATAAAGGATTAATACGGCATGAAAGTGACACGTTGTTTTCCAGGGAGTAGTCTTGTAGCTCTGGAACGTTTGTAGGCTTTTTGAATGATATTCAACGGACAAAAACATGGTCTTCAGCTCAAAAACTTCATTAAAGGCATCTGGCAGAAGTAAATTAATCCACAAACGCAAATATATTTGTATAATTATCTTAAATGAATGCATTTTCATGAATTTGATGATCGTCAAGCCCATTCAAAAGATTAGGGGACAGGACCCGGAAGTATGACATAGTACGACGTCACTTCCACATCGTATTGCCAGAATCTCCCAGTATCCCTTTGAACAAATGTTTGATGCAGGGACATACACACAGGGCCCTGGACATAAGCGACATAGGTGGTCATCTAGGGCCCCCGGCCCCTGACCCCTCCATTAATCTGTTGAGGGTTATAATAGTAGAATACACAAATTTGGCTGTGCAGTTTTGCTCTGACAGTCACTCAACTAGCCTATGTCAGCTAAAAGATATTAAAGTGGTAAATTAGTCAACCCAGCTATTGAATTACAGACCAGGCACATGCCCAGGCATTCATACCTCCAGTGGGCCCCCATTGATTTTGTTAGTCAGTCTCACTGAGATATATTAACATGGCATAAGTCATGGCAAAGTTTGTAGAATTTCAGCAAATTTGCTTTAAAACTGCATATTTTCTCCCCAAAAGGCTGGGGCCGGCCCTGCACACACACACACACACACACACACACACACACACACACACACACACACACACACACACACACACACACACACACACACACACACACACACCACACTTATCTTAGTACAATCCAAAATGAGAAAAGCAAGAAAATCAACAATACAATAATCCAGTGTGGTGCCCTCTTTGAGATGGGGTCAGGAGCTTGTCTCCCTCCATTGTATGGCCCTGGAGCCCAAAGACAAGGTCGGCTTTCCAGGCACTGACCCCAGACAATAGGCCCAGGAGTGGCGAGTGCTGACAAACAGCATGAGGGCCCCCAAGTTTATATTGGTGATCAAGGGAAGCGAGGGAAGAGAGGGAGGGGGCAGGAATGGAGATGAGGTCAATGAACTTCACACCTCATAGCTGGACTTTGATACTGACCATCAAAAGCTCTTCAGAAGCCACTGGAAAATGTAATTGCCTGCCCATGTCCTCATGTACCCTCTCCCTTCAGTAAAGTTGTCAGAATGTCTTGACTTAAA
The DNA here is from genome assembly GCF_002910315.2 of Salvelinus sp. IW2-2015. NCBI lineage: Eukaryota > Metazoa > Chordata > Actinopteri > Salmoniformes > Salmonidae > Salvelinus > Salvelinus sp. IW2-2015. The sequence continues at coordinate 54,698,760 of NC_036855.1, forward strand.
TCTGCTATCTTATAATACACTATATGTTTCAATGTTATGTCTTCAGCAAGACGCAATTTCACATAGAAGATGACATCCCTGTTCCCAAATATCACTTGTGTTTTCAACCCCCTTCTATTTTGTGGTGCGTTTTACAAACAAGCAATACATATTTATAAATACATCAAAAGCAACCATTATACCCTCAGTCAGGGAAAGCCACAAATTGGGAATTAACGTCTCCAAAATCAGGGATGAGATGACCTCTTGGAAAGACAGGCTAAAAATACAACATGCCAACATGTCTTCCACTTTGCTGCCTGCTTGCTCTGGAAGGTTGTGTTTTTCCTCTCGTGATTTATTTTTACAGGAGATGTTTACCCAGGAACTTTGAGTGAGCTGTAATTTGGGCCGTCCAGAGTGGCTTTGGGGAGAGAGAGGAGGCTGTGGCCTCTGACCGCTAGGCTCCTGCTGTCCTGCTGATAGCATGTGCTGTGCAGTGGGTGCCTCAGTGTCCAGGACTCCATCTCCAGAAGGTCCTGAGCTCAGTCACATCCCCCGGGCCCTGGGCACTGCCCTAGGCAGCAAGTGTTGTGGGCTGGGCCTGTGGGCCCAGCAGGCCATGCCATGTGGCACAGATGGCTCCCTCATGGGTGAGAGCTGCATGTTGGCACGTCGTTGCGGAGCATGGCCTAGTCTGGATCTCACAGCCCTCATTATTCAATTTGCTCTGAAGTGACTCACTCAGGGAAAAACTTCCTCTAACCCTTCTCTCTCTCTCTCTCTCTCTCTCGCTCTCTGTCCCTTCTCTCTCTCTGTCCCTTCTCTCGCTCTGTCCCTTGTCTGTCTGTCTATCTGTCTGTCTGTCTCTTTCTCTTCTTCTTTTCTCTTTCTCTTTCTTTCTCTTTCTCTCTCTCTCTCTCTCTCTCTCTCTCTCTCTCTCTCTCTTTCTTCTCTCTCTCTCTCTCTGTCTCTCACTCTGTCCCTTCTCTCTCTCTATGTCCCTTCTTTTCTTTCTCTCTCTCTCTCTCTCTCTCTCTCTCTCTCTGTCTTGTCTCTCTCTCGCTATGTGTGTGGGTGTGTGTGTGTGTGTGTGTGTTTTCTTTTTGTGTGTGTGTGTGTGTGTGTGTGTGTGTGTGTGTGTGTGTGTGTGTGTGTGTGTGTGTGTGTGTGTGTGTGTGTGTGTGTGTGTGCAAGTGTGTGTTTTGAGTTATTTATGTTTTTGTCTCTCCAGATTTTCTTCAAGGTTAAAGCATGATCATGATCCAGACATGCATTAACCAACACTAATGTTCCATTTGGGTAAAAGATACACTTGAACAATCTGGGAATGACATCACCATTAATGCAACTTCCATTTAATTTGATCTAAGTACCACATGTTTAAACTGTCAATTAGACTGGGATGAATGTAGTGTAAGCTGATGGTGGTCAAAAGTTTACTGATGCACTGACAAGGTTTCCCAGCATGCACTGCTTGATACCTGTTGTCTGTCTACTTTGGATAAATATTTCATTTTATCTGCTAGCATAGTTCGGAAGGATTAATAAATGTTGCCTTAATATGCTCGATCCTTCTGCTAGATGTAACTGCAAATGTACAGCAACATACAGTATTAATGTGAAGTTGTATAATATATTATTATTTCTGTTAGACTATTCTGAAACCAGCCAAAACGTGCCTGAATATCTCGAAGTACAGAATCCTGTTTCAAAAAGTTCTAACAGAGTGGAGGCTCCTCAGAGGAGGAAGGGGAGGACTATCCTCCTCAGTGATATCTTTTTTTTTAATGTAAAACATTTCAAAAGTTTCAAAAGTACAAAATATTCACGTCGTCATATAATTTATTAAAACACACTGTCTTGCAATGAAGGTCTACAGTGCCTCAACAGCACTCTGTAGGGTAGCACCAGTGTGTAGCTGGAGGACAGCTAGCTTCCGTTCCTCCTCTGGGTACATTGACTTACATAGACTTACACAGTAATTATGACAACTTCCGGAGGACATCCTCCAATCTATCAGAGCTCTTGCAGCAGGAACTGACATGTTGTCCACCCAGTCAAAGGATCAGAGAATGAATCTAGTACTGAAAACATAAGCTACAGGTAGCTAGCACTGCAGTGCATAAAATGTGGTGAGTAGTTGACTCAAAGAGAGAGAAAGACAATAGTTGAACAGTTTTGAACAAATTCATTTCTTCAAAAATGAAGGAGAAGCAAGAGAGAGATTTCATTATTTATTTTTCAGTTTCGGTTTCACTTACTTAGCTAGCAAATGCAGCTAGCTAGTTTAGCCTACTCAAACACCCTGCTCAAACAGAGGGTTGCTATGTTAGCTAGCTGGCTATGACTATCCAACACAACACTGGAACTCTTCCAAGTCAAGGCTTTTGGTTTTACTAATTTATTGCCACCGGGGCCCGCCGGTGTAACTGCTAAACTGCTAACTGACACTGTAAAGTTACTGCATGATTGAAGCGGGGTTACTAATGAGTTAGTTATGTTAGATATGTTGACTATAAAGTTACTTTAGCTAATATGGTGACAACGATGTAGGCTGTGTGTAGCAGTTATGATATGGTTTGGCTTGGAAAGATTTTTTCGCCTGGTCACATACAGCTGATGTGTTGTGCATTGAAGTCCACAAACGAAGGGATAAGGTGAGAGGAGGAGAGCACATACAGTAGATGCAAGAAGGTATACAACGTGGCTGCTATGAATGTGAACTGTGTTTATGTGTGACAAGGGGTGTATACATTCCGCCAATTCTGTTGAAAAACGTTTCTTAAACGGAAGCAAATGGAACGAAACGGGGATAAACATACCTGAATTTGTCCAATAGAAACTCTCGTTTGCAACTGTTGGACTAATGATTACACCCTAGATCAGCAAGATGCAGGCAAGAGTGTGCAAGGCGGTATTGAATGTGTCGCTGTCTTTCCATGTGTCACTGTCTGTCACCTCAACATTTTCTCTCGACCTGTGTGCACTTACTGTGTGTTGTATTCTTTCATTTATAGGCTAGGTTGTAGCAACCTCATTATGGGTATAGGGAAAATTCAAGTATCATGTAGTAGCCTAAACCTATCAATGTTAAATTGACCTGGGTGAATGGAATATGAATGACCGTCATCCAAAATGCTGTAATAGAAATAAGACTATGCTCATGAAAAAAAATTGTCCTCCCTCATCTTAAACGGCATTGACCGCCAATGAGTTTTAAATAATGCATGGGGAAGATAAACTCTATTCATGCTCTTCAGTATTCATCACATGAGATTAAAAACTATCATGCAATTCATATTTTATCCTGATATAGATGAATGATGGCAGCGTTATGCTCCACAGGGAGTGAAGAGGAGGAGAGCTTGAGTAAATACACATTTTCTTTGTTGCAGCCTTTTTGAAGATCTGAGTCTCATTTGCACAAATGAGTGACAGCTGGTCCCCAAAACAATGCTTCTCTTATCCTCCTACAATCCATAAATCCAAACTAATTTAGGTAATCCCTGACAAATATTCTCTTTGGATCTGATAATATTCATCAAACCTTCCCTGCTGATTTCCCACGCCCATGTGGCTTTATGTGCAACGGTACATACAACATAGAGAGACAGACACAAAGGTATTTAGAAAGTGAAGTATTTTTTATTGTGCCTGTCATAATACTGGCTAATATATCTGTGACTAGCTCCGACTCAGAGATAGACGTTAAGACTTTCACAGGACAGGTCAAAAAGCCTTCCGCTTTGTGTGGATTACTGCACTGTAATGTTTTATGATCTGGATTTCCACAGCGTCCACTTAGGTTGATGGTCTCAYAAGGGGCTGTAAAATGTAGTGACCTAGTGCAGGGAGGAGCAGCATTATTCTCAGTAAAACACTGATATACTCTTGGGAATACGTCTCAAACGGCTGGCTAGATGGGTTGAGAGGAGAGGAGTATACGCCGATCATCTGCCATGCCCTCCTCCCCTTCACCCCCAAACCAACGTCTCCATTTACATGCCACAAAAGTCTCGCCACACTCATTTTCTTCATAGATAGAGTTTAAAAAAATAACACAACAGAACAAAGTAAACCAATTTAGATGGCTAAAGCATAATTGATGGTATTACAAATATAGKAGTGGATTMTGATCTGGCACTCAAGGGTGCTTGCGTGCAGTCCTGTTGACAGTGAGGGATAGGAAGCGCTCCCTTTGCTTTTCTTCATCATTCGAACATGCAATCTCATCCCATCTCTGAGTCCATCTATGGAGTCCAAGGACCATACATCTGGTGTGATGCAACAATGCATTAACTGTTTAAGTAAATTCCCGCTAAAGCTGTACTCTTGTAGGATAAATGATCAGCCATTTGTTTTTTCATGCATTTGAACAGAACATGATTGTTTTAACTGAGAACCATTTAGAGGTTTGAGTTTTAAAATGAACAGCAAGGACTAAATTAGGTAAATCTTCTAATGTCTGGAGAACAAGGAGCCGTGCAGTGACAGGTCGAGTTATGCTCGGAGAGAGCTACTTATGCCAAATGCTTCTGTTGTGTAATTGAGGAAACTACCTAACTCGTTAAAAGGGCAGATCAAAGCAAACACTTTTCTTTAAACTATAAGGTTTACTAAAGACAGTAAGAATGGAATAATGCTGACCATGACTTTTTGTTTTTCCAGACCGTAGCATCCTTCATCCTCATGCCCTGCTGCCTCCATGTCTTTGTCTCATCTAACCTATTAAGCTAGTATCTCAGGCCGCCAGGGTGCCATGTGACAGCAACAAACACACTCTGTCATTCTGCTGTGCCCCCGGGCACCCAATGAGGTAATGCTTCTCCATTCACAAATAAAAAAAGGTGCTCAACAAAAAAAACTGGAGTCATAAAACGTCTCAATTTGTGGGACATGGGTTAATTGGAGCTGCTCGCATAACCATGTGCCTGCCAACTTCCTTTTCAAAAAAAACTCTTATGAATGGCTAACTGTAGTTAACACTGGTGCCCTGTAATGACCAGTGCTGGCTTAATGTCTTCTCCTATCTGTTGCGACCTCAATGGAACGAGCCTCTCTGTTTTCACATTGCATTGCCATGAATGAAAGTTAAACATTGCTTTTGAAACCATCATGGACTATGGTGTTTTTTTGAAGGGTTCTTATACATCACTCTACAACAGTAGTGTACGTAGATCTTCATCACATTGTCAGTATATTGTTCTGTGGGGTTATGTCATTATAAACCCTATTCATACAGGTTGCTCTAAGGTGGAGACTAAGGTGTCCCTTCAAGACTGCTCTTGTCACTCACCTCACACGCTCTCTCTGTAGTTCTTCCACTGCTATAGCCTTTAGCTCAGACAATATAGACAGATCCTCACCTCTCGCCCATTCTCTGTCAAACAGTGTGATAGAGAGAGCACAGTGCAACAGCCAACTCATTTCCACTCAGACATTGAAATGATTTCCTCCTGCAAAATAGTGGCCTATTCAGAGGTTCTGAACAGGCCACACAAATCTGAGGGCCAACTAGAGCTATATGAGTGACATTTTCCACCTTCTCATAGAAGAAGAAAGCCATATTGTCTGATATGATGTGCTCACACTGAGCTATGAGGTAAGGATTCTGTCTCTCTTGAAGAAAGAGGAGTGTAAATAAGCAGAGTTTTCCAAGCACTTTCAATGTGTGGTGTGTGTGTGTGTGTGTGTGTGTGTGTGTGTGTGTGTGTGTGTGTGTGTTGTGTGTGTGTGTGTGTGTGGTGGTGGTGTTGATGTGTGTTGGGTGTTGTGTGTGTGTGTGTGTGTGTGGTGTGTGTCGAAAAATTGCTGTGTGTTTGTGCCCTGTGCCGACTTCGCACGCGAAATCAGCGTGTACCACTGCAGCGCAAAATGTGTGTGTGTGGTGTGTGTGTAGTTAAGGCCAAGAGGAAAGGGAACAGAGAGGCAGGGGTGTATTCAGAGCAGTGAAAGGCCCACCAGCAGGAGATCACAGTGGGCAACCTTACGGCCCGCTGGGACTCAGACCCGGGCCTGTCAATAGGGTGCTCAGCCTCATGACAATCCTCTCTCAGGCTGGCTCCTCATTCAGCTAAACCTCATTCAAACCGACACAGCCAACACTCTTCATTTTCCCCTCTACCCTTTCTCTCTCTCCTCCATTCTTCTGATGCATCTCTTTGTCCACATGAAATCCTTAATGGTGAAACTGCCATGTCCGTTTGCGATATTAGAACAACAAAGAAGTTACTGCAAACAACCAACACTGTTTTTTCCCCCTCTGACATCATTGCGCGAGTGATGGAACAGTAGAATATGCACTGACATTTTTAAAAACCGGGTTGCGCAGCGCTCTCTGACGCTCCTCACATCCGCTTAGTCAGCAAAACAAAAACAATAACAGCCGTGGGGCAGACAGTGGCATTGTTTCCCCCTACTGTGGATTCCATCTTTAAACTTTCTCACCCTTGTTTCTGTGTGTCTCTTTTGCCATTCAACATTATTATACTAATCGAGTTGTGCACCTACTGGCTTACCCAAAGATAATTAAGGTCATTTTGTCGTAGAGAAGCAAAAAGAGAGAATGTTTCTCACACAAGAAAACTGGTACTCACATTTAATCTGCACAATTTTTCACCATTGCAATGTGTGAGGTGATAGGCACATTCATACATACAGTGCCTTCGGAAAGTATTCAGACCCCTTCACTTTTTCCAAATGTTGTTACGTTACATCCTTATTCTAAAATGGATACATTTTTTTTTTAACTCAGCAATCTACACACAATTTCCCATAATGAGAAAGCGAAAACAGGTTTTAAATTTTTTTGCAAATGTATTAAAATAAAAAAACAGAAATACCTTATTTACATAAGTATTCAGACCCTTTGCTATGAGACTCGGAATTGAGCTCAGGTGCATCCTGTTTCCATTGATCATCCTTGAGATGTTTCTACAACTTGATTGGAGTCCACCTGCGGTAAATTCAATTGATTGGACATGATTTGGAAATGCACACACCTATATAAGGTCCCACAGTTGACAGTGCATGTCAGAGCAAAAAACAAGCCATGTGGTCAAAGGAATTGTCCGTAGAGCTCCGAGACAGGATTGTGCCGACGCACTGATCTGGAGAAGGGTAACAAAAAATATCTGCAGCATTGAATGTCCCCAAGAACACAGTGGCCTCTATCATTCTTAAATGGAAGAAGTTTGGAATCACCAAGACTCTTCCTAGAGCTGGCCGCCCCGGCCAAACTGAGCAATCGGGGGAGAAGGGGCTTGGTCAGGGAGGTAACCAAGAACACAATGGTCACTTTGACAGAACTATAGAGTTCCTCTGGGGAGATGGGAGGACCTTCCAGAAAGACAACCATTTCTGCAGCACTACACCAATCAGGCCTTTATGGTAGAGTGGCCAGTCGGAAAACACTCCTCAGTAAAAGGCACATGACTGCCCACTTGGAGTTTGCCAAAAGGCACCTAAAGACACTAAGACCATGAGAAACAACATTCTCTGGTCTGATGAAACCAGTGCACTCAGGACCTCAGACTGGGGCGAAGGTTCACCTTCCAACAGGACAACGACCCTAAGCACACAGACAAGACAACGCAGGAGTGGCTTTGGGACAAGTCTCTGAATATCCTTGAGTGGCCCAGCCAGAGTCCGGACTTGAACTCGATCAAACATCTCTGGACGGACCTGAAAATAGCTGTGCAGCACCACTCCCCATCCATCCTGACAGAACTTGAGAGGATCTGCAGAGAAGAATGTGAGAAACTCCCCAAATTCAGGTGTGCCAAGCATGTAGCGTCATACCCAAGAAGASTCAAGGCTGTAATTGCTGCCAATGGTGCTTCAATAGAATACTGAGTAAAGGGCCTGAATAATTATGTAATGTGATATTATTATTATTATTTTTTAAATAAATTAGCAAACATTTCTAAAACCCTGTTTTTGCTTTGTCATTATGGGGTATTGTGTGTAGATTGATGATGGAAAAAAACAATTGAATCAATTTTAGAATAAGGCTGTAACCTAACAAAATGAAGAAAAAGTCAAGGGGTCTGAATACTTTCTGAAGGTAATGTCCATATGACTGGTTTAAAGTTAGAAAATCCTTGCAAGGTTAAACATTTATGTCTCATTTTAAAATATGTCTGCCATTGTCATTTTGGTAGCTCATCCCCTTAAGAGGGCATGCAAACACCTTTTTGGAAATATACACCACCGTTCAAAAGTTTGGGGTCACTTAGAAATGTCCTTGTTCTTGAAAGAAAATGTTTTTTTTTGTCCATTAAAATAACATCAAATTGATCAGAAATACAGTGTAGACATTGCTAATGTTGTAAATGCCTATTGTAGCTGGAAACGTCCGATTTTTAAATGGAATATTACATACGCATACAGAGGCCCATTATCAACAACCATCACTCCTGTGTTCCAATGGCACGTTGTGTTAGCTAATCCAAATTTATAATTTTAAAAGGCTAATTGATCATTCGAAAACCCTTTTGCAATTATGTTCGCACAGCTGAAAACTGTTGTCCTGATTAAAGAAGCAATAAATCTGGCCTTCTTAAGACTAGTTGAGTATCTGGTGCATCAGCATTTGTGGGTTCAATTACAGGCTCAAAATGGCCAGAAACAAATAACTTTCTTCTGAAACTTGTCAGTCTTTTCTTGTTCTGAGAAATGAAGGCTATTCCATGCAAGAAATTGCCAAGAAACTGAAGATCTCGTACAACGCTGTGTACTACTCCCTTCACAGAACAGCGCAAACTGGCTCTAACCAGAATAGAAAGAGGAGTGGGAGGCCCCGGTGCACAACTGAGCAAGAGGACAAGTATATTAGAGTGTCTAGATTCAGAAACAGACACTTCACAAGTCCTCAACTGGCAGCTCCATTAAATAGTACCCGCAAAACACCAGTCTCAACGTCAACAGTGAAGAGGCAACACCGGGATGCTGGCCTTCTAGGCAGAGTTCCTCTGTCCAGTGTCTTAATCTTTTCTTTTTATTGGCCAGTCTGAGATATGGCTTTTTCTTTGCAACTCTGCCTAGAWGGCCGGGTACTATTTAAAGGAGATACTTGAACTCTATGAAGCATRTATTTGGGCTGCAATCTGATCTGCAGTTAACTCTAATGAACTTTTCCTCTGCAGCAGAGGTAACTCTGGGTCTTCCTTTCCTGTGGCGGTCCTCATGAGAGCCAGTTTCATCATAGCGCTTGATGGTTTTTGCGACTGCACTTGAAGAAACATTCCAAGCTCTTTACATTTCCCGGATTGACTGACCATGTCTGAAGCAATGATGGACCGTTGTTTCTCTTTGCTTATTTGAGCTGTTCTTGCCAAAATAATGACTTGGTCTTTTACCAAATAGGGCCATCGTCTGTATACCACCCCTACCGTGTCACAACACAACTGATTGGCTCAAACGCATTACGCATTAAGAAGGTAAGAAATTCCACAAATTAACTTTGAACAAGGCACAGCTGTTAATTGAAATGCTGTCCAGGTGACTACCTCATGAAGCTTGTTGAGAGAATGCCAAGAGTGTGCAAATCTGTCATCAAGGCAAAGGGTGGCTACTTTGAAGAGTCTCAAATATAAAATGTTTGGTTACTACATGATTCCATATGTGTTATTTCATAGTTGTGATGTCTTTGCTATTAGTCTAACACGTAGAAAATAGTTCAAACAAAGACAAATCCTGAAATGAGTAGGTGTGTCCAAACTTTTGACTGGTACTGTATATGAACTTTACTGTGGGACTATAATATAATATAAATAAAATGAATTGTTTTTGATTGAAATGTAATTTGTTACAATATATTAATCTTGCTAATGCCTGCATGCATGTTTGTGTCCTGAGGTCTTCATATTGATTGGCCTATTTTGTTTTGGTTGCTCTCATATTGACAAAGTATTTCTTTGAACTTTACACTTGGGTGACTTGGTGATCCAAGCTCATTGTTATTAAAGCATCCCTTGTTTATGCTTCAATAAACTTCCTGAGCTAAGTCTGATGCGCTAAGTGTGTGTGTGTACGTGTGAGTGTGCGTTCCTGCGCACTTGTGTGTGTGTGTGGCATTTGAATGAAGGGGGATCTCAGCTGAACTGGGCTCAAGGGTATTGGAAGTAGTATTATGTTTCAGAGCCATGCAAATGCCACCTTGGTCTGTATATTCTGAATGTGACAGGATTAGTAATAAGACTCATGACGTGCCTCCCATGCGGGATGCCTTGTTCGCCTCTATCTGAATGTCTGTTAAGATGGGGAATCAACTGAGGACATCTATCCCCAAACCACCTCACCCTATCCTATGATTTCACTGAGACGTGAAAAGAGAAAATACACGGAACTTCTAACGCACCTCGTTCCATTTTACAAGGTATGAAAAGTGGACTATTTTAGGAGTAACCTAAAACAGTTAGATTTACACAGCCTTTGACAAATCGAAATTACATTTAAAGATGTTAACCATTCCTCCCAATGCATAAAACAGAATTCCTACGTACCACAGTGCCATCAGCAGGATTGCTTGTCATATAAATTACATTTATAGATAGACATTATTTAGCAATCTCCTCTTAATAAAACAAGACAAATAATCCTATGAATTCTTAGGGACTGAAGTTGGAGAAGTGGCGGCGCCGTAAAGGAAAGGCCTTGTTCAAACTCATCGTGCCATTCCAGTCACACACACMTAAACATGCATTACCAGTTTTTAGCCAAACTGGCTTCCATAGGTTCTATAATGTATCTCTCACCAGTCACTGAAGTGGTTAATTCAGTCTTTTAGAATCCGACCTCAAATCCACAAAACACAGCCTTTCAAAGGCCAAAACCTATACTTTATCTTCATTTTTAGAAAAAATAAACACCCACATTGGCTGCAATTTGTCACTCTAGACTCTGGAAAGATGGAACCCAAATCCCATTCCCGAAAGCACATGGAGAAAAAAAACGAAGTCCTCAAAGCTCAGTATAGGATTCTGGCCCAATTCAGAAAGCTCATTTGTCAGAAATAGAGCATCACAAACTCCAGGGAAGATTGTGAGAGGAGAGGTCTCTCTCTGTTATCAATGTTGTTATTGATTAGACTATTTAACTGTCACCTCACTATCTATCAATGAGGAAAAGATCCAGGTTGTAAAATAACACGGTTTCACAGTAACGTCGATATATCTGCATGGGTGGAGCCTGGATCGAAAAGGTCAGGCTGATTAGATTGAGTAATGTTTTCAGGATAAGACAGGACACTTCTGCAGGCAGCCCTGCCAGTTGGTCATTCGGTGGTGCAGTGGGTGGGAAATGAGCCATACAAACAGTCAYATTCAGGGCACGACTCCACCACCAGACCGTGGCTAAGGGGAATTAAACGATGTATTAACATTTTGCGCAGTCATGTTTCTGTCCACCACAGCAATTGGAAAAATGTTAAGCTGAGCTATGAGGACTTTAAGCCATAGTCCAGTGAGAGGGAGAGTGGTCAGTTCTCTTACAGTGTACGGAGAGATTCATTCTTACAACAGATATTGGGAGTCTGTAGAAGACCCACACTGGCTTCACTTGTACTTTAATTGACATGTATTCATCATCAACATATTTTACTACACCCCCCAAAAAAAGAATAACAGTATAGATACAGTAAAGATATCCTCAACACTCCTAAATCAGATCCCCTCCCCCCCTCTCTCCCCCAGCTTGTGATCAAAGATGGCCTTATCCATCCAGAGGGGAATAGATTACAGATCTTAAAGGTTTATAGGTACCTTGAAGGTCAACAGTACAGCTGGACATAAATCCAGAGGAAGACCAGTCGATACATACACTGAAGTGGGACAATGTTGGGTCAATCAGACTCCATCATATGCTGTGATATGATCTACTGTACAGCTTTACTCTTATGCTGTYGCCTGTAATCAGAGAGGGACAGTTCAATGATCTCTATGCTTGACTGTAGTGAGTAATTGAAGAATATGGCATGACTTTTGCTTTATTACAGTCAGTGGCGGTTCTAGCTTGTATGGCTCCCTGGGCGAACCCCTCCTTCAGCCACCTCAACCAGTGCCTCTCTCACGGCTGCTACCTGATACCTCAGTGGCTCGAGACGCTTAACTTTACTCTCCCACCTCGTCTCAGTCCACATCATCAAAGGGATGTCCACATGTTTATTCAGGGTGGCCCATTGCTGTGTGGAGGCTGAGAACAAGGTGTACAGTTTGTGTAAGATGCCAAAGTAACCTGTGGCATCGACAGAACTTTTAGCAGCATCAGCCACAACCAGGTTCAATGTTTGAGCCCCACATGGCACAAATAGAGCTCTTGGATTCATTTCCAGGAGTCTGGCTTGGACACCTTTGTTTTTGCCTCTCATGTTCCAAGATGGCGTAGCAGTCGATGTCTGTTTTGTTTGTCTTGTCCCGTCCCGTGTATATATCGTTTTTTTCTTCGTATATATTTTGTATATATTTTTGATCTCAATTTCCATCACGGACTGAACATACTCTCCTGCAACCCGCCTCACCCAATGTGGTATGGATCTGCTATTTTTTATACTTTTGAACCGGAACGCCCTTCAGAAGCTAGCCAGCTAACTAGCTACTAGCTAGTAATCAGTTAGCCACTGCTAGCGGTCATGACCGTTAACTCTGACATCTGCCAGCCTCAGCCCGGTCAATTCCTGCCAGTCTGCACAGCGCAATATCAACCCAGAGCATATCGGACTGCATACCGGATTCCAACCGCAAGCTCTGAACATTTACTCCGGATCATCGCAGCTAGCTAGCTGCTATCTGAGTGGCTACTCCTGGCTAACGTCTCTGTCCCAAAGCAAGCACCAGTTAGCCTGGAGCTAGGCCCATCTCCCGGCTTGTCGAAGAGATCCATCAGACAATTTCTGGGCTCAATTACCTCTTTTGCCAATTGGCTTGGACACTTTGCTGCCGACACGGATCCATCACGACTGGTCTGCCGACATAACCGTCCGACGGGGTTTCTGTCCCGAAGCAAGCACCAGTTAGCCTGGAGCTAGCCTGGAGCTAAGCACATCTCCCAGCTAGCCGAAGAGATCCATCAGACAATTCCTGGGCTCAATTACCTCTTTTGCCAATTGGCCTGAACACTTTGCTGCCGACACGGAGCCCCGCCGATTCATCACGACTGGTCTACCGACGTAACCGTCCGAGGGGGTTTCTGTCCCGAAGCAAGCACCAGTTAGCCTGGAGCTAGCCTGGAGCTAGGCCTATCTCCCGGCTAGCCGAAGAGATCCATCAGACAATTCCTGGGCTTCAATACCTCTTTTGCCAATTGGCTTGGACCCTTTGCTGCTGACACGGAGCCCCACCGATCCATCACAACTGGTCTGCCGACGTAACTGTCCGAGGGGGTTTCAACGGGCTCTCTCATTGCGACATCCTCCTGAGGCCCATCAGCTAGCCTGCTCTCCCCAGCCTGCTAGCTGTCTGAATCGCCGTGCCTCCAGCTCGCCTAGCTACTCACTGGACCCTATGATCACTCGGCTATACATGCCTCTCCCTAATGTCAATATGCCTTGTCTATTGATGTTTTGGTGAGTGATTTTTGTCTTATTTCACCGTAGGGCCTCCAGCCCTGCTCACAATGCCTTAGCTAGCCCTTTTGTTCCAACCCCCACACATGCGGTGACCTCACCTGGCTTAAATGGTGCCTATAGAGACAAAACCTCTCTCACCTTGTCTGTTAATTATGCCTTGAATCTATTCTTTCACGCCCAGAAATCTGCTCCTTCTACTAGACGACCAGTTCTTTTAGCTTTTAGCCGTACTCTTATCCTACTCCTCCTTTGTTCCTCTGGTGATGTAGAGGTTAACCCAGGCCRTGCAGCCCCCAGCATCACTCCCATTCCCCAGGCGCTCTCATTTGTTGACATCTGTAACCGTAAAAGCACTGGTTTCATGCATGTTAACTAGGTGACCTAAACTGGGATATGCTTAACACCCCGGCCATCCTACAATCTAAGCTTGATGCCCTCAATCTCACACAAATTATCAAAGAACCTACCAGGTACAACCCTAAATCCATAATCATGGGCACCCTCATAGATATCATCCTGATCAACTTGCCCTCTAAATACACAGGGAAGTCAGGAACCAATATATTCAGTCAGTTAGGAAAGCTAAAGCTAGATTTTTCAAACAGAAATTTGCTTCCTGTATGGAGCACTAATTCCAAAAAGTTTTGGGACACTGTAACGTCCATGAAGAATAAGAGCACCTCCTCTGAGCTGCCCACTGCACTGAGGATAGGAAACACTGTCACCACCGATAAATCTACGATAATCAATAATTTCAATAAGAATTTTTCCACGGCCGGCCATGCTTTCCACCTGGCTACCCCTACCCCGGCCAATATCTCAGCACACCTGCAACAACTTGCCCCCCCCCCCCCCCCCCGCTTCTCCTTCACCAAAATCCAGAATGCTGATGTCCTGAAAGAACTGTAAAATCTGGATCCCTACAAATCAGCTGGGCTAGACAATCTGGACCCTCTTTCTAAAATGTTCCGCCGAAATGGTTGCACCCCTATTACTAGCCTATTCAACCTCTCTTTCGTGTTGTCTGAGTCCCAAAGATTGGAAAGCTGCCGGGATCTAGACCCAAACTGTAACAGACCTGTATCCATCCTGCCCTGCCTTTCTAAAATCTTCGAAATCCAAGTTAATAAACAGATCACCGACCCATTTTAAATCCCCACCGTACCTTCTCCACTATGTAATCTGGTTTCCGAGCTGGTCATGGGTGCACCTCAGCCACGCTCAAGGTCCTAAATGATATCATAACCGCCATCGATAAAAGACAGTACTGTGCAACCGTATTATCGACCAGTCCAAGGCTTTCGACTCTGTCAATCACCGCATTCTTATCGGCAGACTCAAAAGCCTTGGTTTCTCAAATGATTGCCTCGCCTGGTTCACCAACTACTTCTCAGATAGAGTTCAGTGTGTCAAATCGGAGGGCCTGTTGTCCGGACCTCTGGCAGTCTCTATGGGGGTGCCACAGGGTTCAATTCTCGGGACGACTCTTTTGTCTGTATATATCAATCAAGTTGCTCTTGCTGCTGGAGATTCTCTGATCCACCTCTACGCAGACGACACATTCTGTATACATCTGGCCCTTCTTTGACACTGTGTTAGCAAACCTCCAAACGAGTTTCAATGCCATACAACACTCTTTCCGTGGCCTCCAACTGCTTTTAAATGCTAGTAAAACTAAATGCATGCTCTCTCAACCGATTGCTGCCCGCACACTCCCGCCAGACTAGCATCACCTCTGGACGGTTCTGACCTAGAATATGTGGACAACTACAAATACCTAGGTGTCTGGTTAGACTGTAAACTCTCCTTCCAGACTCACATTAAGCATCTCCAATCCAAAATTAAATCTAGAATCGGCGTCCTATTTCGCAACAAAGCCTCCTTCATTCATGCTGCCAAACATACCCTCGTAAAACTGACTATCTTACCGATCCTTGACTTCGGCTATGTCATTTACAAAATAGCCCAACACTCTATTCAGAAAACTGGATGCAGTATATATCCAGTGCCCATCGTTTTGTCACCAAAGCCCCTATACTACCCACCACATGCTCTTCGCTTGGCTGCCTGACTACATATCCGTTGCCAAACCCACTGGCTCCAGGCCATCTATAAGTCTTTGCTAGGTAAAGCCCCACCTTATCTCAGCTCACTGGTCACCATAGCAACACCCACCCATAGCACGCGCTCCAGCAGGTATATTTTACTGATCATCCCCAAAGCCAACTTTCTTTGGCCGCCTTTCCTTCCAGTTCTCTGCTGCCAATGACTGGAACTAATTACAAAAATTACTGAAGCTGGAGTCTTATATCTCCCTCTCTAACTTTAAGCATCAGCTGTCAGAGCAGCTTACCGATCACTGTACCTGTACACAGCCAATCTGTAAATTGCACACCCAACTACCTCATCCTCATATTATTACTTACCCTCTTGCTCTTTTGCACCCCAGTATCTCTACTTGTACATCATCATCTGCACGTCTATCACTCCAGTATTAATGCTAAAATGTCATTATTTCGCCTCTATGGCCTATTTATTGCCTACCTCCCTACTCTTCTACATTTGCACACACTGTACATAGATTTTTCTATTTTTCTTTTCTATTGTGTTATTGACTGTACGTTTGTTTATGTGTCACTCTGTGTTGTTGTATTTGTCGCACGTTTGTGTAACAGTTTAACTTTAGTCTGTCCCCTCGACCCTGTTACATTTGCTTCATCTTGGCCAGATCGCAGTTGTAAATGAGAACTTGTTCTCAACTGGCCTACCTGGTTAAATAATGGTGAAATAAATAAATAAAATAAAAATGTTGGCCCTGTTATCATAAGACTGTCCTCTGCAGTTCTCAAAAGGAATTTTTAGCTCCTATAATCTTTTGAGAATCAGGGATGCCAAATATTGGCCCGTGGACTCCTCTGCCTCCAAAACCCCCATAAAATGTTCATTATGTGGGGCTCCTCCTTCAGTGATACAATTCTAATCACAACTGACAACTGTTCAGTGTGGCTGACATCTGAGGTGCAATCTAGAATGATAGAGAATATTTTTGCCAGCTTGATGTCACTCACCATTATTGAAATGACCTTGATGCTCAACAAATCAATGAGTTAATTCTGTATTTGGTGGCCAAGGTAGCTGGTGGTGTGACTCGAGGTCCCTTTTTGGACACGGTTAAGGTGCTCTTTCATGTCTGGATCAAATTGTGCCTTCAGTTCAACCTCTTTGAGGAAATGTCCATTTGATGGAGAGTACAGTGTTTCTGTGTGTCCCATTAGTGCCAAATTTCTAACTGCCAAAGACGGCACAATAACAGTCAGACATGTCAACACCTCTCTCCATCTTATCCTCTCAGCCTCCATAAGTGCCATTTCATGTTTATCAATTTTTTTATCCTTATTGACAGTTCTTTCCTTGATTTCATGCAGTTTTGGTGTTCTGGACTGCTCTCGTGTGAAGTCAGAAAATAACTTGCATGTTTCCAGTCTGTTAGTATTGAGTTTGCTAAATACATTTTCTTCTTAGAAAATAGTTTGCAGCAAAAGCAGAAGAGGCTGTTGTTTCTTTCAGAATACACCTACCAACTTCTACTGATTTTTTCACCACTCACCAAGGTTTTCCTGAAATACTGGTGGTGGCAAGTTCTTCCATCACTCTCATTCCTTGGGAAAACAAAGTTAGGAGGTACCTCACTTGGTCCTCTGCAAACTAGTTGTGTCCGAATTCTGTCAGTCAGAACTGAAGGCCAGTCAGCAGGGTCTGTAGACAGTGGTTCATCCTCAGCAGCAGGATATGATGGGGATGCTGCTACAGGCATTTCTAATGGAGAGCACATGGGCATTAGTTTACACACGTTATTCACAGCATTTATAGTGGTGGAACATCCCACATACAAACCCAGTAATAATACAATCATCATTGTTACCTACAATATGGAAATGTAAAACTTTGCAAAAGGGAAACGATTTATTTTGTTTATGTTGTGCAGGGATGCACACATAAACACAAGTGCGTGTACCCGCAAACACACACAATTCCCCTTACTGAGCTCAGGACCTAGTCAATACAATCACAGAAAACCTTTATGATGTCACCTCAATGAAAGTTAACCAAATCAATAATGTGCTAGTTACAGTAGGTGGTAATTGTTTTGCTACAGGCTACACACATTATCATGATGAAACTGTGTGAAATTATATCCAATGTTATGAAAGCTAGTTGGACAGAAAACTGAATATTGTCGCCCTATGTGTAATAGCATAGCAAGCAACATAGCAACATAGGCTAACAAACATAAGTGTTATACTAGCCTATTTCATTACATGCATAATTAATTCAGCAAAAAAATGAAGGTCCTCTCACTGTCAACTGCGTTTATTTTCAGCAAACTTAACATGTATAAATATTTGTATGAACATAACAAAATTCAAACACTGAGACATAAACTGAACAAGTTCCACAGACATGTGACTAACAGAAATGGAAAAATGTGTCCCTGAACAAGGGCGGGGGGTCAAAATCAAAAGTAACAGTCAGTATATGGTGTGGCCACCAGCTGCATTAGGTACTGCAGTGCATCTCCTCCTCATGGACTGCACAAGATGTGCCAGTTCTTGCTGTGAGATGTTACCCCACTCTTCCACCAAGGCATCTGCAAGTTCCCAGACATTTCTGGGTGGAATGGCCCTAGCCCTCACCCTCCGATCCAACAGGTCCCAGACGTGCGCAATGGGATTGAGATCCGGGCTCTTCGTTGGCCATGGCAGAACACTGACATTCCTGTCTTGCAGGAAATCACGCACAGAACAAGCAGTATGGCTGGTGGCATTGTCATGCTGGAAGGTCATGTTAGGGTGAGCCTGTAGGAAGGGTACCACATGAGGGAGGAGGATGTCTTCCCTGTAACGCACAGCGTTGAGTTTGCCTGCAATGACAACAAGCTCAGTCAGATGAAGCTGTGACACACCATGGCGGACCCTCCACCTCCAAATCGATCCCGCTCCAGAGTACAGGCCTCGGTGTAAAGCTAATTTCTTCAACAATATACTTGAATCCGACCATCACCCCTGGTGAGACAAAACCGTGACTCATCAGTGAAGAGCCCTTTTTGCCAGTCTTGTCTGGTCCAGCGACGGTGGGTTTGTGCCCATAGGCAACGTTGTTGCCGGCGATGTCTGGTGAGGACCTGCCTTACAACAGGCCTACACGCCCTCAGTCCAGCCTCTCTCAGCCTATTGTGGACAGTCTGAGCACTGATGGAGGGATTGTGCTTTCCTGGTGTAACTCGGGCAGTTGTTGTTGCCATCCTGTACCTGTCCTGCAGGTGTGATGTTCGAATGTACCGATCCTGTGCAGGTGTTGTTACATGTGGTCAGTCACTGCAAGGACGATCAGCTGTCCGTCCTTTCTCTGTACGCTGTCTTAGGCGTCTCACAGTACGGAATTGCAATTTATTGCCCTGGCCACATCTGCAGTCCTCATGCCTCCTTGCAGCATGCCTAAGGCACATTCACGCAGATGATCAGGGACCCTGGGCATCTTTCTTTTGGTGTTTTTCAGAGTCAGTAGAAAGGCCTCTTTAGTGTCCTAAGGTTTCATAACTGTGACCTTAACTGCCTACCGTTTGTAAGCTGTTAGTGTCTTAACGACCGTTCCACAGGTGTATGTTCATTAATTGTTTATGGTTCATTGAACAAGCATGGAAACAGGGTTTAAACCGTTTACCATGAAGATCTGTGAAGTTATTTGGATTTTTATGAATTATCTTTGAAAGGCAAGGTTCTGAAAAAGGGACGAGTTTTTTATACTCATAAAGAGATGACATAGCTGCATACCTTTATCTTTTGCGCGTTTCTCCTCTTCTTCTTCCCTCTTTTTCCTAAACTGGGCACCTGATGTCTTAGACCTTTTCTTATCCATTTGTGTTGATTTGGCACTAATACATTACCCATCCCCCAACACTGTCAACCAAGAGTCAAGACTAAACCAATTCACCTTGGTGGTGTGCAGACTAATTTATATTATTCTTAACAATTTTGCACAAACCAGAAAAAAATTCAGCAAAATGTCTGTGAAGCTATATATTCACAGTATTATGAATGAATTGTGGTTTATTCCGTAGCATTTTGTAGTGTGACTGATTTTACTTATTGCATTAGTACTGTACAAAGTTAGAGGTGTGCTATTTGATAGATTCCCCCGCTCCCCCTACCTCGGGCTTCCAGTCG
This sequence comes from Salvelinus sp. IW2-2015, assembly GCF_002910315.2. NCBI lineage: Eukaryota > Metazoa > Chordata > Actinopteri > Salmoniformes > Salmonidae > Salvelinus > Salvelinus sp. IW2-2015. Next base: position 54,718,530 of record NC_036855.1, read on the forward strand.
GGGACCTGAGGTCAACCTGCCCCCGCCCCCCTKCCCATCTCGTACTTCTGAGTGGGAGACCTTCCCAGGCAGTAGCCTGCCTAGCTCACAAACTAGAATCAGGGCGCCCACTCCGACAAGGTTAATTGACCCACAGTCCCACACGGTGACATGACATCATTGACGTGACGTGCAAATGAGCGATAGAAAAACGATCGCGCAAATGTCACCATACATTTTTTTGGGGTGCAGGCGCCCCGTGATGCCGCCCTGGTCGGCTGCCCATGTCCCCCATACCTAAATCCGCCGCTGATTACGGTCATTACTCATTCTAAGCTTTTTAGTCGGTTGTTTAGTAATATGGGTTATTTGAGTGTCATGCATCATTATGGTTCCTATAAAGTTTCTCTATAAATGCATGCACAGGCATTTAGAAAAACACAGGGACTTGTCCTTCAGCAACTGTTGTGATTCATGTTGGATCAATAAAGCTGGAGACAGTACATGACTCACTCATAATAAAAATCTTGAACAATTCTTAAGTCATACTGGTGCATTTTACATTGAGATGGATAAACAAGAACACATGAAAGTCCATTTCTCATTCCTTTGATCATTGGTTTCTATGTGTGCTTGCTGTGTAGTGTATGTTTCTATATGTGTTTCCTATGACAACGTGAAACATTTGTGAATCAGTATGTGTGTGTGTGTGTGTGTGTGTGTGTGTGTGTGTGTGTGTTTGTGAATCTGTTTGCATCAAAGTGTGAGATGAGCGGCAGTTCACTTGAGAGGGGTCTGTCTTTGAGCCAGGTAGAGGCCAGGTGGCTTGGCCCTCCCCTCTAGGCCTTGGGCCCACCTACAGCGCCAGGTACAGTCTGGGGCCTGATAAGGCTCTACTCTCTCTCTCTCTGGGTTCTACTTCTAGTGCCTCTTACCAAAGAGTCCCAGATGGTTTGGACCAGGGCCAAATGGTACGCTTTCTGATCACATCATCTAAAGTATGTTTAAAGGCCCTGGAGCCCAAATGTATGGGGGGAAAAGGGGTTGGCACTCTTCTCACTAAATCATTCAACTGAATATTATTTGTGACAGTAACTTGTTTTATTGTTTTCATTTGGGAAGAGTGTAGAAGTCTGTTGCTGTTAAACATTCTGATTTGTTTCGTCCTTCCAACTAAAAGTCCCAATACGACATATTATTTTACATTTATATTTGATCCGAATTTGACTGGTCATGTCGGAAAAACATTTGTAAAAGTGACGTAAAGAGAAACACTACACAAGCAGGCGTTAAAAAATATTTGCCCCCTTTTATGATTTTCTCTACTTTTGCATATTTTTGATACTGAATGTTATCAGATCTTCAATCAAACCAAATATTAGATAAAGGGAACCTGAATTTACAAATAACAAAAAATATATATACTTATTTAATTGATTTAATTAACAAAGTTATGCATCACTCAATTCCCCTGTGTGAAAAAGTAATTTCCCCCTTACACTCAATAACTGGTTGTGCCACCTTTAGCTGCAATGACTGCAACCGAACACTTTGTGTAGTTGTTGATCAGTCCCTGACGTTGCTATGGATGAATTCTGGCCCACTCGTCGATGCAGAACTGCTTTAACTCAGCGACATTTGTGGTTTTCAAGCATGAACTGCTCATTTCAAGTCCTGCCACAACATCTGAATTGGGATTAGGTCTTGACTTTGACTAGGCCATTCCTAAACGTCAAATTTGTTTCTTTTTAGCCATTTTCATGTAGACTTCATTGTGTTCTGGATCATTGTCTTGCTGCATGACCAAGCTCTGCTTTAGCTTCAGCTCACAGATGGATGGCCTGACATTCTCCTGTAGAATTCTCTGACACAGAGCAGGATCCTGAGGCGGCAAAGCATCCCCAAACCATCACACTATCATCACCATGCTTGACCGTTGGTATGAGGTTCTAACTGTGGAATGCAGTGTTTGGTTTTCACCAGACATAATGGGACATAATGGGTTCCCATGACCCAGTCTACCCGAAGTGGTACGACTTTCTTCCCATCTTGACCAAACATGTATTCCAGTAAACACCGCCACCACCAGGCCGTTCCTCCTGATGTCAAAAATAGAAGTGTATAATTCATTATTTTTGTATGAACTTTTGCCGTTTAGATGGAATTTCATCAATCTACGTTGTTAGATTTGTGGAAATATATCATGCAATCTGTCCTTTAACCCTCTTTCAGTAAGTAGCCCTATCAGACACACACAAATCAGTTAGCACGTCGATTTGTTTGAGGGCATAAAGAGACGGAGAGAAAAAAATACAAGTGCTGATTCAAAGGAAATGGGCAATGTCTTTCTCCTGACATCTGGCTTAAAAGTGATGAAATATTTTAAAACCTGTAATCGCCTCAAGATCAAAGTAAAACGGGGGGAAATCCCACCACACACTGTATGTAAAAATGTTCTCTCTACTGCTTCGCAAAACTCCTTTAATTTGCTTTGCAGTAATAAACCCTTGGAAATGTTACTAGGTGTAACACTGCTCCTTGTTTGGTTGTGATTTTTGACACAATTTCTTGGGACAATAGTTTAGGTCAAATAGTTTATACAGGAAACAACATCTGGCATGTATCACCTTAAAACTAAACATCATCCTAGCTACACTCAGCTCTCCAGATAATCACATTGATCAGTGGTCTATGAGAATCTGTGCTAATGTTAAGCATAACATTGACCATTTTACATCAAAGGTGAGTCATGTCTCCCCTGAAACATATGATCTTGAGTTTTGGATGAGATAACAGTCAGACTGTGGTCTTCAGCAGCCATTAGGACTGGGATAACTGGGATGGAATGATAACTGGGATAAAGGGTTAAGCTTGGAGGTCAGTATTGAAAGGCAATTACCCAGTCCTGTAGACTGTTTGGGCTCTCAATGACAGAGAAAAATAAACAGTGTGAGAGACGCCCCACTGTACCCCTCCACCCAATGTGTGTGTAACCGATGTGAAATGGCTAACTAGTTAGCGGTGGTGCGCGCTAATAGCGTTTCAATCGGTGACGTCACTCGCTCTGAGACCTTGAAGTAGTTGTTCCCCTTGCTCTGCAAGGGCCGTGGCTTTTGTGGAGCGATGGGTAATGATGCTTCGTGGGAGGCAGTTGTTGATGTGTGCAGGGGTCCCTGGTTCAAGCCCAGGTAGGGGCGAGGAGAGGGACGGAAGCTATACTGTTACATTGATGCTGTAGATCCGGATCACTGGTTGCTGCGGAAAAGGAGGAGGTCAAAAGGGGGGTGAGTGTAACCGATGTGAAATGGCTAGCTAGTTAGCGGTGGTGCGCGCTAATAGCGTTTCAATCGGTGACGTCACTCACTCTGAGACCTTGAAGTAGTTGTTCCCCTTGCTCTGCAAGGGCCGTGGCTTTTGTGGAGCGATGGGTAACGATGCTTCGTGGGTGTTAGTTGTTGATGTGTGCAGAGGGTCCCTGGTTCGAGCCCAGGTAGGGGCGAGGAGAGGGACGGAAGCTATACTGTTACATGTGTTCATGTCACATCTTCTGATTGATGACCCCATAACCCAAGTGTGGATGCTGGCAGTGTTAAGTACAGAGGATCCAATTATGATATATGCTGAGGTTAGCCAATACAGTATATCATTTGATTTTGCCTAATGTGTCATCTTCAGTGAATCTCCCAAAAATGATGACCATGACTAAATCCTGACAAAAAAGTGACATAGGAACAGTGATTAATCTAAGTCAAATATCACTCCTCAAAACGACATAAAAAGTAATCTGAAGTATGCCATGCATGCTCAATGGCAAAAAGCATATGGCATCGGTGGTATGTCGTGCAGACAAAACAGGGTTATTTCTGCTCAGTTACGGAAAATCACATGGGCAAAGGACGAGCACTGACTGAGTGACAGGCAAACATATGGCTGCCACAGTGGCAACCACTAAAAGCACCAAAAATAAAATCTAGGAGAAATATACAGAAATCCTCCCCCTAAAATGCTTGCAGATATGACCAGCAATGAAATTACAAGGAAATGAGAACCGTAAATGAGGAGCAGATACAGGGAGCAGTATACGGATGCCGGCAAAAGAATCTGCCAACTCAAGCCACGGCTGGAAAAGGGACTGCCACACAATAAGCAAACAAACAAATTAAAAACAAACAAAACTAATGGAGGAAAAGAGAATGGGAAAAACCTCTAAAAAGTCTCTAAGGTTACCCTTTGGTTATGACCTCATTGAGTATTTGTGTTATTGGGTAAATAATTTGATTCAAAACAGAATTCACTAATTCTCTTTGCCAGTTCCCAGTGCAAACGCTGAGGAAACTGCTGTGGCTTGCTTATGATAGCATAAGCGTTGCATATTGAAATGACAGCAAGTGAGAGTTCTCGGTTCACAGTATGCACATTTGTTAATCATGTCTTTTGTTATCAGATGTCCTGCTGCGGTTTCTGGGATTTTATATCCGTCCCCACGAGAACCGCACTGGTTACATGTATTCGTAATGTGATATCTTGTATTGCTCGCCTGAAACAAACAACTTAGCTGTCTGACAGGCTCCAATGAACAGAGAGGCTTGGGTGAACTTCTTGACTTTTGGGGCATTTTGGACAGTTGGTTAAGCGTACCGTATATAAACTCATCTGTGAACACAGTGGTGTGGTGTGGCCTTGTTCAGTTTGGGGCCATCTGTGGCCACTCTACCCTGCATTGTCAGGACTGAAAAGAGAGAAGAGAAACATCAGACAACAAGAACCATCTGGTAAACAACCACATTGTAGTCAAAGCAAAATGTGCTTTCCTGCCCTCTGTCCTACTTGCAATTTAACAGTTCCATAGGTTGAGCACATTAGGAGGGCTGTGGGTGACTGGCCTGACACCGTCGATGGCAACCGCAGTATCTCGGAAAGATAATAAATATTAACTGCACAGACAACCACACTCATAGAAAAATGTGTTCATGCAGAACCCTTTACACAAAGGGTTCTACATGGAACCGAAAAGAGTTCTACCTGGAACCAAAAAAGGGTTTTCCTATGGGGACAGCCAAAGAACCCTTTTGGAACCCTTTTTTCTAAAATGATGTCATAAACTGGCATATTTTGTTTTGGCTAAGTGTAGAGTTTTGTTAAAAAAAAAGATTTAACCTTTATTTAACTGGGCAAGTCAGTTAAGAACAAATTCTTATTTTCAATGACGGCCTAGGAACAGTGGGTTAACTGCCTTGCTCAGGGGCAGAACGACCTATTTTTACTTTGTCAGCTCGGGGATTCCATCTTGCAACCTTTCAGTTACAAGTCCAACGCTCTAACCACTAGGCTACATGCCGCCCCAATAAGAATAAGAATCATAAGAATCATAAAATATAATAACTCCAATCATAGGTACACAACCGTATGGTAAATACTGTCTATAATACCAAATAACAGGCAGGGAGCTTATGGCACTGAAAAGCTATAGACAGAGAACTGCAGAAGTAGACTATACCTTGGCCCAGTCGCAGCTGTCCTCTGTCAGCTCCCAGACATGGCAGGAGCTCAGGGGGCTTGCTGTGACACAGGTCACAGATGTGAAAGTGTGAGAAGTTGGTGGAGTGAGAGGTAATGGGTAGCTCCAGCTGAGGTGTCAGTGTGCTACAGGTTGCCTAGACTGCGTCATGTCATGAGTGCAAAACATCCTACCCATACAGCCCACAGATACATAAATATTAGAACACATGAATAGGCAAATACTCTGATTCTGAATCATTTCACATGGTGTAGTCAGTGAAGCTGGTTGGCCGAGGCTAGTGGCAAGGCCCCCAACCTTTTTAGATACCCCTACCCGAGGTATAACAAAACACAACCATGTTATTCCATATATCCCATATTTGAAATGGATGGATGTGTAAAAATATTTTACTGCAAAAGTGGTTAAATTGATAGATTGTGACCCACCCCTTAACTCAGTACAGAATGATTTTGGGCTCCCGAGTAGGACAGTGGTCTAAGGCACTGCAGCTCAGTGCTAGAGGCGTCACTACAGACCCTGGTTCGATTCAAGGCTGTATCACAACCGCTCGTAATTGGGAATCCCATAGGGCGGCGCACAATTCGTCCGGGTTAGGGTGTAGCCTGGGGTAGGTCGTCATTGTAAATAAGAATTTGTTCTTAACTGACTTGCCTAGTTAAATGTTTTTAAATTAAAATAATGCCTGGTTAGAGGGGTTTGGCCACATAAGCTCATGTAACTCAATATTGCTCAAATTTGGAATACAAGTAGTCAATTGTATGCCTTGCATTCAGAAACAAACAACATTAGGATTTCTGAAATAATTGTGGAAATATAGACCTGTAAACACACAGATGCAATAGGTGGAAATACAAACTATGATTATTTATTTACGAATGTAAATTCGATTTTTCGGTAGCTGTTCAATAGACAACTTTCCAAGTCAAATGTGCTCCCATTCAGTGATGTATGGTCCTGCCTGACAAAAATACATACAGTTACACTTTTGTTGATGTTGTGGCTATTGTAATTGGCTCTAAGGAAAACAAGTGGGCTCAGACATTGAAATTATTATTTTTTCCTTAAAGGATTTGGTATCTTTAGCCCCTAATCTTGCAATTAGGTCAGGGGGCCATCACAGATTATCTTTATATTTTACCTCAAATCCAATATGGCGTCCAAAATCCAATATGGCTGCCATAATAACATTTGATGGAGGTAAAATCACATGTACAGTGGGGAGAACAAGTATTTGATACACTGCCGATTTTGCAGGTTTTCCTACTTACAAAGCATGTAGAGGTCTGTAATTTTTATCATAGGTACACTTCAACTGTGAGAAACGGAATCTAAAACAAAAATCCAGAAAATTACATTGTATGATTTTTAAGTAATTAATTTGCATTTTATTGCATGACATAAGTATTTGATCACCTACCAACCAGTAAGAATTCCGGCTCTCACAGACCTGTTAGGCTGTCTCTTATACACATCTAGATGTGTATAAGAGACAGCCATGCAAGATCTCACCTCGTGGGGCATCAATGATCATGAGGAAGGTGAGGGATCAGCTCAAAACTACACGGCAGTACCTGGTCAATGACCTGAAGAGAGCTGGGACCACAGTCTCAAAGAAAACCATTAGTAACACACTACGCCGTCATGGATTAAAATCCTGCAGCGCACGCAAGGTCCCCCTGCTCAAGCCAGCGCATGTCCAGGCCCGTCTGAAGTTTGCCAATGACCATCTGGATGATCCAGAGGAGGAATGGGAGAAGGTCATGTGGTCTGATGAGACAAAAATAGAGCTTTTTGGTCTAAACTCCACTCGCCATGTTTGGAGGAAGAAGAAGGATGAGTACAACCCCAAGAACACCATCCCAACCGTGAAGCATGGAGGTGGAAACATCATTTTTTGGGGATGCTTTTCTGCAAAGGGGACAGGATGACTGCACCGTATTGAGGGGAGGATGGATGGGGCCATGTATCACGAGATCTTGGCCAACAACCTCCTTCCCTCAGTAAGAGCATTGAAGATGGGTCGTGGCTGGGTCTTCCAGCATGACAACGACCTGAAAGACACAGCCAGGGCAACTAAGGAGTGGCTCCGTAAGAAGCATCTCAAGGTCCTGGAGTGGCCTAGCCAGTCTCCAGACCTGAACCCAATAGAAAATCTTTGGAGGGAGCTGAAAGTCCGTATTGCCCAGCGACAGCCCCGAAACCTGAAGGATCTGGAGAAGGTCTGTATGGAGGAGTGGGCCAAAATCCCTGCTGCAGTGTGTGCAAACCCGGTCAAGAACTACAGGAAACGTATGATCTCTGTAATTGCAAACAAAGGTTTCTGTACCAAATATTAAGTTCTGCTTTTCTGATGTATCAAATACTTATGTCATGCAATAAAATGCAAATTAATTACTTACAAATCATACAATGTGATTTTCTGGATTTTTGTTTTAGATTCTGTCTCTCACAGTTGAAGTGTACCTATGATACAAATTACAGACCTCTACATGCTTTGTAAGTAGGAAAACCTGCAAAATCGTCAGTGTATCAAATACTTGTTCTCCCCACTGTAAATATAAAATGTGTAAATGAGAGGCATTTTTCAGAAATGTGTACATTTTATTCTGAATCCAATATGCCCAACATGATTACACACAAACACCTTCGCCTGCATGTAAGTAGCCCTTGTTCATTTTGTATTGTGTTATTCTGTCTTTAATTTTTTTTCATAAGGTTCTTGGTATATCTAGGACTATGAGTGGCACTGCCATGCCTCTGTTGTGTTTGAATAGCCGAAGCCAACTCGTTTTTCAATGTGTGTTCATGCTTAATCTCAGCATATCAACAATGGACAATTCCACACAATATAACAACCAAGTTACAGGAAATAAACTATTATATAATAGTAGTGTATATGTACAGCCCTATTTTCCCCATTAAAGCTAAGTGTGCAAGGTTGATGCAAAGTCTTTGAGGTGACCAGGACATGAGTGTGTCCTCAAAGGGTGTGGAGACAGAGTAGCCAGTGGTGGTGGTAGTTCTGGGGTCTGACCAGCTTGCACAGCTAACTGGTCATTCTGGGCAAGCTGCAGCGACAAGGGTAATATCCATGTATGACTGGCAGGGTATTGGGGCTGTGGGGTGATCCGTTTCCATTTCTACAGTTAGCTAAAGGCATTCAGGAGATGCAGCTTGCATACCAAAGAGACCCATTGACTAACTGGAATGTTACCCTAGCCAGAATGATGCTGGGAATATTCCAGTAGTGGAATGGTTGGTTGTCTGGTTGTGAAGGAAAGTCTGTGAAAGGGCTGTCACAAACAGACTTGCCTTTAGATCTTTCCAACGCCTAATTAGCCTGTGGGTGGAGTTTTGTATGTTGAATGTGGCAAAAAAATAGCACAGCTCCACACACATTTGAAGATGATCCCTGAGCTTTGACGGAAAAGTAAAAAGGTTGCAGAGGATCAAGCATGGTACACAGAMGCCACTATCTCACAGTCAATCCCCAGCCACCATAAATAATCACATAGAGCAAGTTTTACCTCTTGTTTGCCATGGCATATGTTATTGGGTTGTTGGAATTACTACACAGAACACCATATTGGATTTGGAACCAAACCTGGGGGGGGGGGTTGGCTAACCAATGTTCCCTAAAATTTCTTTGGGCACTGAGAAAATTTCAGGTCTGCTGAGCGCAAACTTTAACGTTGTTAAAATTCTGTGCAACTTCCAGCACGCATATTGGCTCCCGAGTGGCGCAGTAGTCTAAGGCACTGCTTCGCAGTGCTTGAGGTGTCACTACAGACACCCTGGTTTGATTCCAGGCTGTATCACAACCAGCTGTGATTGGGAGTTCCAAAGGGTGGTGCACAATTGGCCCAGCTTCGTCCGGGTTTGGCCGGTGTATGCCATCATTGAAAATAAGAATTTGTTCTTAACTGACTTGCCTAGTTAAATAAAGATTTAATTAAAAAATCAAATATATATATACTGTGAACACCGAGGCTGTACCTGCTTTAAGTTACAGTTATGGCTATTTGATCATTATGTAAGCCTACCAGAGTGGCCTACCATCAAAAACAATGGAGGAAATGCATCCCTTAACATGGAAATAGCTGTTCTATCATTCAGCCTACAGTAGCAGACAATGTGTGGTGTTCAATGTAGGCCTACATTCCATGAGACTTTTGAAAAAAACATGCAGGACTTGACATTAACCTGTTTATCAACTTGTCCTTCAGACAAGGATGTGACTGAAAATATTGTTGTGTTGTTTGATGCAAGAAACCACTTTACAAAATAAAACACATTATTATTCCCATAGCATTATTACAGAGAATCAGACAAATTATGCTACCCTCTGCCTATTGGCTACTTACCGTAGTTTATTGAAGCCGGTCTCCAAATACACCACTGCCCCATTAACACAAAAAAATGCTCTTTACCTGACTTACTTTTCAAAGAAATGTACACGTTTTGTGCTCTTGTAGGAAGCAACCACTCCCCTATCGCTGACTTCAAATTATCTATAACTGGGTCAATAACTCACTAATTAGCAAACAAAATGTGCAAGTGGCTACATGCAGCTCTTGCTTTGATCTTAAAACAAGCGCATTTACTCATGACCGCTCATTCCGTAAACAGTCCAGTTCAAAGTTATCTTCACAGATAAAAAAAAGTCAACTTCACAGATCCATATATGGCAATAGGCTATTTGGATATAGGCCTACTGCAGCTCTAAACCTCACTTGTCTGTGTAGATTACGGGCTCTGTCGTGCGTGTCAGATGCGTTCTGCCTTCAACAAAATCTCTTGCAGTTAGTTTTGCATACTAAGTCTTACATAGTTCGTTTTTGTTTCGGTATGTTGCATTGAAAGTGGCTAATATTGCGTTGATTCGATCACAATTTCTACAGTAAAGGGAACGTTGATAGTGTTAGCTAACAGGGGAAACTAGAAAATTGAGTGAAGTTCGATCTCGTGCATGGGTTGAGACTGTTTTCTTCTGCGCGGCAGTCCGGGGTGAGCTGGGCGGCAGTCTCTGGGCTACTGCGCGCAGTTTAGAAGCGTACGTTGCCCCTAACATGATTTCAAGAGTACGGGTTTAACAGGGCCGGTTTCAGGCATACACGACGTAAAAGGTCGTTTAGGGGCCCCAGCCGCTAGTATTGGCCACTAGCCTATACTCTTCTTGACAAAGGTGGGATAGTGACCAAGCCACTGACACATTCGCTAAATGAAAAAAACATACTAGGCTGCTCGACTGAAAAACTAACCCCAAAAAATGATCCCTTTATGTTTACACGTAATTCACCAATTTGCGTGAATGACCTGTTGTAGAATAGAAAGGTTTGCCTATAATAAGCCTKTAATAACAAATAGTTTATTCATCTCTACTCTGGCCCTACATTTCATACAAAAGTCAGTCAGGTGGGCAATTTCTTATACAACTCCAGAAGTGGAATGAAAATCTGACCTTGAATTATAGGCTACACAATTTACATCCAATCAAATACTTTCTGTATCTTCCTTGGTGTGGAAAGTTGCATCGACCTGTAATACTAATTGAAGAGCTTTATATTCTTTCCCACTGGTTCAACGTCTAGTTTTGATTTACATTTGGTTAGTTGTCAACTAAGGTCAATTCAACAACAAAAAATGTCCTTGCAAATCCAATCAGTTTCCACATGATTCAACATTATCACATAGATTTTTTMGGGGGTTGAAACTACGTGGAAACAACGTTGATTTAACCTGTTTTTGCCCGGTGGTTTGTGCGGGGAGCACGAATTTGTTAAACTCAACACTGAGCCAAAGAGAGTTAAGAGCTTTCCTGCACAACAGTAGGCTACTCATCTCAGAGAAGATGATGCTCTTTGCTGATTGGCCCATCTCCGTTTCCACCCGCTGGTGCTACTTACAGGAGCTGGAGCTGACTGTCACTGTTCACTGTAGAGAGCACAGTCAGCACTCCGGCGATTTGCTACCTGTTTCAGAAAGACGCACGAGTGCGCTTTACCTCTCCAGGCACAGCCAAATGGACCCGGCGGACTWGACGTGKTRARATGTAAAAGGCACCTAAAGAAATRAGCAATGTCTTACAGTTGCATTATSCGCTGCCYCAGGTTATTACTTCTGTGTTTTTTGAGGAGGTAACAGAGGAGGATATTGCATGCCAACATGGATTGCCTTTTTCTTTTGATATGGACTTTGCCTATCCCACTTGTCAGCTGCACATCAGTGAAGATTTTATCCACTCTGTGGTTCTGGAACACATTGAAGGCAGGTGACAATTAACTGTATCATCAGATATACTTTTAAATTGCAGTAGGCTGCCTGTTACAGTACACTGTTGCGCTTGTTGTGCCATTAACTTGTTGCTACCTGTCGTTTTGCAGACGCTGCATATCTACTGCTCACATTCCATTTACTCTGTTTCGTCCACTTTTGCCAGTGACACCAGTGGACTGAATCATGGTTTGTATTTTGCACTGGCCACTTGTTTACTTCTCTCCATAACTGATAAGACAATGGTTACTAACAGCATTGTAGTCTGCAGCAGTCTGTAACTTTTACAGTCCGTTCGAATGAAACAATAACAAAGCTACTGTTCAGAATGAATAAAACGCATTACTTGTATGTGTTGTGTCAGGTTTATCGATGAGTCACCAGGTAAAGCGCTCATGGTGCCTTGCGCGCATACTGCCTCTCTCGTCTTCTTGGCTGGTAAATTTAAGCCACGCGCGTTTGCCGGTGAAGGAATTCCCTGCAGAAGCGGCAGTTTCCTCCTTGAGCAGCCGGCGACGGGGCGGGTAGAGTTTAGATGATTTACATTCTTTGATTTACCAATGAGAGTGGATATGACTGTAAAAAACGATTTGGATTTGTTTCTGGGCGTTCCTATTAGGCCTACGTGGCGTCTGATACTGTTCCTAAATGATGGGTGTCTTTGTGTTCTTTTTGAATAACTGTTTATTAGATTAATATAGGCTATGGTAGTGGAATAACGTTTACAACTTTTGGATCTGAAACGTGGTTTGATTATGAAAGGCCTGAATACACAAGCCAGTATGATATCAAATGCTCCCCTCATAAGTCACATAAATATTATAACACTGTTTGATCAATTATACCGTGATCAGTGTCAATAGACTAGAGGGAGTTGAAATGTGTGCAAATGCTTTGTGCCAATAAGATGAACTTATTGGATGTGGGTTTGGTGGTGACCTTCTCTGTGGTTCTCCCCCAGATTACATGTTTGTGACGCCAATTGAGGTGGATGCTCGGGGTGGGTATGTGTCCCACGATATGCTGCGGCGAGGCCGGAATAAGAGGTCCCTGCCGTCCATGGGGGGCCCTGTACACTACAGGCTATCTGCCTTCGGGAGGGACATGCACCTGGACTTACAGCCTGCCATGGTAGTGGCAGAGGGCTTCACAGTACAGGTACTGGGGACAGAGGGCATCACCACATTGGCACAGGAGCCAGCCCATCAGGACTGCTTGTATCAGGGATTTATACGCAACCTCACAGCTTCCTCTGCAGCCATATCTACATGTTCTGGCTTGGTGAGTGTCCCCTCGCGTCGTTACACTTTATCCTGCGTCAGGAAACATACACTTGTTTTTCTCCTGATTTAGATTTGTCATGTATTACACCTTGTGTCAAACCACCTTTATCATATGCAAAGTAAGCAATGAAAGAGAAAAAGAGTGTGTGTGTTTCTGTGTGTGAGGATGAGAGAGGGAGAGAGGGGTGTGTGTGTGTGGGAGTGAGAAAGAGAGAGGGGGGGGGAGTGGGGAGAAGAAGGGAGGAGAGTGGAAAAGAGACAGTTATGTTTTTTTAAGATGCTGGCCTTAGTGCCTCTCTCACTATTTCCTCCCTTAGGCGGACAAGCAGATCACATGTCCCACCCCGGACACCAGGCCCCCATAAAACATGCCTTTATTTTTGCCAATAGCCTCTACCTCCTTTGCTCCTTGCTCTTTTGTCCCTTGTTTGCCCTGCTTCCCCATCTCCCTTGTTCAGTGCAATTAAACCCAGGGTGAAGTTTCAGCCGCTTGGCTGGCAGTGCTAATCTTTGTATTGTTCTATTCATTAGTAGTAGCTTCTCCACAATAAAACAGCAGTGACCCATTATTTTAAAACTGTGCAAGGACACAATGTAATTTGGGAGCAGATGCATTTGAATAGACTGGAAGGACTCTTTGATCTGTTTTTCTCCTCCCCAGTTATTCTTTTTTTTCTTCCCAAGGATGACCTGAGGGCCATCAGAAATTCACTTAGTCTATCGTTTCTTAAAATGTGCTTCTACCTTTAGATTTCAGATGGAAGGGAGGGAGAGCCACATTAAAAGACCTACTTTTACACTAGTACATTAAAACTGAAAAAAGGGGAAGAGAGAAAAATGCACAAGAAAGAAGGTCTGTCTGTTGCACTGAAAGAGTGCATAGCCTGGAGGAGTTTAACCCCACATGTCATCTCCCCTTCACAAGGAGCTTTGGATTAAGTACAAATGAGGACCCATTCATCCCCCTTGATCCTCAGCAGCTTCTTTTGCCTGGAAACAGAGGATAACTGGCAGTCTGTTTGGGTGAGAGCTTGATTTTTTCTGCAAGAAGAATGTTAATTCCGAGTTTAGAGTGGCGCTCCGAGGGAGGATGGTTGCTCTCTCTATAGGCCTATGGAGGCCCTCTTTGTGGTAGTGTAGGTCTCCACTGCTGGCACACAGACAGACGGTCGGTCAGAGAAGCCCCGGCCTCCACAGTCCGCCCACGCTGGTCCTCTTTACTACTGTTTGAGTGCATCATGCCCCAGCAGATGGAGGGGGATTCTGTTTTTAAATCAAGAACAGGCAGACTCTGTATTAAGACCGGGGATAGGGGATTTGCTTAGTAAATCCTGAATAATTTAACATGGTGTTTTTAATTACACTCCTCATGAGAAGGACATGTACTTCCTTTGTGTGTCGAAAGTATTTTCTCTTTTTCTCTTTTCTGCTGACCTCAAATGACTTGAAGGCATCAGTTTAAAGAAAAACTAGTACAGCTATTGCTGGTTGCACACAGGAGTTCTCTGCCTGCATTCTCTGGTCCAGAGGTCACGGTGGTTGACCTCAGTCACTCCCTCTTTCAGGGTCATGCTGGTCTCAGTTCCTCTGTAGTGCAAGTTCAAAGATGCTCTCCCATTCCTCTGTGAATGCAGGGAGAGATAAATTAGAGCTCTGCTGTCCTCCCCAGGTCACCGCTCCGTACACTGGGTGACAGAGCCAGCCCTTCCTCACAAGGACCAGACCCCAAGAGCTGAACTGAACTCAACAAGAACTGTTCCAGCCCATTACCAGTAGGCTTGGATGCACTCTCTGAGACCTTCATTAATATGTCATTTATTATCTTATTGGACGGCGGGATCATTGGTGTGTGGGCCAGCTATATTGTCTGGCTGTTGAGCCATTAGATTGCCCCTTCAGCGGATTCCGGTTCTCTGGCTAAGCGTGTCCGACCATGACAAACACGGCCATGACCTTTCCCAAGCCCCCTCTTCCACGTTAGGATGCATGTCTCTTTAGTCTATACAGTTACAGCCACACCTTTAAAGGTTTTAAGTGCTAGCTGAGAAAATGATGAAACACGTTTCTGATAAGACTTCAAGTTCATCTAGGGGGCATATTTTATGTGGTTGAAATAGTCTGCTTGCATAAAAGTGTCAAAGATAACACGTTACGCACCCATTCACATTTTCTCAAGGGATGCTGAAAGAAAGAAATCATATTTCTCCATTCCTGTTCCCGAGACAAAATTAACATTTGTTGTATAATTTTACTGCAAGAAATGCATAATTCTGCAAGAGTTAATATTATATTTCTGTATATGTGAGAGGTTATAGGCCTACAGTCAGTGTCCAGATTTCAGTTATTATTCCATTTAACCCATATGAACTTCAATTAGGAATATTCTGTTTATTTACAGATACAGGGATACTCGTGAACGGGATATCAAAGGTTCATGTAAACAGCTTATCCCGAGTAAGACCAAAAGCGGGATATGAGCTACCATCCGGAATACTGTGCACATGTAAACGTGGTCTCTCTGAGACATCTCTCCTTTCAGTGTTTCCTGTGGTATTAAAGCAGGTCACTCTCTCTTAGGTAACCACATATATTCTGAGAACCCGTTTTTGTTGTTCTTCATTATTTTAGAAACGAGGCTGGGAGGGCTAGGTGTATTCTTTTCCCACAACCCCTGCAGAGTTGTAGACCGGTTCTAATTAGGGTAGTAATTGAGTCTGTTTTGATGTGTACTAGTGGTCTTTTTAATGACCCCCATGTACTAGGGGATGAGTGTGAAAACAAACCTCCCCRTTTCCTTTTCTTTTTCTCATTCCCCAGTGTATTGCTCTCAGACACCTCAAAGGAGGTTGTTTATTTTGCTCAGAGCCTTGTTGCAGGGACAGTTGTGATATCCTTTAACAATGATCTGAGGAAAGGAAACACGTCAGCATACATGCACATTTGACTGTCTCAACAAGGTGTAAGTCGTAGGACGTTCCACTGTGTGAAAGAAAAAGACACTCACTCTCTTCCCGTGGTGTGGTATTGGTCATATAACCGGTTTAGTGGGATTATTTTTTAAATCAGAATTATAGTCCTACATATATTACTAAACATGAGTTATAGGTGATGTAGTGGCCATAAATGATTGTTCTGGAGTGAACTTTTCTCTGGAGAGTGTCATATTTAAATGTTGTGCGCAGGCCTGAAATAAACAAGATGGCTSATGCTCTTTCTCAGCACCTCATATGACCTACTGTAAACCACAACTCTCTCTGCTCAGTGTCCCATGGGCTCCATCTCCCCACAATGGGCTCCATATGGATGCAGGGCATACAGGGAGTAGGGCTGAGTCTGACACATGATGAGGAATTCTCAGGTAGGACTTTGGGCATTTGTACTTGTCCATTTTCATAAGAGGACTGGACAAATTGGAACGTCTGTTGGAACTCTGTAGTTACTATGSCTCCCTAGTCCCACTCATAACTCATAGGCTGTTATGCCACATACGACGTGAGCCGGTCATGTTGTGAGCGCTGCGGAGGGAGATTCCCTGGTGGTCTCCGTGGTGACAGTGATGTAGTGCCCACCGCTAGATGCCAGTAGGAGAGGGAGCCAGGCCCTCGCCATTCTGCTCTTGTCACAGGCATTGTACTTGGGTTTCTCACACAAGACGAATGAGGAGCGCTGAAGTGGTCGTCACTTCACAAAGCAGAATCCATACATATTCCTCGACCCGTCTGTGTCAGCACAATAGATGCAGTACCCCTTTTGTTAGACAATATGTTCTCTTCCGACAACGGTTCTGGCTTGTCGTCAAATGAGGATAGCGCTGTGACCAGTATGGCTGCTTTAGTGAAAAATGTTTCTCTGTATATAAGACGTGCACAAACATGGTTGCAGAACCATTCAAATCAACATTTATTGGTGGCAGATTTTGCAGATGTTATCACAGGTGCAGCTAAATGCTGGTGTTTCTAGCTCCAGCAGTGCAGCAGTACGTAGCAATACAAAACAATACACACATAATCCAAAAAGTAAAAATAAAGAAATTCTGAAATGTCGTAACGAATCCAATTAACAACCCAAATAGCACTGTAACAGTAATCCAACTGCAACATATACGCATCTAGGAAGGAAATTTCTATAAATGATATGTACAGCAGTAGATATATTAGTATGAGCTATGTCGAGAATATAGTATTTAAATACACAGTGCACAACCCCATAGCAAAATGGATAGAATTGCAGGAAATTAGCTTCCTGAGTCCGGAATACAAATGATACATATGTATGTGAATGGTGAGTATAGACAGTATGGACTGTATGTGAATAGAAAAGGTGTGTATAGCAGTAGATTCTTTATTTATTGAAGTTTTATTTGATCAGTGAGTCATACTGAGACCAAGGTCTATTTTACAGATGAGCCTTGAGTTACAGAAATGACAGAAAATACACACATCAAAATACGAATAKAAAATGCAAGCAGAAAGAAAAACAGTCATAAAAAACAAACACATTCATCAATAAGAAGGTCCTCAATCAGCTATATAGGATGAGCCATGTCTAGAATACAGTATATACATATAAAGTGCGTAAAACAGTATGCAAATATTATTAAAGTGACTGGTGTTCAATGACTGTACATAGGGCAAAAGTCTCTAAGGTGCAGGGTAGAGTACTGGATGGTAGCTGGTTAGTGACCTTGTCCGAGGTTCAGGGCAGAGTACTGGAAGCCATGGAAACAGTAAAGATGTTAGCTTAAATTGAACACAGAACCATATACAGTATATCCCATATTTACCATATTTATTTCTCTTTCCCCCTCATATCCTCTCATTCTCTCTATTTCTGACCTCTGGTGAGTTTGGGAGGGACTGAGTGCCTGAAATAGTGGACTTCCCAATTTGGCCACCTGCTGAGTCATCATCCACTGTCAGAGGAAGTTGCTTGGTCCCAACTGGGCTGACAGGAAAATGAGMTGAACCTTGCCCATTTCAATTCAGCTGATAAGGGGGCTGTATAACATCATTAGCCATGGTGTTTCCAGGCCCACCTGTGCTTTATTTGGAGAACAAGGGCTGCTCAGTGGGTGTCTATGCTCTTTAAAGGCAATTAGTGACGCCACACACTCTGTGGAATGCTCTAGGTTAACGCTGAGGGAAACTCAAATCATTATTGGCCAGGTCGAATGATAGACACGGAGACATAGACCGCTCACACAGAAGTGGCCTGTGTTTTGGACTGATAATGGCCTGTATCCTTTTACCATAGCTGACAGACACTGAGTGATGTGGATGCTCTGGTCTGCATTCGCCGACACTATGGTCACATGTAACGCTGAGCTGGAGTGCAGATGTGTTTTAGAGCTTTATAATCACTGGCTTTGGGTTTCTCACACATCTCTCCCAGTCTTTAACAGCATGTAAGCACTTACTAATTTAAAATATAATGTCATGGTTGGGAGCCTTAAAAGCAGCTACAGTTTACACAAAGACAAGCTAATTACGTTTTCCCCCGCAACAGATCCTAAGGAACAAGCTATAAATTGTGTCCCGCGCTTACACTGAAGACATGCATGGTCGAAATGTGTAAGGTTACAGTATGTAGTCACAGGCCTCAGAAAACCACATGAAAGCAAACGCAAAGTCATGTTGTAATAGCTTCCATAGGAAAGTCCTCTGAGACCATTGCTGTATTAGCTAATTCCCAACATGTAGACTGCTGGGTTCGGAAAACTGTCTACTCAGAGTAACCATGTGCATGTTATGCTGTAAACTGAGAATGGTGGRGGGGGTGGAGAGTCGTCTGATGTCTGCAGGTCTGAGGAGAAATAGACTGGTGTTTAACAGAGGGCATCTCCCTCTAATCTGTGTAACTCTTACAAGTGTACATTTAAGGAGATCACTAGAGGTCTGCCACATCAATATTACTTGAAGTCTGAGGACCTGGTGTCTCTTTACTCGCTGTGAAATTCCATACATCTCAAGTACCTTTCAGATGATATATGTTGTCATGAATAACATCCATTTAACAGCATGTTACTATACATAGCAAAACATGTATTAAATGTAATGCCAGAAATAATACAGTACATTGAGGTATGTACCTGATATCACCTGATATTACTATCAGTATCTGATATTACTGATATTTTATGGCTACTAGTACGCTTATGTTTTCATTTGCATGTTGTCCCTCCAGTGTTCTACTTTTACATTTCATCCGGCAGTTCTTCTAGTCTTCTCAGGACTCTCACAGACATACAGTTCAGGCAGAACAAGAAGAGAGACGCACCACATCCCGACAGATGGAATCAATTTCCTCCCATTATCAAGCATAGGCACCTCCATCTGCTAACTGCTGGAAGATGTTGATAGATATTTTACAGTAAAGTTTGGTATGTTTCTGAGACAAATGGAATACATGTGTGATAATTGAGTGTGAGGTGGCGTGGGGGGTTGGCAGACAATGGGAAGCGCTAGCTAGCTAACAGTGGATTTCCTCCAGGGTGTTGGTTAACGTTTGTTGTGGGTTAAAGGGGAGCAGGCACATCACAACAGGAAGTGGCTAGCGAGATTCCAGGCTAATATGCTAATAGATTTACACAGATAGAGGTTGGAACCTGGAAGAGGTTCTTTGTCTCCTCCATCTTTGTCTCTTTTACAGTTTCAGTCTGTGTGAGTAATTCGGTCGCTGTCAGACTTGTTAATGCTACAGGCTTAGTTCAGGGTAGCTTTACAAAACATATGCTAATGTTAAAAATGGGCTCATCTGGGATGAAGTACTACTGTCACCACTGCAAAAATGAGCAGAAAATATGTATCTTTATTGATGTAATGCATAGCAGAGATTTATACAAATAGCATCCATATATCCATGCATAGGCCTATATTGCTTGACAGTTTGCTGAGAGTTAGTTGGTGAGATCCCTAAACTCGTCAGTTCAAAGGGCTGGAGCAGTCACCAGACCGACCAGGCTGCCAGATCTTTACAGTGCAGTGGAAAAGTGTAATGAAATGACAGTGCGGGTTACACTCAAGTCTTGTGGCTATTAAGTAAGTGGAATGGTTTCTAAGTCCAGTATAGCATTGTGTATCCTCCCCAAGTTTGTCAGTGTCTCCCTGCTCTCTGTCCTCACGCTGTCTACCCCTAGACTATGGTCTGTGTCGGGGGCTAGCTAGGGCTGGTTCATAAGGAGGTGTCCTGGCTGTTCTGGCTGCCCAGCTGTGGTGAAGACATGTCATACTGTTATTCTCTCTCTGTCTGGACACAGTGTTTGAAGGCCTGTGGGGCTCTGCCGAGGTCACATTAGAGAAAGAGGAGGAAAATGTGACACAGGAAGGCAAGGCACACAAGGTACCCTGTGGCTCGGCCAAAATAGACGTCACTGCATTTATTTTAAACCCCCTTTTGATTGAAACCCATCAATCGGAAAGAGAAATCACTCTGCCTCAACAAAGCACCGGAGCAACACAGAGAACGAGGCTGACAGACATCGACGGATGCCCGACGCCATTACTGCCCATTACTATCATGGGAGAAACAGAACCAAATTTGACAAGAGCCTCTGGGTTACTCACATGGCCTTTTGATCCTCATCGGGGGAGGAATGAGTGATACGAGGTGGTTTGGTGGTTCTGTCAGGTCCTGGGAGAAGAGAGATGGATGGGGTTATGGTGGACTTGGCATCCCCAGAGTGCCCCTGTTGTACCCCTGTCCTGTCCCAGGAGGTGGGAGTCTGGGAGCGGATGGCTGTGCATGGTGGCAGTCTGCCATGGCTCGCCACTGTTTTCACAACAAGAGCTTCTGCATGGCTTCCCCTTTGTGCGCCTATGTTTACTTTGCCACCTGCTAGTCTGGGGAAATGTGGATCAGGAGGGTGAAGGGGGAGGTGGGTGTCACACGTAGAAAATGGACAGGGGTCATGGGGTATGAGGGGTGTGGATGACAATGCACAGCTATTTGGGCTGGATTTGGAGAGTAGGAGGTGAGATTAGATGGCATTCCATGGCCAGACAGAATGTGTGAGGMTCAGCYCTCTAGTSAWCGATCTCAGACATGGTCAGAGAGTGGAATGAACTGCTTAACTTGGTCATCAAATGGGAGAAAGGACAGAGGTTTGGGGAAACCAAACAAAAATGAAATGATTGCATTCACCTTTCTTAACTCAGTTCTTTCTCTGTCTCATGCAATCACATCATCACATAAACAAATGACCAGGTAATACATAATAATATAGTAGTGCTGACCAAGAGAAAATACATATTTTTTTCTCTAGTCTGCCAATGCTTATAGAGTCCATTTCACCATTATTCCTCTGTTTGTAACTCACTGTGGATGAGGCCAAGTGGAGACACGCCGCTCCCCAGCGCTGTCTAACGCTGTCTAACCCTGCTGACATGAACATCCACAGCAGTGAACGGATGGTCTGTCAGAGGCCAGGGTGTTTATCAGCCTGTCTGTCTGTCTGGTAGCTCTGCCAGGCGGAATAAACCAAACCACTGCTTCTTCATTCTACAGCAACARGACACATTTCACGGACTGAGATAAATGCACGCTCAGCTAGCACAGCACACAGCGAACTCTTCCAGAACGTCTTGGATGCGGTCGTTGCTGCCAGATTAATGTTGACTCTGTTCTTGTCTTATATTGCAAACCTTAAGCTGGAGGGCTGTTGCAAATGCATTACAAATGCTCAACTATAACTAACCAAAACTACACTGAACAAAAAGTGTTGGTCCCATGTTTCATGAGCTGAAATAAAAGATCCCAGAAATTTTCCATATGCACAAAAAGCTTATTTTTCTCAAATGTTCTGCCCAAATTTGTAAAGATCCCTGTTAGTGAGCATTTATCCTTTGCCAAGATAATCCATCCACCTGACAGGTGTGGAATATCAAGAAGCTGATTATTAGACAGTACGATCATTACACAGGTGCACCTGTGCTGGGGACAATGAAAGGACACTCTAAAATGTGCAGTTTTGTCACACAACACAATGCCACAGATGTCTCAAGTTTTGAGGGAGTGTGCATTTCGCATGCTGACTGCAGGAATGTCCACCAGAGCTGTTGCCAGATCATTTCATGTTAATTTCTCTACCATAATCCGCCTCCAACGGCATTTTAGAGAATTTGGCAGTACGTCCAACCGGCTTCACAACCGCAGACCACATGCATGGAGTCGTGTGGACTAGCGTTTTGATGATGTCAACATTGTGAACAGAGTGCCCCATGGTGGCTGTGGGGTAATGGTAATGGTAGGCATAAGCTATGGACAACGAACACAATTGTATTTTATTGATGCCAATTTGAATGCACAGAGATGCCGTGACGAGATCTTGAGGCCCATTGTCATCCCATTCATCTGCCACCCTCACCTCATATTTCAGCATGGTAATGCACAGCCTCATGTTTTAAGGATCTGTACACAACTCCCGGAAGCTGAAAATGTCCCAGTTCTTCCATGGCCTGCATACTCACCAGACATGTCACCCATTGAGCATGTTTGGGATGCTCTGGACACCGTATTCCAGTTCATGCCAATATCCAGCAACTTTGCACAGCCATTGAATAGGATTGGGACAACACCCCACAGGCCACAATCAACAGCCTGATCAACTCTATGTGAAAGAGATGTGTCGCGCTGCATGAGGCAAATGGTGGTCACACCAGATACTGACAGGTTTTCTGAACCACTTCTCTACCTTTTTTTTAAGGTATCTGTCACCAACAGATGTACTGTATATCTGTATTCCCAGTCATGTGAAATCCATAGCTTAGGGCCTAATACATTTATTTCAATTGACTGATTTCCTTATATGAACTGTAACTCAGTAAAATCTTTGACATTTTTGCATGTTGCGTTTATATTTATTTTGAGTATAAATTAAACTGTCAGCCTGTGGTGATGTTTGAAATAATATTTTACACCTCTATATAATGTAATGGTATAAATAAGGATTCTACAGTTGTATTATATGTATTATAAATGTTTTATTAATTGGAAAGTGTTCTGTATCAATATGTCAAACGTTCAAAGATGAATCATATTGCTATGGATTGCCAAATGTAGACTTGGTGTTGAGGCAGTTGCACATGGCCCATAGACAGAAAGCTGACTAGTGAGTAAGTGAAATGCATTTTCAGAGATGTTACAGTAGCTTGTTGCCTTATGTTCTGTGATTAACCTTTGCCTAATTTATGAAACAATATTTTTTACTTTTGACTTGAACATCAACCCCTCTCTCCACCTCCCTATTGTTCCATGTAATCATCAAACTGCACACACACACACACACACACACACACACACACACACACACACACACACACACACACACACACACACACATCACACACACAACACACACACACACACACACACACACACAAGGAGGGTGTTGAAGAAAAGCCTAGCTATCTGCCTCGGAGGATGACAAAGAGCCAATATTGGATCTTTTCAATCAGTGGTTGGCTTGCTGACAGGGTTCCATAGAGAGGCTATCTCATACATTGTAGCCCTCTAACATGTGAAGGGAAAGTGAATACCGCTGTGTTTCAGCTCTTTTCGCTAATCAAATTGATTCAGTCTCCTCCAGTGCTAGGTCCGATAACAGGACCATGCTGATGTTGAAGATTAATGGCCTCCCGCCTTAATGTGTTTTTACCGGCAGTCTTCAAGAGGTTGTCTCAACACTTTATTCCTTTCTTTGGACTGTATTGGAATCCTTTACATGAAAAGCTGGTTAATTAAAGAGCAGTTTTTGGCAGAGGTCTGTTCAAAGGGACTTTTTTCACTTTGAGTTTTTGAGTTGTTGTTTCTGTTGACCTGCAAGCATTTTAAACACTACTAGTTAGCAACCTTTTACCAGTTACACTCTGACTGCACTATCATATATAAAGCTCTTGCATCGTGCTACTTTATATATTTTTTCACTGTATCTGATTGCTGTATCCATGGCGACTGCCAGTACTTAGGTTGTGCACAGCAGTTTTTTTAAAGGCCGTGTTTGAGAGGTAAACTACACTGTAACTGAAGACTGTAATTTATACAGTAATGTGGGGTATTATCAACAGTAGAATGGTACTGTTCCTAGAATACTAGGGCCGGGACGATACAAGTATCACAATACTGGTTATTATCGTGACAAAGAAACAAAACGCAAAGCATATTTAACTTCTTTAGGAAAACAGCGCTAATGTTGGAAACAAACATCATTATGTTGTCATTCAGAGTCACATGTATTTATTTTCCAAGCTATAGCTCACAATATTTTACTTACAGCCGGTTTTTAAAGGACCAAAAAGTTTGGTCTGCTTCATGTTTTCACTTTTGGGTACCGTATCTTTGGAACGCCAATAACATTTTGGGTGCATAGAATTGTTGTTTATGGCTCATTAACATATTTTGAGGCGTGCCTTGTTTAGAGGCTATATTTGTTTCACCCATGAGTGAGAATGCTGTACAAATTGAACTCCTATGTGGTTATAGTGCACCATTAGTTTTAAAGATTGGAATGGCAGCAAGACTTGAACCTTAAATGGTTGAGTGTTTTGCCATGTCCTTTTGGTCTGTTTTGCCCTGTAGTCGCCCTGTAGCTGCCAGTTTGAAAGACTTTGTTAAGGCCTCTAGAAGTGCAAGTGATCTAAAACACCAAATATGCATAAATATGTTGTAATGTGTAAACACTTTACCTAGCCACCAACCTGCTTTTACCAATTCCTTGTAATTACAGTAAAATACTGTAAATACAAACTTTTCCCCTCAATGAATTAAATGTATCCATTCATTCATTCTGACTACGGTAGCATTGACTTTTGTACAGTATAATACAGTCAATTCTACAGTATTGTACTGTGTGTAATTACACAGTACTTTCTTTGATACCGTATTTGTATTACAGTAGGTGTACTGTAATATGAAATACATAATTTTACTTGCCACTGAGCTGTCTGTAAGTTAATGTCAAATTCACAGCAACCCCTTTACAGTGTAAGAGTTGGTTCTAGATTGTCTCAGAACCCACTAACCTTCTGGGTTAGGAATCCTGTGTTGAGGAGCAGCTGCCCCAGACTACCTCTTGTACCCTGTGTTATCATGCTGACAGACAGTAAGTCACATTCCTGTGGGAGCCTGACCTATGGAGACACCACCTTGTCCCAGGGTTTCTTGTGTCTGTGTCTGGTTTGACATGACTCCTCTCTATTTTTATGTCCCTTCAGGCCTTATCTAGGAACTGCTGACAGACCTCTTACTTACGCCATTCCTTAACACATGACAATCTACATGACTTATTACTGATCCGACTCTCGTCCTCATCCACCATGATGAATGTTTAATGTTGATGAATAAATCTAAGGCCCAGGGGTATCTGTGCTCTTCAGTCAGGTCTGATCCGGATGTCTGATGATGAGTACTTCATCGCCCCCTTGCCCCAGCACCTAGCTGCAGAGCACAACTACAGCTCCCCGAGTGGACACCACCCACACGTGGTCTACAAACGCTCGGCTGAACACAAAGTCCATGGTGGCCAGAGGTCTATCCACAGCTCCCAACCTGGCAACCCATATCTACAGCACCATCACCAGCATCACCACGACTACCAGCACGGGAAGCTGCAGAGACAACACTTCTGTGGACGCCGCAAGCAATGTATGTAAGGGAACTTCCTTATTATTATGACTGCCTTTGATCCGCTCACATGAGAAAAATACATTACAGTCACGTGGGACTGTGTGTACAGGACAGTGGTAGTAAAGATGGTAGAGAGACATGCTTTGTAGTTTTATCACAGGAACAGAACGATAACAGTACAATGACAAATAAAAAAAATGTTCAAATGTTCAACTACTGATTGTTTATGATGTAATGTGTATAGTGTATTTTGAAAGAAATAGTGCTCAGATAGCATAGGGGTATAAAGTAGCTGGCCTTTATTGAAATTAATACTCAGAAGCAGCATGAGGAGTGAATGACTTTGAATATTTCCTGCTCTTTCAACGCTCTGCCGGCCCCTTGCTCTTATCAGGGAAAGGTCCAGGAAGAAGGAGGAGCTGTCATTTGAGCTCCTTTCCAAAGCATTTCTCCCCCTGTCTCCTTTTTCTCTCTCTTCATATCTCTATCTATCCCTCCCTACCTGCCCTCTATCTGTCTACCATATCTCTGCAGACACTCCCAAGCCCCCTGCTGAGGATCGTCTCGCCATGCCTGATGAGTTTGAGCTCCCAGGCAGGGGGAAGCGATCACCCATCACGTCTAACAAGGTGGGGACCTTGAATGTGGAAACACTGGTGGTGGCAGACAGGAAGATGCTGGAGAAACACGGCAGAGAGAACGTCACCACCTACGTCCTCACTGTTATGAACATGGTGAGCAGGGGAGGGACACCAGTCAGTCATGTAACATACTGTATCCCAAAGTAGATTTTATCCTCAAGCAAAACCCTGGCCTAAGGCTTGACAAGCAATGAATGTCATGATTTATGTATTTACTTCCCACAAAATGTTAAGCAACGATTCATTTGAACCGAAATGTTAATCGACAACTGGCAATCTGGGTTGCTTTTGTTTCAGGTTTCCAGCCTTTTCAAAGACGGCACCATCGGAACTGATATCAACATTGTGGTGGTCAGCCTGCTTCTTCTAGAGCAAGACCCAGTGAGTCACATCGATCTGAGTGCTTGACAATAAAATCCCCAGCCTCCCCAATGTCATGAATTCTCCAGTCTCCCCTTCTGATCTCTTCCTCTCTGTCTCTTCCCCAGCTCGGCCTGTCCATCAACCACCACGCCGACCAGTCTCTCAACAGTTTCTGCCAGTGGCAGTCGGGCCTGATCGGTAAGCGCCACGACCACGCCGTGCTCCTCACCGGCCTGGACATCTGCTCTTGGAAGAAGGAGCCCTGTGACACCCTGGGTAAGGGGGAGGGGGGGGGGGGGGGGGGGGGGGGGGAAGTGTAGGGGTGGGGGCGGGGGTGAAGTAGGTCACCAGGGCTCCTGAGGGGACTGTTGGAATTAGAGCCCTTAGTCATGGTGCTGCTGGGGGATTAGACAGCACCAGAGATCATGGGGTCACTTCCAGGGTGGGCGGGATTCCTGCATGCTCTGCCTGGACTCCCTCCGGCAGGGGTTTCACCTGCACTAATACACCTTGTCAAAACTCACTCACACACACAAGTATGGCCATGCATACATGCAGCGCACGCACTCACACCCACACACTGCACCCACCCACACACATCTTACACCTCATCCTTCTCTTTTCTCTTCCTAGTGTGAACATCGCGTTTGTCAGTCAGTCTAAACTGAAGCATTCAGTCTCAACTGAGATATATATTCATCTCAACGTGCCCTAAACCACAAGTATGCACTTTGGGACGATACAGGTGACGAGGCAAGCGAGGCTTATGATTATATAATACTGCTCATTTGTAACACAACCCACAGCTTTCCTAATAGCCAGTTGCTTACAATATCGCCTACCAAGCAGTTCTGAACTCGCTTCTTCCGTGGACATGTTAAGAACTGCTAAAGACTGCCTTTATTGCCATGTAACAGCAGTCTTTGCTCCCTCTATAGCAGGATTTGCATTTTTTAGGTTGGCAATAGTAATGCCTGTATTGAAAATAAGTTTGTCTTGTAACACTGCCTACGGCCTCTTCTCCCAGAACAGTTATGTTGTCTGATGGTTTTTTGTAGATAGACATAGTAGCTTTGTTTGAATACATATTTGAGCCTGATATCTCCCTCACAATACTCCTTTTAAAATTGTCCTCCTACCTCTCTTCTCCCTGCTCTGCTTATCTCTGCAGGTTTTGCTCCTATAAGTGGAATGGTGTAGTAATACCGGAGCTGTACGATTAATGAAGAACACAGGACTGGGCTTAGCTTCACCATCGCTCATGTACATGAATCAGGCCACAAGTAAGTCCATCAATGCCCTCGCAATTAGCACTAGCCATTAGCTTTACCTTCACATGCAGCAGAATAGACCCCCATGCATTTTAGGAGAACAAAGAAACACCTAGTGCAGGTGATGAACGTGTTACTATATAGCAGTGTATTTCGTGTGGACATTAGTCCTAAGAAATGCATGCAGGCTAGTTTTTTTAATAGAAAGTCGTGCTTAGTTGCAATTGTGACGGCTTTAATCTACAGTGCCAACATCAAAGATGCAAAAGATGAATACGGCTGATGAACGAATAGCCGTTACACGAGCAAAGCACTTAATTTGCTCTAATGAACAATGTGTGAAACCATTTAAAGTGCCACAGGGCCGATGGGCATGCTCTGTATTGTTGTTATGAGCATATCAGTATTCCAGCTAGCGGATAAGATAA
>NC_036855.1:54752039-54772502 GCF_002910315.2 Salvelinus sp. IW2-2015
GTGATTAGCAGACAGACCATACATGGAGCTATAGAAGTATAATCCACTTTAAGAGTAATGTTGATTTAAAATGTTTTGGGGCATTTAAGAGGTCTTTTTAGTAAGAAGCAACCACTAAATCCTGGTTGATGTTGCGAATTGGACTCATGGCGAATCATGACCTAAAATTGTGTTAGTTTACCTACAGATCCTACATGATCTTAGTTTGATCACCCTGTTGCAGGATAAACTTTCCTGCAGTGCAGGAAATTAAAACTTGTAGAGTATTTGATGTTTAAAAAGGTTTCTGAAGTTTATAATTCCACTTAAAAATGTTCCCTTACGAAAAATGCATCAACCCTACACAAATGTCCATTAATTATAATCCACATAATAGTTTACATTTTTTCTTGCTGCAGGATTATTTTCCTGCTATAGCAAACTGGCTCAAATTAAGATCCTACATCTATACAGTATGGAGCAATGATATTTATGATATCGTTGACCCTTTTGGGCTCCCAAGTGGCGCAGCGGTCTAAGGCACTGCATCTTAGTGCAAGAGGTGGTACTACAGTCGCTGGTTCAAATCCAGGCTGTATCACATCCGCTGTGATTGGGAACCCCATAGGGCGGCTGCACAATGGACCAGCATCGTTAGGGTTTGGCCGGGGTTGGCTGTCATTGTAAATAAGAATTTGTTTTTAACTGACTTGTTTAGTTAAATATAAATATAAATTATACTTTACTTCTCTGCTGACTACTTTCTGTGTTTCTGACAGTTTGTGGTCCATTACAGTATTAGAATCATATATACAGTAACTCCATTCTGAGCACAGTGTCTTCCCTGTTGGATCTGCTTGTCCCCTTAAATCACATTTTAGCTCTGATCCGTGAGAACAGGAGAGTTATTTTAAGCAATCTGTCAGATTATTTTGGCAGCCCCCTCTTGGTATAATCTGTGGTTCTGGGGATAGATTGCCCTCAATCTGCTCACTTGTTTTGGCTATCAGACTGTAACATCCCCATGTAGTTTACAGATTAGGAGAATATGTTCTCTCCTCACCAAACCACAGAACATATATATAATGTATTATGCATTTCTTATTCAGTAAATATATATACTTTGTTTGCAGACCTTTAAAACAGTTTCAAAAGTTTCAAATCATCTTGAAGAGACTGTCAATAGGTAGCTAACGTACATCTTTGAAGGTGTACTTAGGTGTAAAATATATATTTTTATCAGTCTCATTTTAATTTTTGTATTGAGGGAAGCCCCCTCTGAACACAGCAATCACCTGGCACATTAAATAAATTAACAGTCTTGATGAATATGGCAATATAGGTTGGTGTTGATAGTAAAACCCTTTATAAGGTTGCATGGGACCGGTGATGATCAGATTGCCTGTTCACGACAGCATCTGACAGACTCTTAAAGATGCTTTACAAAGGTTAAAACACAGCAGTTATTGGCAGTGTGTATCAGGTACCAAGGTAAGACCCAAGTGAAGACTGTGTGAAGTAACAATGTTTATTGTAAAAACAGGGGCAGGCAAACGACAGGTCAAGGCAGGCAGGGATCGATAATCCAGAGTAGAGGCCAAGGTACAGGCAGACTCAGGGTCAGGTCAGGCGGAGTGGTCAGCCGGGCAGGTACAGGTCAGGACAGGCAAGGGTCAAAAACCAGGAGGACGAGAAAAATAGAAACTGGAAAAAGCAGGAGCTGAGACATAAAACGCTGGTAGACTTGAAAAACAAGACAAACTCGCAACAGACAGACAGAAAACACAGGTATAAATACACAGGGGATAATGGGGAAGATGGGCAGACACCTGGAGGGGGGTGGAACAATCACAAAGACAGGTGAAACAGATCAGGGCGTGACAGTGTGTGCAGCCTGTGACGCTATCAGGTTGTAGACCCCTGGGTTAATCGCAGCCTGGCATAGGGAGGTCCAGTAGGCCCTGAGGGGAGAGGTCAGTAGGGCTCACTGGGGGCTCCACACCACACAGGAGGGAGTGTGATCCAGCAGGGTGGCCCAGGTCTCAGCAGGCCTTTTGATTCAGGTGGGAGTACTGATGCAGAGTGAGTGGGGAGGAAGCAGGGCAGCAAAGTAGGAGGTCCAGTGGTGGTTAGGGGTGGTCAGGAGCCTGAGAGAAATGACCCTGTGTCGTGGTGGTCGCTGTGTGAGGGACAGGGAGGAGGATGAGAGAAAGGGGGGACAAGGAGGGGGAAGAGGGGGAAGGGAGAGAGCAGGTGATGACTAGCCAGACAGGATGACCTCTAGTCCACTGAAGTTTGGACTCATTGCTGTCGCCATGAGATTTAACGTCCCTCTGGGATGCTGGAGGTACAGCATCTGTTGAGAGAGAGAGAGAAGAAAATAAAAAGGATATAACAAGAAGTTAAACTTGTCTGGTACCCCCCTTATGCATGTGAGTGAGTAGTCAGCTATCCCAAAAGTTTTGGGTGATTTTATTTGGCCACCCCAATTTTTCTGGAATTTTGATATATAAAAAATTGTTGAACATGAAAGAATATAAAAACACCAGCAAATCAGATCCAAGTGATTTACATTTTTCAAATCTGTTCCAAAGTATTCCCACAACTAATAGAGAGATATATTTGATCGTATAAAAATGTAAGCAAGGTTTGAAATGATTATGTTTTAGTCAAATATTATACTTGCGGTCAATTTGCAGTCTACAAATGGTTTGTAATTATTATTATGTGAATGTAGTTAATGATCCTTTACCTCATCTCCCTGAATGAAACAAGTAGCACCCGAACCCCTGTTAGAACCCGACAACATCTGGTTGTCTGCAGCCCTCATAAGCAGTCTAACATATGGGCCTATATGTCTCCGTTCCTAAGCCCTAATAGGATCAGACTGGGAGCTCAGGCCCAGATCTCTGCACACAAAATGAGCGTTGCTCTGCAAACAGGAGGTTTACACAGACACCTTTAATAGAGCCTGTCATTCTGACATTCAGGTTTGATATGTGACAATCCACTGTTATCAGCACGTGCATTTCTCTGTGTAAGCTCCGCTCAGATGAGTGTTGACAGTAAAATATATTATGGAATGTGTGCCGTTTTGTTGCTGAACATAATACACATATCATATTTTTGCTGTGTGTGGTTTGATAGGAATTAGTGGTTTGAGAATTTATGCTTTACCACAAATAGTGTTTTTTTAAATTGTCTTTTGCTTTGCTGTTCAGTGTCTGGGCTGATGTTGTTGTGTTAGCTTACATATTTGATCTTGGCAATGAAATCCAATAATATTTCCCAGTGCTTGTCTGGGTGACTATGCCAATTGTTGTGTTTATTTGTTTCTATTTTGGATGGCATTTTAACACAGACTGTCTACTAATGCACACACATCTACCCAGGGCTTTTGAAATGAAGACTTATTACTCAGTTACTTGAATGAATCATGGAAGACTTTCCTTCTCATTTAACAACACACTGTTCCCCATGTGTGAACGCGCAAGCACACACACAAACACCAACATCCACACATTCACTTAGCTGTAAGTGAATGCTGGCTCTGCTCCAGCAGGAAGAGCCTAACGGAGATTCATTTGCTTTGATGTTAGGCAGTGGAAGCCTGCCCAAGAAGTGCACCGCTCCACTTTAAAACAGCCTATCAGGCTCACAACAGGGAAACGGTGTGAGTAGATTCCACAGGAGGTTGGTGGCACCGTAATTGGGGAGGGCGGGCTTATGGTAATGGCTGGAGGGGAATGAGTGGAATGGTATCAAATACATCAAACACCTGGTTTCCATGTGTTTGATGACATTCAATTCGCTTCATTCCAGCCATTATTAATGCGCCGTCCTCCCCTCAACAGCCTCCACTGGTAGGTTGTTCCTAAGAACAGAAGGCCTTTTCTATTAATGTGGCTGACTGGAGATACTTGTGGCTGCTGTCTTCACAGGAGTGGTTGGGAACCTGGATGAAAACCCATTAACCTGAGTAGTAGTGTTGTTTTGAGGCTGTCATTGTATAGTTTGTCTTAAATGTGATTTATTTCATTCTGCTTTGAAACTGTCGAAACAGGGCCCTAGAAATGTTGGCTTGAGTCCCTTCTCAAGCCACCGGACTATTTACATTGACCCCCCCCCCCCCCCATTGGTTTTGTACACTGCTGCTACTCGCTGTTTATTATCTCTCCATAGTCACTTCACCATTACCTACATGCACAAATTACCTCAACTAGCCTGTTGAGGTAATTTGTGTTGAACATGAGGCGAAGAGAATGCCTGCCCTAACCTATGCCACATCTGTGTTGGGTCTACATGTGTTAATTGTCTGTTGTTTTAGGCCACAACACAACGGGAAGTTTTGCCAGGGCTCCAGTCGTCTCAACCAGCTGTGTAACACAAAGCCGTGCCAGCCCAGCGGAGTGGACTTCCGTGCCCAGCAGTGTGCTGAGTACAACAGCAAACCCTTCAGGGGATGGTACTACAAATGGAAACCCTACACCAAGGTGGAAGGTATGGCAACTATTTGTTCAATTCCCCCTGTAATTAGGAACAGGGTAAATGTTGAATGAGCAAATAGAGTCCATCTAGAATGCACCTCATTCAGCCAGATGTTATAGATTCGCTGTTTGTCTATACAGTGCAGGCTTGTTAAAAGTGCATTTAATTAACATTGCAGATTGATCAGAGCGTTATGTCCTGTTTCAACTCTCAAATTAGGATGACTTTTTGAATCTTTTGTGACAAACCTTGTTTACCAATTTTAATGTTGAAGCCATAAATGTGCCTCATGTGCACCATATCAATGTGTCAGTCTACTCACGCCTGGGAGTTCTGTGGATACCCTGTCAGTCTAATCTACGTGGGAAACATGTAGCCACCTGCTCTCTCTCAGGGAGAAGGAATATATTATAAAGGAAGCCCTTAAGGCAGGTTTTACCTGTGTCTACAGCATACATACTGTATGAGTGAGAGAGAAGGGAGGGAGAGAGAGAGAGAGAGATAAAGAGCGATAGAGAGAGTTTGGCTGTCACCCCGTTTACCTTAGTGAGACGCTGATTCATGAAGATGCAAGCAGCAGATCCTGAAAAGCCTCTTGGGGCCTGAGTTGAACGGTCGCCTCCGTGATTGTAGAGTGGTTCCACACCGCTCGCCCTCCTCTCTCTCTCTCCCCCTGTGGAGGGACACTCCCTAAGGCCCAGCCCCCAGGGCAGCCTGTAGTGTCTGATCGTGGCACCATTTCAGAGGACAAGCCAAGGTATCAGAAGGTAAGGGCAGTCTTACCCTGGTCTAACTGGGCTCTAAGCACCAAATCCAATAGACTTCATGAAATCAAGTGCCTTGGCCTACGGAAGTGAATTACTAACATTAAATGTCAAATAGAAATCCATAAGATGCTTCTGGAATGCGTTCAGTGGTTCTCTGTAATGGAGGAGATTGACATTAAGACAAAACGGAAGGAATCTGAATAGCCAGAGTCCCAAAACTGAAGCTGGTCAGATAATGATGCCCCTGTGTCACCAGGCTGTTGCCATGCTCCTGGTAACACCACTGTCATTAGACTATGACTGTGTGTTGTACAGTAGAACCCGGAACCCATGTCTGGAACTCTGTGTGAGATCTGTGGAGAAGCTGCCCTCCCTGCATTCCCTGTTTTATGGGCCCATTTGTAACAGCCTTTCAGGTCTGACGTATGTGAATTGTGCCAGAGATCTGCTACTCCTTCAGTCCCCAGAGGGTCCGTACGTTGCACTGCAGTGGACATGCATCGTTAACACAATAGAACCCTGAATACACTATTCACCATTATTCCATCGATTGGCTCCTAGCTTGCCCTCATCAATTGGCGAGTACGGTTCCTTCATTACCATAGGCCTTTCCCAAGCCCCACATTGTAATATGGAGTGTACCAGTGACAGAGAGAGGCAATACGGAGGTTTGTGCTCTTTATGTAGTCCTGGAGACTCACACCTGGGAAGGAGGAATTGGTTAATGCACAGGTGCAGAATAACCTCCATGATCTTGTTTATAACACCTGTTAAATCGTCTCTATGTCCTCTGTAGCTGAGGATATCTGCAAGCTGTACTGCATCGCTGAGGACTTTGACTTCTTCTTTGCCATGGCCAGCAAAGTCAAGGATGGGACATCCTGCTCAGACCACAGAGGGGACGTGTGCATCGAAGGAGTCTGTGAGGTAAAGTGCAGATTTGAAGAACGTGATGTACAGCAAGTCATTAACTACATCTAAGTCTACTGAATGTGATATAGAACCCAGGATGCCGTCTGTGTTATCTAAGTTCCTTCTGTTTCTTCCATCTTGTAGCCAGTGGGTTGTGACCAGGTCCTGGGCTCTAAGGCAACTCTGGATGCCTGTGGCGTTTGTAGAGGGGACAACTCCACCTGTAAGTTCTTCAGGGGACAGTACGTCCTCCAGCACAGAGCTAACGGTACGTCAAACAAGAAGACTGACGGGTCAATTTGATGCAGTGGGAGAGAGTGGGAGCTCT
Source organism: Salvelinus sp. IW2-2015 (assembly GCF_002910315.2). NCBI lineage: Eukaryota > Metazoa > Chordata > Actinopteri > Salmoniformes > Salmonidae > Salvelinus > Salvelinus sp. IW2-2015. The sequence continues at coordinate 54,758,514 of NC_036855.1, forward strand.
GTTGTAGGACATTTCTGGCACAGTGTTATTGGGGCAGAGTTATCTGAACATCACAGGATGAATTCTCTAGCAGATGCCACTGTGGGGGAGACAGTCCCTTCCTCCAGACCTCATACTATACTCTCACAACTGGCTAAGAGCAACCTTTCCAGATCACTGTCTGTGTGTATGTATGTGTGTCTGTGTGTGGTCCTTTAAGGGTCCAATAGACAAAGCTCTGTGACTGAACCGAAAAGTGACCGCTTGGCAGACCTAGATGTTGGGTCATGGAGCACAGGCTGGGGTTGCTTCTAATATAGTGGAAAGTTATTTATGTGGCAGCTTGCATGCGTCGTTACACCAGGGCAGCCGTAAACTGCAGAGAGTTATAATGGTTTATGCTGTCTCAGTGAATGAAGCTTACTGTCTCACCTCTTTACTGAAAACACAGCACCATATGATCATGTTATATAAAACACTGTGTAATACAATGTACAAAGGTAAGATTAAAACCAGGGAAAGTTGTTAGTTGAAAGGTGTTTTCTGCACTGGTAATCTACTTTTGGGTTTGGTCTTGATGATAATTCATCCCAATAAAATACTTGAATATACCCAGGACAGTGTAATGAGTGTTGCCATGTTGTAAAAAAATATGAATCTCTAATAAATCAATTTCCTGACTCTCAGAAGGTAAATGAGCTCTTTCTCTCCCTGTTCAGAATACTACGCCATGGTGACCATCCCACCTGGAGCACGGAGCATCCGTGTCCAGGAGATGGAGATCTCCACCAGCTACTTGGCTGTGCGCACCCTGAAGAGGAAGTACTATCTGACAGGGGACTGGACGGTGGACTGGCCTGGAAAGTTCCAGTTCGGTGGGACGGTGTTTGACTATCAGCGCTCTTTCAACCACCCAGAGAGCCTGTACACGGCTGGACCCACTAATGAGACCCTGGTCTTTGAAGTAAGCTGCCCCTTCGTCCCCGTCTACCCTGACGTCCGTTAGCGAATTAGCGGTGACAGGGCCTTGGCACAGGGCTCGGATGCTCACTCAGATGAAAACAAGGCCGGGCTGTAGTGCAGGGTGGGCGGGAAAAAAGAGAAAACTCCCAACAACAACGAGTGGTGCAGGGGAGTAACGCTACTGCTCAGGATTAATTGTGTCCTGATTCTGATGTCGTCGGGGCTTTCATCTCTATAATCAAGAGGTCTGGGGTTCAAACAGCTCGCCATGCGCTTTGAACTTCCAGATTCGGTCACTTCATGCAAAAGAAGAAAAAATGTGAAACCAGGCCAGCGGCTTTAACTTCAATAGAGTGGCAGGGAGAGGTGTCAAGCATCTCAAAGCGGTGGCCGAGAGAGAGAGAGAGAGAGAGAGAGAGAGAGAGAGAGAGAACGACAGAGCGAGAGAGAGGACGAGAGAGAAGGGATAAAAAGTGGTCAATTAGGCTAAACGGGCCGCCATGCTTCCATATTCACCATTGAGGTCAAAGTGGACACCTCACCTTATGTGTCACAGGCTCTAGTATGTGATCCTATGATTTAGTGTTTTCCTTTTTAAAACGTGTTGTTAATAAGGATGTAGACATAGCAGCTGGTTGGACACTGCACAGTTTACACACCCGTAGCACATTCTTTTGTATTACCTGTCAGAGCAGAGGCCTAAGCTCTGAGGTAAAAGCAAGCCATTACTTGTCGTCACTCACTGCTGCAACTGATGGTCGAAAAGAATAGAAATTAAGCTCCTGACAGTCGAATGAAAATAAGTGTTATTGATTGTCCTTGGAGAATAAGTCACTCTCAAGGTTGCTCATGCTTTAGTTTGTATATTTAAGAGTTAGGGTGTTGAGAGGCAGAGGATATATTCCCCAGATAGCWATGTAAACGGTGGCAAGCTTTTTTCACATGCCCTTTGAACTCTTAAAAACAGAGGGGGAAAACCAGGTGAGTTTGGAAAGTTTMGTTTGTTATCTATCCACCAAAGGCAAGGTGAAAGTAATGTAAAAGCTAGTTTGGACAAAGCCCCCGGCCTCGGGCTACCTGTGAACTGAGAGCTGAAGTTTAAATGGCGCCTATAAATATATGAGAAATGCCATAGTAAAATCCCTGGAATGCCTTTCAGTAATWTTTGTCATTTTGCAGAAAGAGTGGATGTGACCATGTCGTTTCTAAATGTTTTTCTTCATGTTTTTGTTAGCTTTACATCACCACACACAGTTGAAATGACCTGAWTTGATTGACWTTAAAGTGCTTAGTGCTCCATTCTCAGTGTGGTAACAGCATGCTGCTCCCRGCACTGACATGGTTTCTCCCATGTAGCCTGAGAGTCATGTGTCCACTAGTGCGGTTAGCAGTAGCAGGGTTAGCAATAGCAGGTTGCTGTTCTGCAGATGAGAGGACATTAATCTCTCTAAGTATGTTCCGTAATTACAAAAAGAAGAGAGGGACCCAGTTTAAAAGATTAAAAGAATTCTGCAATTGAACTGTATAGATTACATTTACATTTACATTACATTTAATGTATAGACTGTATAGATCTGAAGAGCTTGGGTCAGGGCACACAGAGAGAGAGAGAGAGAGACTTAAATACGTTCCAAATTAAAAAGGTAGCAGAAAGGGGAAGGAAACTGTGTTCCACTGAGCCTGGCAGATCTTTTATGCTCTCGTGGAAAACTAGAACAATGTTGATGGCTCTGAGACCCTGACTCGGCTAGAAACAATTCATGAAAACAAATGTTGAAGAGTGGTGAGGGTAAACTCTGACAGTGTTCATGCATATAGTCTAATCAGACAGGAGAATGGCAAGAAAAAGGCAGGGAGAAACGAGACACAACATACGGTGAGCTCTAGGATGTTATTTGAAATAGAATAGGGATTATCCTCTGTATTGACATTCTTGTGGCAAAGTGTTTGGTGCGGTCACGTCAGTCGAGAGCAGAGGATTGTGGACCTGGGCGGCAGGCAGTAGGTGATGCTGGGGAGCTGTAGCCATGTCTGCCACTCTGTAATTCATCATCATTTTCCCCTTAGCCTAATGAGCGCTACAGTGAAATTAATAATATACCCTGGTACAAAGTATGACTTATTATTTTCATAGGCATGAATCTACTCTAGTCATGTGAGAATGGCAAAATGAGATGTTGTTTAGATTGTTGGGTTCTCGTCTGTTTGAAACCACTGTGGCATATCAGAGAGAAGTCATGCACAGTGAATTAGGTTGAGGCTTGGATGGAGGTGGAGGTGGGGAGAGGGCATTTATGGCTGTGGACTATCCCAGGCAGGCAGGGTTAGGGAGGGCTGTCTCGTGTTGTGTCTGATGTCAGGGCTCCAGATGGACAGGGGAGCCCCTGGGGCTGCGTTCTGGAGCTTGTGTTTTCTGTGCAGTGCCAGCAGTAAATTTGGACCAGTCCTGGACAGGCTAGTGTGAAAGTGTCCAATGGCATAGGTCCAGGGCAATATATTTAGCCTGGAAGCTCTGGGGGTTAGCTCAAAGCTTTATTAAGTTCATAGCTAAGTCAACATTTTCCACCTCACTTTCTCTTTCCACTAAACCTTCTCTGCAACGACTCCTCTGATAACGCTTTAAATCCAATTKGGTTCTCACCATACCTACTGCCGAGGTTCTTGGTTTCTGTTACCTGTTGTGGACTCACTGGAGAGTGCCTCTGGAGCCTGTACAACTCAGTACAGAGCAGTCTCATGTTCGCATGTCCTGCTTCACTGAGCTTTGGAGAGCGCATGTTTCAACATCTATCCGGATGCACATCAGGTTCATATCGCTGACCGTGCCCACGGGACAGATGTACAGTCATTTTATCTGATCCCAGTACATTGAACAGGAGGACCTTTCCTTCAGACATCTGATCCCAGTACAGATGTCTTCTCCATGTGTAAACCCCCTGTCTTTACTCTAGTTGGACTACAATAGGGATAATCTACGGTGAGAGTTGAGGCTGTTAGCGTATTTAGCTTGTAAAACTCTGAACGCCCTGTAGTAATTAAAGCATGTGTGTGTGTGTGTGTGTATCTCTTACTGGTTTACATACACAACAACATTTGAGACAAATGTTAGAGTTTGATATGAGAGACTATTGCTTGTAATAGGTAAACAATTAGCTATTTGCTTGCATGCCTGAATCTATTAAGTCAGTGTCACTGCTGRGGGGCATTGTCAACAAATCCCTCAGTTTGGCGGTTTGAATATTGACCCAAAAATGTTTTGACCAAGTCTATGGGGAACAAAGCAGCCCTTCATTTTGAGAGAGAGCTTTCCACTCCATTAGAAGCAACCCCAGCCTGTGCTCCTAAATCCAACATCTATGTCTGCCAAGCGGTCACTTTTCAGTTCAGTCACAGAGCTTTGTCTATTGGACCCTTACAAGGGCTACACACACACACACACACACACACACACACACACACACTACAACACACACACACACACACCACACCACACACACACACACACACCCACACACACACACACACACACACACACACACACACACACACACACACACACACACACACACACACACAAAGTTCCACAACGCCATTGTCACCAAGTCACCAGTTTCCTGCCACTTCACTTTTTCATTATCATTCTCTATGGTCCATTGCTTGGAACCATTTCAGGGTATGCTTAGACTTGTCTATTTTGGCAGGGGAGGGGAATGACTGCTAACCACACTTGTCGAGTTGCTAAGACGGATCCATTACCTCACTGTCATATTCCCCCTCTCTCCCTCTCCCTCAGATCCTGCTGCAGGGTAAGAACCCGGGTGTGGTGTGGGAGTACACCTTGCCTCGCAGTGAGAGGAAACCCAACTACACATGGGGAGTGGTTCGCTCCGACTGCTCTGCCCCGTGTGCTGGAGGTGAGCCCACGATGAGAGAATTCCATGAGTGTGTGTGTGTGTGTGTGTGTTTGTGTGTATGTTTGTGGTGCAGTGGGCTAGCAGGAAGTGCTTTCTGGCTCATCAAAAGCATCTTTGTAAGCGACAGTGAAAAGGTTGCACAGTCTCCCCTTGGTCCTTTACAGACCTCCCTGAGTACTCTGTCCTATTCACTCATCAATGTATGTCAGCGAATGTGTGTGTGTGTTTTTATATGTGAGCCTGGATCAGTGGCTCCCTTGCTCTATTCACTCTATCCCAGTAGGGAGGGTGAAAGCAGACAGAGCAGACAGAGAGCTCTAGACAAGCTTAGAGCAGAGATCGCTATCTGCACCCAGTCACTATTTCGTTCATACTTTACTTTAGTTGTCAAGCCCTCCCGTGTTGCTCAGACAGAAGAAGAGTGTGGGCTTTGTGTGTGACCTTTTCATTGGTTGTAAAAGACAAGGCAAACTGATAGGAATGATGTCTGTCTGCCTCGCTCTCCTTCTCTCTCTCTTTTTTTCTCAATTTCAGGTCGGATCTCGACAAAAGCCATCTGTTTGCAAGATCAGCGGACCCAAGTCAACTCGACACAGTGCAACCCTCAGACCAGACCAGTGCTCAGCTCTCACCTGTGCAACACGCAGCCCTGCCCAGCCTAGTAATTAACCCTCTCTTTCTCAGTCTCTCCCTGTCTCTCTGTCTCTGTCTTTCTCGCTTTCTCTCTCTCTCTCTCTCATTCTGACAGACACATACCACAACCTCAGCCTACTGTCTGTGCTGTAGTTCCATTGGCGAGCTGCTCTGGCTTGGTCTGGGATGCTGGTGTGGTCTCTTTGCTGCGGGCAGGGACTACTCAGCCTTCTCTCACTGTCGCGTCCTGCTGGAGAGCCCCGTACATTCCCTACCCAAGGCTCCGGCTCCCAAACCAAACGGGATTAACATACCCTCCAGACAGGGGCAGGCCGGCCTGGTTTTCCCAGCACTGGCCCCCGCTCAAAGCCACAGCTTCTGGACCAGGCCACAGGAGAGAGCTGCCCCAGCCCCATTCATGCTCAGTTTCACCCTGCCTTACCGTCTGAGTACTGCTCGCACTGATAAGGTTCAGCACAGAGACAGCTCTGAAGAAGACCACCACAGCCTCTCGTTTCTCCTCAATGAGTGGTGTTCACCACCGGAGAGAAAGAATGAAGATGCTAGAAAAAGTCAGACAGAGATCACAGATTCAATTATTAGCCCATTATTAACAACTGTCTGCTAAATTGGCATAGTCAACAATGTTCTACAACCACGACAGACCAGTAAAAGTAATTTCCAAACACTTACTGGGCATCAGGAATCCTTTCAGACATTTTGGTTGATCTCATCATTCGGGGAATTTATTTCAGACACCGACCATTTTCGTCAGACACTGGATGCAATTCTCAACTTTGCAAATAAAAGTTGGGATATTGAATGAATATCACTTCGGCTCTGCTCCAGTGACAATCCATTCAGCTCCTATGGGACTGACTCGATTTACGACGCTCCATCTTCAAAGGAACAGCCATGAACCCGTCAGTAGAGAGACTCTTTGAGCGCGACACGCTGACAAAGAGATGGCAAACGTCTCTCTCTCTCGCCACCCGCCTGTCATCCTCTCCTTGTTGTCGCCTGCCTGTGTTGTCTGATGTCCCACCCCTACACTCACGTTACAGTACAGCGTATATGAGTGATGGTGGGTGAGGGGGAAATCAGGACCATACAACTGTTTCCTTAAAGAAACAATAATAACCAGTGCAGCTTTCCCTGTCAAAATCTTGACAAATRGTTCAATAACAGTGGGTAATTGAAACGACTCTAAGCCTGCTGGGAGTCCGCGAGTGCCTTTGGTGTGTGTGTTGTTGTGTCAGCGCAGTACTGTTGCATCTTGGGGAGTGCGTTGGTACATTGTTCTAATCTACATCATTATCTCTCGAGACACGTTTGTAGGCCTGGTTCTAGACCACTTAAACCACCCATTTTCTTCTGTGTTCAGGGGACTATCGTCGTCAAAATGTGACAGGGGCACATACCACAGAGATCACCTTCTCTTCTTCTGTGGTATGTGCTGCGGTCACATTTTGACGACGTCACATTTCCACAGGCGGCTCCGTCACTGTATAGAAGGCTAAGACCCGAGACTGTGCTGCCCCGCCTGTCTCTGAGAGGGCTAATAACCAGCCAGGGCGCTATCAGTTACGACTTAAACATGCTGCCACTGTTTTTCTGTGAGGCTCCCACCATTTGAGAGGGGGTTTCTTCCCTGTAATCTGGGTCAAACTATATCTGTTATCTAGGGGAAAGGTTTAAATGGACCAGACCACTAATGACCTCCCCCCGTGTGAGCTGGAGAGGAAGTGTGCCGTCCAGGTGAATGATATCATCAACATAAATCCAAGAGCAGAGTCCTGTTCATCAGTACCAGACTCCTGAATCAGTGGACCCTGTTTCCCGCTGATTAAGTGTCAGGATTTATGGGATACCTTTTACAAATACTTCCAAACTGTATGGGCATGCTATCAAAAACAGAAAAGGAGGAGCGTAAAAGAGGCCTCTTTCCATCGACTATCTGCAGTGCTGACAGGTCTGTCCATGTTTTATTATAGAGAGAGAGTCTGGATCCCCACAGGGCCAGATCAGTCTAGCCAGCCAGGAATCCAGCACTCAGTCCCAGCCCTATTGCGCCAACTCCAGKCTTAGCACCGGTCTAGAGCCCCAGCCGCAACCAGACAATGCAGGCTTGCCTGCAAGGGCCACTTGGCTTGCAAGCAGTCACTGTGCAGTGTGGGGCATGGCGAGATCAAACACCACGAGGCCCGCTAGGAGCCAACGTTATCTGCCAGCCCAGGATGTCACCGGAAAGATCAATGTTAATGCCTTAAAGAGTTTTGCAGTTCCCCTGGTGCATCCGTTTCTACTCTCTCTCTCTCCTCTCTTCTGTCTGTCTCCCAATGTTACTTTTACTTCCTTTTTATTCATTTGACATGATTATTTATTTAGTTTATAGTTTATTTAGTGCTCCGAAGAAGATTCCTGTAGGCAGGCTGCAGCTGCAGAGTTACTTATCTGGCTCTTCCTGGGTAGTTGTGGCACGTGCACCAAACTACGGGAGAAACAGGGAGACATCAGCAGGCAGGCCCAGAGCAGGGAGTAGGAGGAGGTGCTCGGAGAGGCTGCTGTTTTAGAGTGGTGCTTGAAGTTCTAACCTGAAGTGCTGTTGGTTGCTGTGCAACTGCTACTTTACACTTGAATAGATTGTTAGTATAGTAACAGGTTGTGCATCAGATGGAAAGTCAACGTTTGCCAGTGAAATGCAGCCCGTACCATGACAGTAAAATGTGACCACTGCATGAATGTAAAGCCATCCAGTATTTCTCAATATTCCCTGCATTTTTCAAGTTAAATTGTATGGCTGGAAATATGGGAGTTATTGAAAGATTCCAGAAATACAAATTACAGCTAAGCCAACATTGGTTTGCAGTGAAGCACAGTAGTTCAACCTCATTCCAATGACATATTGTTATTTATATGGCAGTGAAAAAAGAGAGAAGCGAAATCTGAACCGGCGTTTTGCTAGACGGGTCGTGTTTCTCCCCTCAAAATTGCAGTTTAGCCTTCTCCCTCATTTATCAGAGATGGGTTTGAAGGGAAATGAAAGGTCTGACAGAAGGGRAGTAGGAGTGGCTGGTCGGCACCGGAGCCTCAGAACTCGACTGAGTCAGCTGTCCGTCCTCCATGCCCCTGGTCATGTGGTAGTCGGAGCAGTCATTTGCGCTAATCTCCCTACGCCCAAAATGCCAAGACAGTCTATTTTAGAGGCTGGCGGCTTTCATCAGAGGCTGAGAATGATCCACAGATACCAGAAGACCACAACTAGTGGAGCCGCTGAGTGTAGGATCCTGTCCCTCCCTACAGCCAGACCAGACCAGGCCAGGGGAGAGGAGAGTTGGGCTAAGGGGAGCTCTGAGGGGAGCTATGGGGTTAACTGAAGGTGAGAGTCGGTTGTATAAGGTTAGCCTTATACTGTATGGTGGAAACCTTGCACTGTTTTAGTATGTTGTATACAAATCAAACCACATTTTATTAATCACATACTTGTAAAAAAAGAAAAGAAAAAAAAGTGGATTTACAGTGAAATGCTTACTTACGGCCCTTCCCAACAAATGTTTTATTTGTTTTATTTAACCTTTATTTAAGTACGCAAGTCAGTTAAAACAAATTCTTATTTACAATGATGGCCTACCCCGGCCAAACCCTCCSCTAACCCGGARGACGCTGGGCCAATTGTGCGCCGCCCAACMGCCGGTTGTGATACAGGATTGAACAAGGGTCTGTAGTGATGCCTCTGGCACTGAGATACAGTGCCTTAGACCATTGTGCCACTCAGGAGCAYAGAGAGAAAATWGAGAAATAATAGAAAAGTAAAACACATAATAATATAAGTAATAAAAGTTACACAATTAGTAACAACTTGGCTATATACAGTTGAAGTCAGAAGTTTACATACACCTTAGCCAAATACATTTAAACTWWAAAAATTCCCTGTTTTAGGTCAGTTAGGATCACCACTATATTTTAAGAATGTGAAATGTCAGAATAATAGTAGAGAGAATGATTTATTTCAGATTTGATTTATTTCATRACATTCCCAGTAGGCCAGAAGTCTACATACACTCAATTKGTTTTTGGTAGCATTGGCTTTAAAATTGTTTAACTTGGGTCAAACGTTTSGGAATAGCCTTCCACAAGCTTCCCACAATAAGTTGGGTGAATTTTGGCSCATTCCTCCTGACAGAGCTGGTGTAACTGAGTCAGGTTTGTAGGCCTCGTTCCTCGCACACGCTTTTTCAGTTCTGCCCACAAATGTTCTATAGGATTGAGGTCTGTGCTTTGTGATGGCCACTCCAGTACCTTGACTGTTGTCCTTAAGCCATTTTGCCACAACTTTGGAAGTATGCTTGGGGTCATTGTCCATTTGGAAGACCCATTTGCTTCAATGWACCCACATACTTTRCCTCCTCATGATGCCATCTATTTTGTGAAGTGCACCAGTCCCTCCTGCAGCAAAGCACCCCCACAACATGATGCTGCCACCCCCGTGCTTCAGGGTTGGGATGGGGATCTTCGGCTTGCAAGCCTCCACCTCTTTCCTCCAAACATAATGATGGTCATTATGGCCAAACAGCTCTATTTTTGTTTCATCAGACCAGAGGACATTTCTCGAAAAAAGTATGATCTTTGTCCCCATGTGCAGTTGCAAACCGTAGTCTGGCTTTTTTATGGCGGTTTAGGAGCAGTGGCTTCTTCCTTGCTGAGTGGCCTTTCAAGTTTTGATGATATTGGACTCGTTTTACTGTGGATATAGTTACTTTTGTACCTGTTTCCTCCAGCATCTTCACAAGGTCCTTTGCTGTTGTTCTGGGATTGATTTGCACTTTTCTCACCAAAGTACGTTCATCTCTAGGAGACAGAACACATCTCCTTCCTGAGCGGTATGGCGGCTGCGTAGTCCCATGGTGTTTATACTTGCAAACTATTGTTTGTACAGATGAACGTGGTACCTTCAGGTTCATCCCAAGGATGAACCAGACTTGTGGAGGTCTACCATTTATTTTCTGAGGTCTTGGCTGATTTATTTTGAATTTCCCATGATGTCAAGCAAAGAGGCACTGTTTGAAGGTACGGTTTGAAATACATCCACAGGTACACCTCCAATTGATTCAAATGATGTCAATTAGCCTATCAGAAGCTGCTAAAGCCATTACCGGCCATTACCTGACCGACTTGCCAAAACTATAGTTTGTTAACAAGACATTTGTGGAGTGGTTGAAAAACTAGTTTGAATGACTCCAACCTGAGTGTATGTAAATTTCCGACTTCAACTGTACACCACCGGTCAAAAGTTTTAGAACACCTACCCATTTAAGGGTTTTTCTTTATTTTTTTACTATTTTCTATTTGCTACATGAATCCATATGTGTTATTTCATAGTTTTGATGTCTTCACTATTACTCTACAATGTAGAAAATAGTAAAAAATTAAGAAAAACCCTTGAATGAGTAGGTGTTCTAAAACTTTTGACCGGTAGTGTACACGGGGTACCAGTACCGAGTCGATGGTAACGAGGTAATTGAGGTAGATATGTACTAGGAATAAAGTGACAGATAGTAAACAGTAGTAGCAGCGTATGTGATGAGCAAAACAAAGTTTGTGCAAAAATTGTCAATGCAGATAATCCGGGTAGCTATTTGGCTAGCTATTTAGCAGTCTTATGGCTTGGGGGTAGAAGCTGTTCAGGGTCCTGTTGGTTCCGGACTTGGTGTATTGGTACCGCTTGCCGTGCGGTAGCAGAGAGAACAGCCTATGACTTGGGTGGCTGGAGTCTTTGACCATTTTTAGGGCATTCCTCTGACATCGCCTGGTATAGAGGTCCTGGATGGCTGGGAGATCGGCCCCAGTGATGTACTGTTTATGTTTAGATTCTCATGTGTGTGCTGCGTGCAGAGGTGGGTACTGATGCTTGTAGAGCACATGTGCTATACAGTATATTTGTGTGTGTATATGCCTGTGTGTGTGTGTGTGTGCGTGTGTCTCTGTCCTTCCTGTGGGCACAGGTGATGGGTGATGGGTYTATTTAGACCCAAAATAAATTATACAGATTTAGGAAATCTGTCGTTCCTTGCCGGGATTAGGGATCTGTGTCATGTGGTTGACACGCTTATGACAGAGGTTAGGAGGGGAAAGTATACAGCCGAATCATCTGTTTGGATAGGTTCCCTGCTGACTGTGCTGAGTACAGCAGTTATTATGCGTGTGTGTTTGTGACTGTGAGATTATGTGCAGGTTTATGAGTCATTCTAAGAGCTATACCGCCTTTCTGTTTCTCATAATTCAGTGACTCTTTTTCGAGGAGCGTTTTGTTACTTTGGTACTTGGGCTGACACATCTCTCTCCATTTCTCTCCTCAGCTGGACGACAGGGGACTGGGGGCCCTGCAGTCGGTCCTGTGGGGGCGGGCAACAGACACGTCACATCCAGTGCTTGCGTAAGGTGACGTACCAGCGGGAGGAGGTGGTGGCTCACTCCCTGTGCCCGGTCATCGCCCCAGCCCAGGTGCAGCCCTGCCACACCCAGGCTTGCCCACCTGAGTGGAGCTCTGGAGCCTGGTCACAGGTAGGCCACACTGCGCGACATGCCCATATACTGCCTATTATAGTTTGAAAAAGGGCGTTTTGGAAATCTTTTAAAAATTTGATTCTATAAGACTTGTTGTGTCAGCTAGCACTGCAATTAATTAGCAAATGTCTGTGGTGGCCTAATGTATGGGGAAAACACTTCTCTGCCCTCTGCTGGACACATGGTTAATTGCGTACTCACTGGCCTGAGAACAGGACACAGACTGCAGAGAACTATTTCAATCATATTATCATCATTAATCACACGCCATTATTGTGAGTTCCTCAATTGAGTTGGCTAGGCAAAACTGACATGGCCASATTTATAGAGGCTATGATACCTAGTCATGATCAGTGACAGTGTTCTCCATCTTAGTCAGTAGTGACTGGGATCTCCACCTGCTGTTTCTATAAAAGCCTGTCTGTCAGTGATACCGCAGATACCTGGAGGGACGTCTCTCTTTACTGCATTATCTGATGTATATGCTTTTATTAAGTAGTGCACAGTATATGATACAAATAAAATGACTTTAATTACAGGTCTTTTCACGTCTTATTCAATACTTCTAACATAGTATTGAGTATAACCCACTGTTACAGTAGGTTATACTGTCTTTCAGAGTTCTCAGGCTATCTCAAGTCGAGTGTGTCTCTTTGCAGAGAGAGCCCAGAGTGATTTAGTGCACTGACTACATCCCGTATTGACTGCATCCTTCACAGGGTTCAGACGCAATTCTGAGCATGCCTCCCAGTATGAGTTCAGGCTGAGTTTACCAGACCCTCTGTTCCTCTGCTCTCCGCTCAGTGTTCCAAGTCGTGTGGGCGTGGGATGAGGAAGCGCGGCGTGTTCTGCAGAAGCACTGACCCCGGAGCAAAGGCTGTGGTGGTGCCGGACAGTATGTGTAAGCCACACCACAAACCCAAGGGCCAGGAGACCTGCGTGGTGCGCCGTTGCCCCAAGAATGACCGGCTGCAGTGGTTCACAACACCCTGGGGCGAGGTAGGGACTCACGGAGACAGACAGACGCACATGTTGTACAAACACACCCACACATACCTTGTATAACCTTGTACACACCGACGCACAAAGAAACCCATACATGCATTGAAGATTGTCTAGACAGAAATGCATTTGTGACAAACATATACATCCAGAGTGCTGATGCTGTGTCCCCTCGTCAAAACAAAGCAAATAGCCTGAATAGCAAAGGCAAACATTTCAGACATTCACTTTATAAGTTGAGCACTGTTGCTATGGCGATGCGGGCTGACCTTGTCTTGTTCTCTCCACTGGGGGACCAGCTGTATTTCTCTCTGAGGATTCTCACATTGTCTTATTCTCTCCGTTCTCTTTTTGCTAATGGTGCCTCCTCTGGCCGTTCTCTCCMCAGTGCTCCACATCCTGTGGCCCAGGTGTCAGAAGCAGAGAGCTGCGTTGTAGGGAGAGGGATTCACAGGGGGGCTACACAGAGTTCCCTATGAGAAGGTGCAGGAACCTTCCCAAACCCTCTGGGGAGCTCCAGCAGACCTGCAGCATGGGGCCGTGCCCAGAGCCTCGACCTGTRGTCCCAGGAAGGACAGCCAGTGCAGTGGTCCTGGGCTGGTACTCTTCTCCTTGGCAGCAGGTATGTATATCAACTCTCCATCCACCCTGCCTGTTCTCCCAGACATGATGGGGATTCATGTTGAATGGATGTGGATTTAGTGAAACATCCTCTCTCTCTCTCGACTCTCGCTCTCTATCTCTCTGTTGTCAGGCCCAAAGGGGGTGATATTCATGTATATGTATGTAGTATCTACCAAGGCAACCTCTTGCAGTCTGACATCTGACTTCTCCTTGATCAGGGGGCCTGTGATGACTGTATGCACGTAGGCTCTCTCTCCTCTCCCTAGACATAGCTTGGAGGTAATGGACATGGTGTATGCATTCGTAATCT
>NC_036855.1:54772997-54777081 GCF_002910315.2 Salvelinus sp. IW2-2015
TCTCTCTCTCTCTCTCTCTCTCTCTCTCTCAGTGTTCTGTATCCTGTGGGGGAGGGGTACAGTCCCGTTCTATCCAGTGTCTGAGACAGGGACGTCCTGCAGCTGGTTGCCTGAACCACCAGAGACCCGTAACATCCCGGGCCTGCAACACACACTTCTGTCCTGCTKCTCGTCCTGCTCCTCCTGTTCACGTACCTGCACACGTTCCTGCTCCTGGGACAACCCTCAAAGGTGAACTACTTCAACAACTCATAGAAACTATCGTAAAGTTCTGTCTGACACTTTTGTTGGCGCGCGTTTATCAACACTATCCCCCTGATCTTCTCTCCATCAGACYAACAGTCTTGTGTTGACTTCTTCAGCTGGTGTCACCTGGTTCCTCAGCACAGTGTGTGCAATCACAAGTTCTACGGACATCAGTGCTGCAAGTCCTGCAGTGGCAAAAAGCCATAAGTTCGGAGGACTCCTTTTCCCATGAGCCTCTAGCTGCAAATTGCTTAATATGCGCTACAACTCTAAAGGTTGCTGTGGTTGAAAATACATTTTGGGCCATAATGCACAAGAGAACTGAGGTGCAGTCTCTGTTCCTGGAGTACTTGACTAACAGTGATTAGCAAAATAAAAGAGAATAATCTCCTTTCTGGATACGGTGTGCTAAAGATGGCAATGTGGGCAAAGACATTCATGTGAAAGCAGCATCTCATAACTGGAAATACAGTGCAACAGATCATTGCAGGACAGTCTCTGTGTAAATATATGTATTGTATGTCGTGATATTGTCAACATCTAACTCAAAGCCATCAAGAGAGCTCTGAGAATGTCTGCATTTTAGCTCACTCGTGTTTTGGCATCTGGTTTCAGACGACATTTTAAGTTATTATGGCACACATGTTATTTAGCYTTTGTCAGGTGTACCATGGGCTTTGTGTGCTGCGTGTGCTCCATGTTTCAAGCTCTTTACACGTAGCAGGCTACCTATCACAGAAACTCAGCACATTCAATAATTAGACTGTACATTATACATGTAAAACTTTAAAAGACATTTTGAAGTTGATCACAACTCCCAAATGCACTTATCAGGCCTGGTCCCTCTATCTCTCATGGTTCATGATTGGTGCTTTATTGTGTAACAAGATACAGTACTTACAGTACATGTGTACATTCCATACATCTTCATGTTGTGAATACATGCATATTTGTGTATGAGAAAATAACATTTGTTTACCCATATTGTCATTTTAATGTATGCTCCAAGTGTCCTGAGCAAGGCAGTTAACCCACTGTTCCTCGGGCGAGGATGATGTGGACGTTGATTAAGGCAGCCTCTCACACCACTCTGATTCACAGGGCTTGGGTTAAATGCGGTTGTATGCATTCAGTTGTACAAACTGTCTAGGTATCCCCCTTCCCTTTCTTGTGAAAATATTGGTGCAATTCTGACAGCCGCCGGGAAACCGCATGTTCTTTCCCCATCCATCATATTGATAAGGAAACACGCTCTGTCTATTGGACCAGCAGCACTGAACCTAGGTCCTCTCACACCGGATAGATATGATGCCAAATCATTAACTAGCGCTGGGTATAGCCACAGAGGATCCCCCAGACTTCCACCACTCATTAATGAAAATCAATGTCTGCAGGCTAGTAAAGGGAGCTGCGGATGGGGCCGGGTCAGAGAAGAGGCTTTATTTCCTCTGCCTGGCCAGGTGGGAGATGTGGAGAGAAGTGGTAGGCGAGAGTTGGCGGCATAGTTGGGAGGGAGGAAGGGGTAGCCAGGGTTGAGGTTGTCACTTGCTCTCGACATACTTTTTCAGAATGCTAATTAGTCACAGAGCCTGGCGTGGTGGGAGCAGACCGACTTTAGGGGGGCGCAGAGCAGACCAACAAAGGCCTCTAAAGAGGGCTGCTGCATTCTTCCCTCTGTTTACTCTGCCCCTGCTCTCACCATCCAGACCAGCTCTGTTTGGTTTGTTTGAGAAAATGCCAGCGTCCCTCCACTCCCCCGCTCCCTCTCTCGTGACCCCCACCTTCATTTTTAGCATCAGTCAGTGCTATGAAGTACTGTAGATCGCAGCTACATGATGGTAAATCCCATTTTTGCACTATTGGCCATGTGGAAGGCAATGGGATAGCCAATTGTACAGACAGCAAAGGCAACCTACTTCCAGCCAGCAGGGAGAGAAACAGGAAGAGCATGGCTAGAGTATAGGATGTCGTTTGCTGTAAATCATAAAGATCCTACGTCTCCCCCTGCTCCCCAGAGAGGGATGGCCCCATACAGAGAGAGATGTCTGGTCTGGTCAGAGGCTCTGTGACCACGGAGTTGTTTTTCCTCCTCCTCAGCCTGCTCTCCATCAGTGGCTTGGAATGGAGAGTGTAGAGGGACAGAGAGAGAAAGACTGATATGATCGTGAAGGACATTCCTGAGCGATGGCTCTCTCGGTCTCTGGTCTGGCCTGCTCACGGCTAACACTGTCATTATCATGGGAGGCTACCATTCCTTCCAATACCACAGCTTCCTCCCCTGCCTTCACCAGGCCTGAACAGCATCTCTGCAACCTACGCTCACAAAGGGTCAAGATGGACTGTTGACTGTTCCTTCTCCCCTTCTTGCTATACTCGCATGGTCATTTCATGTTTTTGTTTGTTTGTTATATTGGTTATGAACTAGTTTCCGCCAGGGATGGTACTCTCTCTGTATTATAAAACCACTCAATTAGTTTCCGGGTCCCTGTGAATTGTATGTGTGAATTATCTCCAGTTTATTGTGCTGAACTAATGCTCTCAAATAGACTTTCAAATGTCACATTGGACTGTAGGAGGACATGGGAGTGGGGAATATTTGATTTTACGTGTGTTTTTCATCAGCCTTGCATCATTCATATTTCTATATGTGTTGTTCGTGTTATTTTCTATGTCCTGTACAGTTGTTGTATACTCTATTGTCTTTTCACCTGTAAAGACAGGAAAAGTGTGTAATTTATTACTGTTTCATTGGATCTGAGATACTGAACACTATTGGTTGAGAGGGGAGCTGCTTGTAATATAGAGCATGATCAGTGTAATATTTAATACTTTTTCTCAAAGTTTTATAATAAAACTATGACAAAATTTATTCCCCCTACTTCTCCGATGCTCCTAATACTTTTGTGCCACACTCGGCGGGAGGGATGATTGGGTTTAATCAACACATTTCTCTCAATCTAACCTGAATCATGACGGCAGGAATCCCCCATCATTTCCACTGCACGCTTACTATCCTACTGAGAGGCAGGCATGGCAGGGTGAATTATAAACACCTAGCGGATCAATGCAGCCATTTTGTACATTTTCAGGGGTAGTGATGGGGCTGGGAGGTGGAGGTTTTTCAGCTATATTCTTTCCTTAGTTCATGGGAGGAGTCCCCTCTGTTTCCTCCATGATCACCAGCCCGCTCTCTGTCATCTCCATCCTCCCCAAACACTCACATACAGACAWGTCACAACGTTACAGCGCACCCTTTGGTTATTTCTCCTCATTATCTGCTTCAGCTCATTTATTTAGAAATACACTGTAGAGATGATTAATTCCAAAGAACATGGTACTGTATCTCTGTATATCCTCTGTCAGCATCCAACTGGGTCTGTCACTGTTTCTGTGTTTTGATTTGAAGCTGAAAGACGACAGTCTTTTTCTTTCCTTCATATTGAGCATTGACTTAGTTGTCGTGGGTGTTTCTCAAGGCAGTGAAGCACAAGTTGCCATCTGACCAACTCCAGCTAAGTTGTAACCTGGTGGTGACCCCCGCACTCCACGATCCTTCAGCCGCACTCAGGCAGTCACCTCTGATCCTCCCTGTGAGGTGAACCTTTGGAGAGCTGCGCACTTCTGACAGTCATTCTAATCACATTTGAACAGAGGTCTGTCCGTAAGCGTCTCCTTTTCTGTGCGAGAGTGATCTCTCTATGTCTCCCAGCGCTCGGGCTAAGGGCAGACTTCAATCGAAGTGAGGACTGTCATATTTCAATGACACCTCTCTCATCACCACTACAATGTCAGACAGAGTTCACTGAGCACATACTTGTGTGTGCGCACGCACACACAC
>NC_036855.1:54778111-54783789 GCF_002910315.2 Salvelinus sp. IW2-2015
GCACAGCAAGACAGGGCTATGAGAGAGCAGCGGAAACCATAGAGCCACCCCATGTAGTGTTAGTCAGTCAGGACTGGCAGATTGGAGTGGATCCAAGAGGCGATCTGTCCACATGGAGTGTAGAACTTCTATAAAGCTGATACACTATGTTTCTCATGGTTGTCATAGCGAGACGACGTGAGGTAATAAGGTTTTTGTGTCAATGTGACTTGGTTTGTAATGAAGGGCGTAGTCTTATATCAATTGGTTCTATGGCCATGGTGATAAAACACAACAGGAGCATATTACATGACACATTTGTGGCCTTGTCTGTGTATGACTTTAGATTACAGGCATACTCTATAATATCACAATGAACATCTGAGCACAAGGTTGAAACAATCATTTCTTCAAAGTGCAATTAACCAAACCACTGCCTATAGTACAGTAAAAGTACAAACGCAAGGCTGAATGTGCATTGATATCCTGAACAGGGATTATGCAATAGAGTGTCCTAACATGATAAACAACTACTGTAACTTAAAGGAGAGACTGTAAGTGGCTCTGGATAGGAACGTCTGCTAAATGACTAAAATGTAAATGTAAACGTAATGTTATTATCGTAGTTTAATTATCTGGATTCATAGTGAATCCTTCTCAAGATCAGTTATATTTCATTCCTGAACAGACACTTCATATCAACATGAAGGCCAAATGTGTCTATGCCTTTATGTTTGTGTCCACCTGCTGCACATTTCTCAGAGTTCTCTCATTTTCTTTCCACTCTAAATAATCCTAGAATTGCTTATGGAGAATTTACAGCCACATTCCTCTGCAATCCCATAAAAGCTCATTGATTAAAACGGTTATTTATTGTATTTTGTCCTTTGGGCTATGCATATTATTGATCTGTGTGTTTGAGGCGGCCCTCTCTCATCTATCTTCCTTTGAGCGACTCGTTCTCATCATTTTCCCCTTGAAATGTTACAATTGATTACAATCCACATCCCCGTGGACACCAGCTGCAGCCACCGAGCCTAGCGGATCACGCTCTGACCTTGAGCAGAGGAAACAGCAGCAAAGTAACAGCAAAGGATTCAGTCCGCCTCTCTTTCTCCATCCTCTCTCTCTCTGTCTCTCTCTCTCTGTCTCTGTCTCTCTGTCTCTCTCTCTCTGTCTCTGTCTCTCTCTCTCTCTCTCTCTGTCTCTGTCTCTCTGTCTCTCTCTCTCTTCTCTTTCTCTCTCTCTCGGTCCTCTGTCTTCTCTCAACTGCTCTCTCTCTTCCTCTTTCTACAACTGCCTCTTCCTTCACTCCTTCCTCCCCACTTGCCTCTCTATTCCCCCCTGAATCGAACCGCCCTCTAACCACTAGTCTACTTGCCACCCGAATGAGTTTGTCCATTGTTTTAAAGCAATACAATAACTTAATTATGCCCTCTCCTACCACTCATCCAAGCAAGGAAACCATGCAATGGACTGCAGATAGTTTTTTCCCCCTCCCTTTGTTCCCTACTGTTAAGCACTATTTCCCCGTATAGTAAGTGATTTCAATAGAACTAAGCCACATAGGCACTTAGTCAAACATGAACAATTGAATAAAAAAAAGACTAGTGTTTCAATTAAAATATTGATCCTACTACAGTCACTCAAAAAATGTTAAAAGAATTAGCAAAAAAAAGACTATATAAATAAATACCAAATAGAGCTAAGCTCCAACATTTTAAAATTGTTTTATTTATACTAATTTTGTTTAAAAAGTAAATCATTTTTGTTACTTTGTCACCCTCCCTTTGCAAGGATAACGCACTAAACCTTTTTTTAAATAATGTTTTATGAGGATTGGAGAAACACATTGGAAGTCTCTTGCACTGTCATAAAGTTTTCTCTCAACCTTCCAAAGAGCCCATTGGCATGGCAAGTGGAGTCACTTGGTATACCAAAGATTCAAACATTTCTGTAATTCTCCAACTGTGCCCTTTGCCTCCAGAATTCATCTTCCTTCACTGTGCTGGGGACAAGTTAGCATGTGACCTCTACCAGCAAGTTTACCACTGTTCCAGTGTTTTCATTCGTAATTATTGAGCTAATAGTGTATATTTAGTTTTTCGCTATTGTTTGTACATGGTCAAACACCATTTGTCTTTTTCCGTTATGAGAGTTTTTGCCTTTCCCCAATGGTGATGGATGACACATGAATTTGCATGCATGATGCTTCATTTTATTGGTGCCAATCATTAACACAGATCTTTTTGAGAGAAAAAAATTACCTTTTAAACAAATATCTTCCTGTGGCGGTCATGATTTTGGAAATGAGCGACCAAGGGCGCAGCGTGAGTATAGTTCCAACATATTATTCAGTGAAACGAAACAAAAACCAAAATAACAAAAACTTACAAAGACTGTGATGATGTAGTGCCAAAGCACACTAACAAACCAATCAATTATCCCACCAAATGCAGGTGGGGGAAAAGCCTACACTAAAATATGATCCCCCCAATTAGAGGCAACGATTACCACGCTGCCTCTAATTGGGAACCACACAAACCACCAACTAGAAACTAAAACACTAGATAACCCCCCAGCCTGACCATCAGAGAGCCCTCGCGTTTCTATGGTCAGGCGGACACTGTGAGCCATTTGTTAGTATAAATATTAATTTCAATTTTGTCTTCTGCATACAATATAGCTTCAGTAATTTTATAATTTTTTTGATAAAGGGTTACACACAGTAAACAGCAATGCGATGGATATTTCCAACCTGTTTTTGTCCACAGCTTGTTTTTCCACAGCTCACAGTATTTTCAATGCGCTTTCCTATTAATGCTTTCCTATTTCCTACACACTTGTTCCACAGATAGCCCTGAGCTTTCAATGTTTACGCACAATCACTCATGCCTCCAGTTATACTTTCTGATGTGTACTACTCATAGCGTATTCTAACTTGAACAATGGCCATAAGAATAGAAACACTAAGCCGGAAACAAGTTTGTACGATGCAGCTTCTAACCAACAATGTGAATAGAATCAATGCATACTGCCCTGAGACAAGAAAGCAGGTGGATGTCAATATGGACTTAATATAAAATATTTTATTACAGATTTCTGCTTTATCAACCCTCAGCCAAGCAAAGTAACCAATTGTATCCTCTTCGAGAAAAAGCGTTGCTACTGTTCTCTTCCCCTTTTTAAATTTTATTTAACAGGCAAGTCAGTTAAGAACAAATTATTATTTACAATTGACGACTACCCCATACAAACCCAGATGACACTGGTCAACGTGCACGCCTATGGGACTCCCAATCATGGCCAGTTGTTATACCAGCCTGGTATTGAACCGTGTCTGTAAGACGCCCAGACCTTAACCGCTGTGCGACTCGGGAGCCCCCTTCAAGCATGCAAAGATACAAAATACTGAAACAAATTCCCTGAAAAGAGGTTGGAGTCACATGAAAGCTTGACTCTTGGCAGACATTTTGTCCTGCCCATTTGATGCCACATGTTTGCACTCGTGTGCTTGATTCCAAAATATCCAGATCAAACGCAATCTTTGACAAAAGCCCAGTCTGTCGCCGTTTCCCTCCATTTTTGTCTACTGTCTCTTCCCTCTAATGACTTGGCTTCTGATTTGAAAAGCAGAGTGACAGTCAGGGAGAAGTCGCCTTCTATTGGAGGTTGGAGATGGAAGCTAAGTGCACACCTCAGGAACATTTTGAAAAGTAGACTTTTGATTAGGATGTTCTT
Source organism: Salvelinus sp. IW2-2015 (assembly GCF_002910315.2). NCBI lineage: Eukaryota > Metazoa > Chordata > Actinopteri > Salmoniformes > Salmonidae > Salvelinus > Salvelinus sp. IW2-2015. The sequence goes on from NC_036855.1 coordinate 54,781,832, forward strand.
CAAAGAGTCTTAAGGGTTAATATGTTACATCTTCGCCAGCACATCTCCCAAGCTTGTTATAGTATCAAAAGGCCTGCTCTGACATTCCCCTTTGAAATAATGGCGAAGCTGAAGTCGTATTGATCGAAGGTTCTAACACCAGCCAATTCTTTAGAGAGATAGTGTGGTCGGACAGTATATAGGATCAGACTTACTGTTGACCGCCCAAAAGTTTGAAATCACGCAAATATTAAATTTTCACAAATCTGGCCTCCTCAGTTGTATGATGCCAATTTGGCATATTACTCCAAATGTTATGAAGAGCTGCAATCAGATGAATTGCAGATTAATTGTTAATTCCCTCTTTTGCTATGCAAATGAACTGAATCTCAAAAAAACATTTCACTGGCAATTCTGCCCTGCCACAAAAGGACCAGCTGACATCATGTCAGAGATTCTCTCGTTAACACCGGGTGAGTGTGACGAGGACAAAGCTTGAAGCATCAGTTCTAGTCATGCTGAATTGAGTCGAATAACAGACTCGAAGCTTCAAAAGGAGGGTGGGCTTGGAATCATTGTTTTTCCTCTGTCAACCATGGTTACTTGCAGGAACACGTGCCGTCATTCATTGCTTTGCCACAAAGGGCTGACAGTAAGTATTTTGGGCTGCCAGTAAGAGCACCTAAATCAACCATTTATCGGAATCATTAGAACTTCAACTTGAGAGCGGTTCAATTGTTGGGAAGAAGGCTTCAGGCGCCTCAAGAAGTCCAGCAACACAGGACCGTCTCCTAAAGTGACTTAGCTCAGGATCGGGGCACAAATAACCCGAGCAGAGCTGCTCGAATGGGCAAGTAGTGGGAGTTGCATCTGCACGCCACAGTTGAGGCGAAAGACTTTTGGAGATGCCTGTGTCAAGAAGGGCACGCAAAGAAAGCACTTCTCTCCAAGGATAAACATCAGGGACAGACATGATATTCTGCAAAAAGGCACAGGTGAATTGACCGTGCCTGAGACGCGGCGGTATAAAGTCCATTTTCTCTCTGATAAATCCCCTTTCCTTGTTTGGGGCATCCGAAAAAACCTTGTCCGAGAAGAACAAGGTGAGCGCTACCATCAGTCCTGTGTCATGCCAACAGTAAGCATCCTGAACCATTCAGTGTGGGTTGCTCTCACCAAGGAGTGAGCTCACTCCACAATTTTTGCCTAAGATAAACAAGCCATGAATAACGACATGGTACCAACACATCCTCCGAAGCTACTTCTCCCAACCAATCCTGGGAACAGGCATTCGCTTGTACGCCACATATCGGCTCTTCTACCAGCATGAGTGCCGCCCTCCTTGCCATTCCGGCAAAAATTATATAAGTGGCTCGGGAACAAAACATAGATATTTTTGTCCATAGCCAGGAAACTCCTCAGACCTTAAGTCACATTGAGACAACTTGTGACCCTCAATTCTTCTCACATACTGCGGTGGACAAAAAAAGCACCATCAATCCCATAAATTCTGACAAACTCCAAGCATGATTATGCAGCATGCGGTTGCCATCAGTGAGGATGTGGCCCACGACAGTTATTCGAATCACGCATGCCAGGTGATTGCAGAGCGTCTGAAAGAAGGGGTCAACTACCTGCAATATTCCAACTCTTGTCATCAAACTTCACTGTACATATTGTCAATAAATAGCCTTGACACTTATGAATGCTTTGTAATTATACTTCAAGTATTTCCATATTAACATCTGACAAAATATCTAAAGACTCTCCGGGAAGCCAGCAAAACAATTTCGTGATAACCATTGAATTATTTTGATTCATTCTCAAAACTTTTGGGCCACGACCTGTATACTGGCCATTAACATTCTACCTGTAGATTTTCAAACGCCCAAAACCACTAATCTAGTGCAACCTATTCGATAATTATCTGCTGTTGAGTAAACTCGCTAATCCGGATAGTTTATACTGAGCGTTCCGAA
>NC_036855.1:54783814-54816622 GCF_002910315.2 Salvelinus sp. IW2-2015
TTATGGAAATTTACAGCCACATTCCTCGATACCATAAAAACTCATTGATTAAAACGGTTATTTATTGTATTTTGTCCTTTGGGCTATGCATATTATTGATCTGTGTGTTTGAGGCGGCCTCTCTCATCTATTCTTCCTTTGAGCGACTCGTTCTCATCATTTCCCTTGAAATGTTTACAATTGATTACAATCCACATCCCGTGGACACAGCTGCAGCCACCGAGCCTAGCGGATCACGCTCTGACCTTGAGCAGGAGAAAACAGCAAGCAAGTAAACAGCAAAGGATTCAGTCCGCCTCTCTTTCTCCATCCTCTCTCTCTCTGTCTCTCCTCTCTGTCTCTGTCTCTCTGTCTCTCCTCTCTGTCTCTGTCTCTCTTCTCTCTCTCTCTTTCTCTGTCTCTCTGTCTCTCTCTTCTCTGTCTCTGTCTCTCTCTCTCTGTCTCTCTGTCTCTGTCTCTCTCTCTCTCTGTCTCTCTGTCTCTGTCTCTCTCTGCTTGTCTCTCTCTGTCTCTCTCTCTCTGTCTCTGTCTCTCTCTCTCTGTCTCTGTCTCTCTCTCACTGCCTCTCTCTCTGCTCCTCTCACTGCCTCTTCCTTCACTCTCTCCACTGCCTCTCTCCTTCACCGTCTCTCACTGACCCTCTCCATTCATCTCTCTCACTGTTCCCTTCATCTCTTTCTCCACTGCCTCTCTCCTTCACTCTCTCCTCACGCTCTCTCCTTCACCTCTCTCCTTTGTCCTCCTCCTCTCTCTCACTCTCTCTCACTGCTCTCTCCTTCACTCTCTTCCACTGCCTCTCTCCTTCACTCTCTCTCACTGCCTCTCTCCTTCACTCTCTTCACTGCCTCTCTCCTTCACTCTCTCTCACTTGCTCTCTCCTTCACTCTCTTCACTGCCTCTCTCCTTCACTCTCTCTCACTGCCTCTCTCCTTCACTCCTCTCACTGCCTCTCTCCTTCACTCTCTCCTCACTGCCTCTCTCTCTCTCTCTCTCTTCTCTCTCTCTCTCTCTCTCTCTTCTCTCTCTCTCTCTCTCTCTCTCTCTCTCTCTCTCCTCTCTCTCTCTCTCTCTCTCTCTCTCTCTCTCTCTCTCTCTCTCTCTCTCTCTCTCTCTCTCTCTCTCTCTCTGGCATTGCCTTCCCTCTCCTGCTCCAAGGCCACACTGCAGAATTTCATGACTCTTAAATTGTCGTAATGTATATTCGGAAGACCTTCCTTTTGACACCTTTGAATTAATCAATGTAGTGCTGTGAGCGGATCCATTTCCGCTGTTGTATTTCAAAGTGCTGATGTGTACCCGACATGTAAGACAGCGGCCTACCCCCCTCCCTAGAGATGCATGGCTTTGGAGGACATACATTTATTTTACATAGTAATACAAACACTGGGGTCACCTACAGTACCGCCAACCATGTGTCATTTTGTGGGCACATCCGGGTCAGAGCAACCATTTATGACTAAGCACTGGATACATTATTAACGTTGAGTCTGACGGTACAGTAAGCTACAGTTCTTGTGTAAGGATAAAGAGAAAACGTGGGGACAATGACACTGACTGTGCTGTGATGGAGGCACTCCATTCTAAAATATGTCTATTACTTTTCCGTCCAGCAGAGGACAATGCTCACCAAAAAACCCATTCCGACAGAGTCCACTACCTACCCTTCTCAGTAGACCATTTCCTTCACCAGGGTGACCTGTATTGTCTGAACAAATGATGAATAAGTAAACCAGAGATAAGCTATAKATGTTTGAGAAACAAATCACAGTTTCTGGTTTTATTTATAGGCATTAAATCAGTAGTTCAATTGTCAAAGCTTTAACCAAGGGCATGTTATGTCATGTTTTCTACCTATATCAGAATTTGTATTGCTAACATGCCACCTCGTGTTTGATATAATATCCATTTGATAATAATAACCTTTGCAAACTACTGTACTTTATACCTTATTTATGTCTGGCCTCTTCTGACAAGCATCTGTATGCAATGCTATTGTATGATTCCATTGATATGCATTCCTAAACCATTGGTTACAAATACGAACAGCAATAGTAAGAGCATGTTACCCCTGATGAATAAGGGAAAAACTGGCATTGTTTTGGTGTGCCAGTGATCTAATAGGTAAACGGAGCACTACCCTGCCAGCTAAGGGAAAACATTAGCACACAAGACAACAATCACACAAGGTTGAATTCTTTTTTTTGCAAACAAAGCAACAAGGTGTTGTTTTGCAGGGCCAAGGTGCTCTCCAGCGTCATCGCAAAACAAGGAGAGGATTTGTATGTAATTGGCCAAGGTTAGAAACCTCAATAAATCAAAGAGGGCCAGCATCGCTTGAAACAAGGACAGGCAAGCAAAATGACTTGGCCTACTAGTGAAACACTGTTTCAAAGATTACTATAAGCTGGCAACATCGCATGCACTACTGTATGTGGTGCATGAACCATGCACTGTTCAACTGTACGTATCTTTTAGGTTGATATATTGTACTATTGATTAAGCTTTCTCATTATATTTGCACATTTTAACAAGCCTTTAGCTTGAATCCTTTCTGAACCTCTGCACTCCTCCGTTAGGAAACAATGACTTCTGAGAAGTCATTCTTCTAAGTATAGAACAATGTGAAACCTGCTTGATGCGGCTCAGGCAGCATCGAAACTAAACCCTAAACCATTGACAGAGCGGCTTTACAACACTCGGAACAGAACAGGAGCTATTTTTATGAGCAGCCGTCTCTGAAGATCCCTCGTGCAGACGTGTGATAGGCAGGTACAACTCAAGACAACTCCCTAAGACAACAGCATCAAACCATTACATGGATCTCTGCGGCTTCAGAGCTGTCAGATTTGTCACTGGAATGGAGAAAGTAGGAGACGGCGTCCGTGACGGCGTCCTGTGACAGGCACTCCACACAGTCAATTCTTTTCACATCGCCTCTGGTAAAGTGAGCATGAAAGCAATGAGGTATTGCAGCGACGCTATTTGCCGATGTTATTACACACAAAACAACTGTCACCAAAAACGAAGGAAACAACTCTGATGGGGATGCATGCCTTAGCTTAGCTCGGTCGGCAAAACGCAAAGCAAATAAAGGATACACACCTCTAATAACTGCTGAATAAATAAATCATATTTACAAATGGATCCGCTTATTAGACATAGCATCAGCGGGTGCTTCAAGCTCCCTGTGCTCTACCATCTCACTGGAGCTGGCGGAACAGCTGTCAACAACAGTAACAATTACAATAGATATCAGCACAAATTAAGCAAATCAATCAGCCCACCTGCTCCCCTCCTTCTCAGAACAACAAAGGATAAACAATCATTAACTTTCTCGTGAGCCAATATGCACGGTTTGTTTTGGGGAGGCTCGGGTTTTCCTATATGAGACCTTGGGGGGAGGTGGAGCGGGTTGGTGGTGAGTAGGCATGTCTGACTGCGCTGTGGAAAACCAGTTATCCACTGTAATCTTCCTTCTCAGCAGTCCACCAACCCTCAAGGAGCCATTGATACCTTGTCTGTCCCCTGCGATGGCCTCAATTAGTGGAGAATTAAAGTCCCATTCCCTGGATGGGATTCACAGGGGATGGTGGAGCTTAATTACACAAGTTCACTGCATGCTGTTGTGGAATGATTGCAAAGCAAGCACCCAAAAAGAGCTATTTAGAGGCAAGCTTGAAATCAGCAGGAGATATAGATTAGTTATTCAACTAACTCAATGGTAAAGAACCAAAAGAGTTACTTTATTGTGTCAATGATTTCTGCTGCCTCCAACGGGAAAGACAAACTGCAGCAAAAGTGAAGCATGTGTACATGAGGAGCCTACTGCGAGAACCCCACTGTCATTTGTGGCATTTTCATAAGGGGATGAGAATAGCAACTCAATTTATAGATAAGTATAATCACAGATGATATCATGCTCCACACCATATTTCTATGGCAAACCATTACCCACAGTATTAGGCAGGTACAAAATGACACCATTTTCTAATCAGAGATCTCAATACAGGCATTATAAGTGGGCGGAATGTTAATGTGTCTGTTCTCTCTCTCCCTGGAACAAAAACCAAAGCACCATTGAGCTTTTTATAAAGTCCAAAGAGCCACTTGTGCTCTGGGAGATAGAAGTGCTTGCTATTCTGGCAGCATCCTTGATCATTGAATACCCAAGAGCTTTGGTGGTCACTGCATCCTTCCCCATATGTTATTTATGCCTTCTCTAGAAGGTCAGCCTGGAACACAAAGAGGCGCAAGTCACTGAGAGAGGGCAAATACTAGGGGAAGGTGAATGTTGATTTAGACTGTTCAGACCACAAGGGACGATTCTCATTCATCGCCAATCCCTCGGTTGCCGCAGGTTCCCGATTTATAGCTGAGCCAAAGACATCCAAAGAGATGACTTCCAGATGGCGTGTTAACGTAGACAGATATGTGCACATATGAAGACATACATGCATACATATCCTCACCGTCATGCATACACTCCTCTGACAGCATCTGAAAAGAGAACGAGAAAAAACAACTCCCATGTGGTTATGCACACGTAAGCATGGCAGTACATCAAAGCCAGACTAGACTAGTACAGGTCGTAATAGTTGAATTGATGGGACCCGGAGTGGAATTGATGGCATTATCTCGCTATATGCCATTTCCATTAACTGTGTGCTCAATTGGGCTACCCCGACACCTAAATCTGACAACAACAGTAGGACTGACAGAGACTACAGTAGTTCAGACAGCGATGCTTTATAGTGCCTTACAAAAGTTTTCATTCCCATTGGATTTCTTCACATTTTATTGTGTTACAAAAGTGGGATTCAAATGTTTWTTTTTTWTTTTTTTTTATGTCAACCATCTACAGTACACAAAATACTCAGTATTGTCAAAGTGGAAGAACAATGTGTAGTTGTTAAATAAGTATTCAGCTCCCTGTGTCAATACATGTTAGAAACAACTTTGGCATCAATTACAGCTGTGATTCTTCTTGGGTAAGTCTCTAAGAGCTTTTCACACCTGGACTGTGCAATATTAGCTCATTACTCTTTTCATAATTCTTTAAGCTCTGTCAAGATGTTGGGGATCATGGCTAGACATTTTCAAGTCTTGCATAGATTTCCAAGCAGATTTAAGTCAAAACTGTAACTTGGCCACTCAGGAACATTAACTGTCTTCTTGGTAAGCAATTCCAGTGTAGATTTGTACTTTTATTGTAGGTTATTGTCCTGCTGAAAGGTGAATTCCTCTCCCAGTTTCTGGTGTAAAGCAGAATGATGCAGGTTTTTCTCTCTGATTTTGCCTGTACTTAGCTCCATCCCATTTATTTTTATCCTGAAAAACTCCCCAGTCTTTGCCGATGTCAAGCATACCCATACCATGATGCAGCCACCACCATGCTTGAAAATAATGAGGCAGTTACTCAGTGATGTGTTGTGAAGGATTTGCCCCAAACATAAGTCTTTGCATTTAGGCCAAAAAGTATTTTTCTTTGCTGTGTTTAATTCTCCCAGTATTACTTTAGTGCCTTTTTGCATACAGTTGCATGTTTTGTAATATTTTTATTCTTTATATTCAATCTGTCATTTAAGTCATTATGTTATGTATGTATGTATGGGGGGGCAGAGGAAGGGTTAGCCATTCAAAAATCACGTCAACCCCTATTATTTCACACAGAGTGAGTCCATGTAACTTATTATGTGATTTGTTAAGCCAAATTTTACTCCTGAAATTTTACTCCTGAACTAATTCAGGCTTGCCTAAACAAAGGAAGTGAATACTTATGCAACAACTATATTTTAGTTATTTAATTTATATCAGTCTTTAACACATGTAAATACATTACAGAGTATTTTGTGTAGATGGTTGACAAAAAAATGACAATAAAATCTATAATAATCCCACTTTGTAACATAATAAAATGTGAAGAAATCCAAGGGGGTATGAATACTTTTGCAAGGCACTGTATCTCTGTGCTATGGCAAGACAGCAGTGGAGTTCAACTTTCAGCTAAAGCTGACAAATGATCTCCCTTCATTCATGCATTCAAATCTTTATTTTCTCCAGAACTGTTCTTGCGGGTAGTTTAAGAGTTGTGAAACCTTTTGAGTTCAAGCGTTGTGTTTTCTGTGCACGTTTAACAGCCTCTCCCCAGGCGGTGCTGCAGCCTGCGTAAAAGCAGTCCGCTGAGGACTCATCAGCTGGTTGGCATTTGATCAATGCAGAGGTCCCTTTGTGCTGGTAACCCATAGATAAAAGACATTGTTATCAGCTGCTGAGGATCAGCTGCAGATAGCCGTGTCTGAGAGGGAGAGCTGGCGGGAGGCTTCAGCAAGTGGAGAGGGAGGCGGGGGGTGGTGGCGCAGTGGAGTTCAACACCTTGATACAAGCCTTTACAGCTGTCAGAGGGCCCCAGAGACATAGTGGGAGGGAGAGATGAGGAGAGAAAGAAAGAAAGAAAGAAAATGGCATCTAAATMACAGGCAAACCACAGCAGGCTAAAGTCTATAGCAGCCGCGTTCATTTAACCAGGCTGAATGCTGGAAATAGGAAAACGATACATATCTCCATATGCGACTCACACCCTGTGTGGTTTGGCCAGTGGGAGGACATGATCAAAACACGAGTAAAGCTTGACCATGCTGGGTATAAACCATATAGCATGCTGGGAATAGGAAAATAATATAGGATGGTCAGGATGGTTATGACTTTCTTTCCTCACCTTACCAGTACACGCAGCCTGACCAACCAACCCCCCGGATACAGACAAGACCAGCCATGCACCTTGTCCGTTATTAATGTTTAATGATGGACAAAGACTCAACAATATTTCACCTCAGACTGATAATACTGAGGCCTCCATTAATCTGGCCTGGATGAGACATTCTTGCCCTCATTCTGGCATCCAGTCAAGACAATGTCATCATTTATCATCAGTTCTAAATGAGGGTGGAAAATCTGTTATATTCACCCTCCATTTTTACAAGTTACTTTTTCAGTAATGCTGTTGACAACTTTGTCAACATTTTCCTTTGTTTCATGTAGCCACCGATATTCAATTTAACATCACAGAGGTCATTTCAGGGCACTACTTTTAAACAATATAATGAATTAAAGGGCTCAATTCCATAGAAAATGGAATACACAGGACCCGGGACGAGAAAAGCATTGCTAATTCCGTCGGGTGTGTGACAAACAGAATAATGACACGATGAGCAGAGTGCTTCATTTGATGTGTATTACTCATTGTGTCAAAGAAAACAGAAGTACAACAAGAAGCTGACAGATAGGCTGTATTGTCCCACATGAAAACACATGAAACACAGACACATATGCATACTGCCTACAGCTTGAAAAGAGCTGTGTTTTCTTTCTCACAACATTTGACAAGACAGGCATCAATTTGCAGGAGAAAAACAAGACAGAGTGACGCCTTTATTTGTTGTGGAGAGAGAAAACTAGGGAAGCTAATGTCGCCCTTGCTCTCGGCAGCATGGTTTGAATCTGCACGAAGGAGAGGGGAATCGGTGGAGGTGGGTGTGTGTGGCGGCAGCGGTTGAGGAGAGGAGAGAGGGATGAAGAGGGATGAAGGAGCGTTTGACGTGGCGAATGGGCCAGGCCACCGGGTGTCGGGGATGTGGAGGAGCATCTAATTGGAGAGGCTCTCTTTGCATCATGCAGTCCTCCCCAGATACGCCGCCTCGTGTCGGTAAGCACTCTTAACGCCGCATCCATATGCAGAGCTAGAAAGCAATCTCAGAAAGCTCTTCTCCTTAAATACAAACTATCAGTAGGAGAGATGGAAGATGGAAGAAAACACTTTTTTCTCTCCTCTACTCGCTCTATGTAAAGTGGGGGCCCTGAGTGGGAACCAGACAGCAGGAAGGCCAGGCTCAAGGCCCCTGTGGGGTTGCAGGACCTTTTACCTCCCCTGACCTTTCCAGACACACTGGAGACCTCCCTAGTCTCATGCCTACCACCCCCATACCGTCCCCCATTGGCTACACAGCACAATGTAAAAATAGACCATTAATAAAGGTGTGGAGAATGGAGTGCGTTGCCAGGAGGGCTGTGGGATTATCTGGCTAACCAGCTGTGGGAGCTCATAATCAATGTGGCTTGGTGCACTTTGTGAAATGTTAATGGCCAGGCTGCCTGTGTGGAGCAGGAGACTGGAGGTGGCTGACGCTGGGAGATTGACAAGGTTTATCGCCTACCGTGGAGTGCCCATCAGCTACTTGTCCACCATGTGACATGGCCTGTCATGCTGCTGTTTGTCACAGCAGCAGCACCGCCCACAGAGGAGGTAGGAGGACATCCTCCTGTCACCTTGTTGTTTCCAGGAAGAGAAAGCACAGGGCAGAGGAGAAGGCAGCCTCTGGGTTGTGTTAGAAGGGGATGAGTTGTGTATGGATGTGTGGTTTAACTAGGAGAAAAGGAGAAGAGTGTATCAATGTGTGGTTTAACTAAGAGAGATAAGGCCGCTGCTATGCTACTTATTGGCTATTTATTTGAATTCTAAACCTATGGAGCAGAGAGTTCACTAGCACACAGACACCCACACACGCAAGTGGGCACACACATGCACACACACACACACACACACACACACAGTGGTGTGTTCAAGACCACCTAAAGCGAGACCAAGTCAAGATCAAGCCGGAGCAAATTGAGTCTGAGTCAAGACCGAGACTGTAACAATGTTAGTCCAATCCAAGACCATGATTGTAATTGTGTCACATCGCCAACATAATAAGAGTTGAAAATGTCTGTGTTCATAATTCAGTCGAACATATGGATTATTTATGCATGCTGAGAAATAAAAAGACACTTTACAAAAGATCACTAACTAAATCTGGCCTATAAATAACAGCTAAAAAGACTAAATATGCGACAACTTCCTCCGGTTTCCCTTTAGCGAGCACGCCACTCTCAAACAATTTTTTAAAGTCTCCCCTACTAGCAGGGCAAGGAAATTCCGACAAGCACGACAAGGTTTGAGGATATTTTCCCACTAAAATGTAAAGGACAGTAATGTTATGAGTAATGTAGGAAGCATACTTTATAAATACTGCATGTATAAAGTGTGTCATGAAAAGAGTGTGGATATTTGGCCTAGCAAAGCGGTTTTGTGTTGACTGAACGGGGCTGATAATTATGATTTAATTACTCCGCTGGTGGTCTCGGGAAGAAATCACAAGTCCTCATTGTCCAAGACCGGAGACAAGACCAAGACTGGTCTCAAGTGTTTTACTAACATGTGTGTGTATCCCATTCAAAATCCTATTTTCCCTAACTCCTAACTCCAACCCTAAACCTAACGCCTAAGCTTAAAACAGTATTTTTCTTGTGAGGACTGGCGAAATGTCTCCACTTGTCAGAATCTTCCTTGTTTTACTATCCTTTTGAGGACTTCTGGTCCCCACAAGGATCGTAATACCAAACACACACGCGCACACACGCGCACACACACACACACGTGCAAAAGCATACACATATACACATTTGATATCTTCTGGGACCACAACCATCTCCTCCCTCTCTATGTATCTATATTTATCCAGCTGGAAATCCATGTTCTATGATGTATCTCCAGGCTTCCCTCAGTGATCATAGCTTTCTTCCCCACAGAGACCTGTGAGGAATCTAACATGGATCACAAAGTCAAAATAAAAACTGTAAAAATATGACCCAGGATGACAGCCTTACGCCCAAACCTCCCTGCCCTCCTGACCAACGCATTCAATGCTTCCTTCAGTACTCCCCACTTGGTAAACAGTTCGACCACATCATTAAAAAAACACTGGTACATCTTGAGCACTGATCCACAACTGGAAAAGGCGTTTAAAGATCCCCCGCGGGTAGTCTTCAGACGCGCCCCCAACATCAGTCAAATGGTGGTGAGGTCTGATCTTCCACCAGTGCCACGCAGTATCTTTCTAGATAATGTGCCGGATGGTAACTATAGATGTGGCGGGTGCACCCAATGTAACAAAATGCACAATGTTCAATCACTCTATTACGGGCAAGGCCATTAAGATTAAGGGCATCATTACATGGTGCACAAAAAATGTGATACAGCTGATCAAATGTATTCGTGGTCTATTCTATGTAGGAAAAACAAAACGAGCTCTGAAAACAAGGATAGCAGAACATAGGAGTAATATCAGGATCCTAGACCAGAGAAACCCTGTGGCTGCACATTTCACGGAGGCTCGTCACAACATTAGCTCTTTGAGATACTTTGGCATCGAACATGTCAAGACTCCCAGGAGGGGCGGAGACACTGATAATCTATTATTGAGAGGAGAATTGTATTGGATTCACCGTTTGTGCACCATGTCTCCTAGAGGTCTGAACCAAGAGTTTGATATCAGACCATTTCTTACATGAATATGTCACTTAACTTTGATTTGTCTTGCCTTACCGGTTACCCACTTGGTCATTTTGTAAATATATATTATGCTCTGGAACGATTGCATGCACCCATCTCATTGTTATTTAATTATTAGAGTTTTACAAATGTTTTTTTTGCACCCGCCATGGGTCATGTCCGCAATGGTCATGTGAGGTGAAATGTGTATATTTTGGGATGTGAACACTCAGTGTGTTTGACCTGACGAAGACCTGTTTCGGATCAAAACGTTGTCAGTAAAGCGGTGAATTGGGATCTTTCACAATGTGCGGGCCTTCTTGTTCTATACTAGTATTCCTTATTAGCCCAGCACCTATGTTTTTAATGGATGTGCGTACGACCACAAACTTTTGCACATGTGATTTCTAATTCCAGAAGTCTCCAATATTATGCTATGCTGTGACATTACAACAGTCAAACCAGTCCCGAATGAACAAACATACAGTATGTGTCACACACGTCCACTGTTCTTATTTTTCATTCCCAGACACCCTGACCATACCATAGACCTTTAGAATATGTCTGTTCTCCTCTTTCTCAGATAGACTGACCTTTCCCCCACACCTCATCCACTGGTGAAGACAACAGCAGCTGAGACCAGCTCTGAAACCAGCTCTGGATACTATGCATTACTGGAGGAAATAGGATGGTAGATCGGGCTCAGTAATAGCAAGTATAGTGTTATAGCACTATCTACATGATAACTCAACTACATTAAAGTAATCAAACCTGTTAATAATGAATAATGATTACACTGGTAAATTCACAAGAGATGTATGTTAACCGCATTAGGGCTGAGTAAAGGAGTAGAGCATTGGCTATAATGATATTAATGGAAGAGCCTTTGAATTCTGGGATTTCAGCACAGTCAATTCTTAAATCAATATTCTTTTCATGACCTATCTTGTGTTCACATCCTCTAATAATAATAGTACATCATTATTGTGTGCACTATAYGTGTGCCTGTATTGAGGGCCCTGCAGTCTACCATCTTCATTGCAAATACCTTTGCCTGGTCAAAACCACATGATTRGTCAATGRAACYAAAMTGCATTAWGTAATGACCATTTTCATAATTGTGTTGCATTTTACCCCTCCTCCCTCCCACTGCGTCTCTCCCTCGACCTCCGCTCGTCTGTGGTGGACCATAAGCATCAATTTGTGGGGCTGTCACACAAATGGTTATTAGGCAGCGCCTCTGACTCTTTCATATCATCCCTTAACAATTACAGATAACAAGATGAACATTGGAAATGAAAAGTCATCAGGGTCCCTTTCACTGAGTGTGAGTGTGCGTATCGCCACCCACCATCTCCACATTAACCTTGGCTTTGTGCTCGCTCATGCTCTGGCTGCTTTATTGGGTATTGTAATCAAGGGCGGTACGGGCAGCACCATTCACGGGTTGTGTAGTCATTTTCAGCCTTTTTAAAAATCTCCATCTGCTATGCTGAAAAGATTTAAATTTTCGATACAATCACCCTACTTGACTTTTAATGCAGCAACATACTGTACTGTAGGGCTGGATAATTGTGTGAGCCTGGTTGTAAATGCTACCTGTCTCTCTTAACGAGAGTGTCCATGTAGATAACCCCTGCACAGATGCATTATTTGCAGCTGAAAACAGTCATCCAGTGTAAAGTGAATGCAGGCTGATACTACGATTTTGATAGAGAGCATCAGTGCTATGGCTCTTAAAGTCTGATTTACTGCACACACAGCAGACTGAGAGTGGATGAAAGAGAGAGAGTGAGTGAGAAACCGGACAGAGAGATGCTAAAAGCTGTAACTCTGCCTCCTGTTTTAGGCGTTGTGGATGGAATCTGATAACAAGGGGATCCTGTTCCGTCCCTTGTTTTAGACTTAAAGGAAAACACAGCACGTTTTGTTGTTTATAATCACTCCCTTCATTAGAAATCAGCCAGATTAGCATTCACAATCTCACAGATGAGAGGCTAACAAACAGAGCACACAATTACCATACTAATGCACATCAAAGTAGTTCCAAGTGGTCTTTCCATGTGAGCTTTAAGTCCCATTGCTATGGCAGTAGCGGGGATAATACACCTCCGACTTACCTGCACCACACATGGATAGGAAGAGTGGAACACAGACACAGCCAAGGAGCTGTAGAGGAGTCCATCAAGCATGAGGACAAAGAGTGTGTACACACATAAAAGATCCTCTTACATTCGATGTTACCTTAAACTAGGAGCAGCTAATGGATAAGGGCTGCCAGGTTTTCCATTATAGTCTCAGACTCTCAGAATGAAGGTCTACTTATCATGCTCTCGCAAGATGGCAGTGTATCGCCTTGGTTCCTCTAAGACAGTGGTTCCCAAACTTTTTATAGTCCRGTACCCCTTCAAAACATTCAAGCTCCAGCTGCGTACCCCCTCTGGCACCAGGGTCAGTGCACTCTCAAATGTTGTTTTTTGCCATCATTGTAAGCCTGCCACACACACACTATACGATACATTTATTAAACAGAATGAGTGTGAGTTTTTGTCACAACCTGGCTCGTGGAAGTGACAAAGAGGTCTTATCGGACCAGGGCACAAATAATATAATAATAATCAATAATTGGAGCTCTTTGTTTAACCATCTTACATATTAAACTTTATTTGTTCATCGTAAATTGTGATTAACTCATCACAGGTTAATGAGAAGGGTGTGCTTGAAAGGATGCACATAACTCTGCAATGTTGGGTTGTATTGGAGAGTCTCAGTCTTAAATAATTTTCCACACACAGTCTATGCCTGTATTTAGTTTTCATGCGAGTGAGGGCCGAGAATCCACTCACATAGGAACGTGGTTGCCAAGGGCATCAGTGTCTTATCAGCGCGATTTGCCAAGGCAGGATACTCTGAGCGCAGCCCAATCCAGAAATCTGGCAGTGGCTTCTGATTAAATTCAATTTTCACAGAACCGCTTGTTGCAACTTCGATGAGGATCTCTTGTTCAGATATCGGTAAGTGGACTGGAGGCAGGGCATGAAAGGGATAACGAATCCAGTTGTTTGTGTCATCCGTTTCGAGAAAGTACCTGCGTAATTGTGCACACAACTCACTCAGGTGCTTCGCTATATCACATTTGACACTGTCCGTAAGCTTGAGTTCATTTGCACACAAAAAAGTCATACAATGATGGAAAGACCTGTGTGCTGTCCTTGTTAATGCAGACAGAGAAGAGCTCCAACTTCTTAATCACAGCCTCAATTTTGTCCCGCACATTGAATATAGTTGTGGAGAGTCCCTGTAATCCTAGATTCAGATCATTTAGGCGAGAAATAACATCACAAAGATAGGCCAGTCGTGTGAGAAACTCGTCATCATGCAAGCGGTCAGACAAGTGAAAATTATGGTCAGTAAAGAAAAAACTTTAAGCTTGTCTCTCAATTTAAAAAAACATGTCAATACTTTGCCCCTTGATAACAAGCACACTTCTGTATGTTGTAAAAGCGTTACATGGTCGCTGTCCATATCATTGCATAGTGCAGAGAATACACAAGAGTTCAGGGGCCTTGCTTTAACAAAGTTAACAATTTTACTGAAGTGTCCAAAACGTCTTTCAAGCTGTCAGGCATTCCCTTGGCAGCAAGAGCCTCTTGGTGGATGCTGCATTGTACCCAAGTGGCATCGGGAGCAACTGCTTGCATGCGCGTTACCACTCCACTACGTCTCCCTGTCATGGCTTTTGCGACATCAGTACAGATACCAACACATCTTGACCACCAAAGTCCATTTCATGTAACAAAGCTGTCCTGTACCTTAAAAATATCCTCTCATGTTGTCCTTGTTTCCAGTGGTTTGCAGAAGAAGATGTCTTCCTTAATTGACCCCCTCATCCAGCTGTAACACATAGAATTCACTGGCTTGTAAACAAAGCAGTAATTGTTTCAGAACATCTCCTGCCATGTCCCTGATGCGTCGTGAAACAGTGTTGTTTGATGAAGACATTGTCTGTATAGTTTCTTTTGGCCTTTTCCCCCAGCATTGTCCCAGCCATATCCACGGCAGCAGGAAGAATTACTGTAAGTCCTCCACAATAGTATGGGGCTTGCCTGTCCTATGCCCTCGGTAGCTCACCATATAAGACGCTTCTAGCCCCTTCTTATTAATGGTATCTGTTGCTTTTCTACATGTCTTACTACTCGAAAGTCGTCTTAATTCTCGCTCAAAAAACTCCTGTGGCTTATTTTCCAAAATGGCATGTTTTGTTTCTAAATGTCTGCGCAAGAGTGAAGGTTTCATCGAGTTGTGAGATAGTACTTTTGCACATACAGTTCAAGTCGGAAGTTTACATACACCTTAGCCAAATACATTTCAACTCAGTTTTTCACAGTTCCTGACATTTGATCCGAGTAAAATTTCCCTGTCTTAGGTCAGTTAGGATCACCGCTTTATTTTAAGAATGTGAAATGTCAGAATAATAGTGGAGAGAATGATTTATTTCAGCTTTGATTTCTTTCATCACATTCCCAGTGGGTCAGAAGTTTACATACACTCAATTYGTATWRGYTAGCATTGCCTTTAAATTGTTTACCTTGGGTCAAACGTTTCGGGTAGCCTTCCACAAGCTTCCCACAATAAGTTGGGTGAATTTTGGCCCATTCCTCATGACAGAGCTGGTGTGACTGAGTCAGGTTTGTAGGCCTCCTTGCTCACACACGCTTTTTCAGTTCTGGCCACAAATGTTCTATAGGATTGAGGTCAGGGCTTTGTGATGGCCATTCCAATACCTTGACTTGGTTGTCCTTAAGCCATTTTGCCACAACTTTGGAAGTATGCTTGAGGTCATTGTCCATTTGGAAGACCCATTTGCAACCAAGCTTTAACTTCCTGACTGATGTTTTGAGATGTTGCTTCAATATATCCACATACTTTTCCTCCTCATGATGCCATCCATTTTGTGAAGTGCACCAGTCCCTCCTGCAGCCAAGCACCCCCACAATTTGATGTTGCCACCCCCGTGCTTCACGGTTGGGATGGTGTTCTTCGGCTTGCAAGCATCCCCCTTTTTCCTCCGAACATAACGATGATCATTAGGGCCAAACAGTTCTATTTTTGTTTCATCAGATCAGAGGATATTTATCCAAAAAGTATGATCTTTGTGCCCATGTGCAGTTGCAAACCGTAGTCTGGCTTTTTTAATGACGGTTTTGGAGCAGTGGCTTCTTCCTTGCTGAGCGGCCTTTCAGGTTATGTCGATATAGGACTCGTTTTACTGTGGATATAGATACTTTTGTACCTGTTTCCTCCAGCATCTTCACACGGTCCTTTGCTGTTGTTCTGGGATTGATTTGCACTTTTCTCACCAAAGTACGTTCATCTTTAGGAGACAGAACGCGTCTCCTTCCTGAGCGGTATGACAGCTGCGTGGTCCCATGGTGTTTATACTTGCAAACTATTGTTTGTACAGATGAACGTGGTACCTTCAGGCGTTTGGAAATGCTCCCAATGATGAACCAGACTTGTGGAGGTCTACAATTTATTTTCTGAGGTCCTGGCTGATTTCTTTAGATTTTCCCATGATGTCATGCAAAGAGGCACTGAGTTTGAAGGTAGGGCTTGAAATACATCCACAGGTACACCTCCAATTGACTCAAATGATGTCAATTAGCATATCAGAAGCTTCTAAATCCATAACATCCTTTTCTAGAATTTTCCAAGCTGTTTAAAGGCACGGTCAACTTAGTGTATGTAAACTTCTGACCCTCTGGAATACAGTGAATTATAAGTGAAATAATCTGTCTGTAAACAATTGTTGGAAAAATTACTTGTGTCATGCACAAAGTAGATGTCCTGACCGACTTGCCAAAACTATTGACAGTTGACAAGAAATTTGTGGAGTGGTTGAAAAACGAGTTTTAATGACTCCAACCTAAGTGTATGTAAACTTCCAACTTCAACTGTATAACACACTGTTGCTGAGGAAAAGCACTGCTCCCAATATAAGTGAACCCTAAATCAATGTAGTTCTCACCATATTTTCGCCTCTTCGATGGATCAATGTCCCTGTCTGTTGTTTGGTGCTTTCCCGGGTAAGGGGGCAGTAGCTTTTCGGCTGCATCAGATTCACAACTGTCAGTGTCCATGCTAGCTGGGATAACAACAAATGTAGAATTACTGATGCTAGCATTGGATGTGCTCGTGGAAGCAGAACAACTTGTGTCGTTGACATGTGCAGGTGTAGTACTGCTGGTAGTAGCAGTCCATGGTAAAAAAAATTAAAAAGTAAGGCCCGCGTCCATAGAGACACATGGTAGTAGCAGTACTACCAATAGAGCTGGTATGTGTCTCTATGGACGCGAGCCTTACTTTTATTTTTATTTTTACCATTTATCCATTTTCGAGCAAATGGAATTAGCAGCAGCTACGTTTGGCTACATACGTTAGTGGATTTTCCACAAGAAAGTAATGGTTAATGTGATTGGATGTTAATTATTTGACTCGGCATTGTCTTGACATTGTGTTGTTACTTCGCTGAGCACTAGGTGTTACTCAGGTGAGAAAAAAACCTCACCCAAATGTATAGCCCCGTTGGAAAAATAAATGGACTGATTTTATATATATATAAAAAAGGTGAATCACATTTTTATTTGGCGTACCCCCGATGGCATTGCGCGTACCCCCAGTTTGGGAATACCTGCTTTATGAGTGAGTGGTGTGCTATTGTTATCACGTCTCTTTAATGGTCTTTGTGAATACTGTAGATAAAAGAGGTAGCTAGCGATTGATGAACTCTTCCAATCTTAAATGATATGTAAATAGTTGTGTTTGGTCATTTTGATTGGTCTTCATAACTAAATGGCAAATAATGGTTGTCCTTCAACAGATACCACCAGCCTTATGAAGTGGCTATTCCTCTGGTTGTGCGTGCATGTGCGTGCACGTGTGCTTCTGTGCATACGTGTCCATTGTTTGTTATAGTTTTGCGGTGATAAACGCAGCTTGATCCTTTGTGCGGCACATGCAATCGTTTGCTTGTTGTGAAATGGGGACAACATGCAGCAAATCCCTAGCTGTACGCTCTAACGTAGCTAGCATTCTGAAAGAAAGAGGCAGAAAATATTCAAAGGCTCAACACATTTCTTTAAAAAAAGACTAATCCCCAGCCCATTTCTCATTTTCCCGGATAAGTGGGCATTAAAGCCCTTTAGTCAAATGAGTCTATTATTTAGGTCTCTTAAAGATATGCCTTGCCTTTGAATACGTTATTTGGCTTTCCTGTGTGCGCATGATTCATATTGTTGCTGTCTGATTCTGATATAATGAGGTGCTGTGCATGTGGATATACATCAAATATGGGAATAAGACATTCTCAGGGGAGAGATCAATTACAAGAGTCTTGGAGAGTAACCAGCTTCACAGAGTGGCTAAATGGGATCTAGCCCTGCTCTGTGAAAAGTATCACAAAACCCCTCATAATGAACTTTCTAGTTTCTAAGCCAGTGCTCAAACAACTAATAAACAGACTTTCAGAATTAAAGCAAGAGAATCTCCCTGACTGGTGCTAGGAGAGATAGTCAGAAAAGAGAAAAACACAGAGTAACTAAGATAAGAGAGTACCAGCATCAGAGATGATGTAGATAGAGATGACAGAGGGCCTGTTTTTCATCATGGGATGTGAGACGATCTATTCCCACATATCTGGCTCCAGATGTTTGGCTTCCAGTCTGTTTTAATGAGCGTTTGAGCAGCGGCTCTCTCTCAGCTCCCTCTAAACAGCACATCACCTCAGTTCTGGTCAGGTGCGATCAATCTGTAACCAGGCCACTCGTAGAAAAAAATATCGACCTTTCCTTGTCAGATTTTCCAGATGGATGCTGGGTCTTTTTTTGCGTTAGCCCTTAAATATCTGAACAGATAGGCCTGGGAATTTAGGATGTATTGTATTGATTAACCATTAAAGGGCCAGATAGTACCTGGGCCCTCTACCCCATGCAGGGAAACACAGGGATTGAGCTCAAATCCACAAGTTCTTTCTTTCTTTTCCTCAATGGTTTTGACCTTCAACATACAGTCCTAGCCCCCCCTCCCCATTTCTTTTGGTGTGAAACCTTTTTACTCAAAAGGCTTGTCCTACCTCTCCAGTCCTCAGTGCATTAACTACCACAGCGTCCCTCTCCTTTGTTTCTTGGTATTTACTTTAGGCCAGTAGAAGTCAGTTGTTAAGCAAGCMTATTACTTTCCTGTTGCAACTTTGGTAGCCCAGCCGGTTAGAGCAGAACACAGCTATAGTGCCATAGCTGTTAGACGGTGCCAAATATTTCATAAATTTGTGGGTGAGAAGGATATCCTATCCTATAGTTAACAGCATATCCTCAGACTGTACATTATGTAGTTACAGTTCATGTTTTTATCACTGCCTACAAATGCAGTCATGTAAGCTAATTAGCAAGCTACTACAATACTACCAGAGAAAATGTAGCCTAACTTCCTGATTATCTCTCATTCCCTCTTTCTCATGCCCATCCTCTGGTTTAGAGAGCGCTTGTTTCATTTTTATAGTGCTAAAAGCCAACAGTCCCCACAGTCCGTTGGACTCTAATGATTATAACAGTAGGCTAGTCCAGCAGATTTATTTCAAACTCATGTAAGTGATATTTGATTGGTCAAGATCTTTGTCTCTCCACTGACCCAGACAATCAATAAACAGAACCAATATGTTTTCAGGAATGTCAAATAAAGACACAGGATTAACAATAATGTACGAACATTGATTGATTCGTGATGCTGAAGAAAAAGTACAAAAAAACAGAATGGTGAAAAATGCTCCATGTTCCGGAAGCCCAAGGCAAAAAAATTATAATAAATTGGACTATTGGAATTATCTTGTCCGAACGACTTAGTATCTTGTTCGATTGACTTAGTATCTCGTTTGAACGACTTAATTGTTCTTTTGTCTAATTAGGCCTCATTTGTTATGCAGCGCTAGTTGTGCTTGTCAGACCATTGCTGCAGCCATTCATTCACTGATTCCATCCACTGATATGATTCTTTTTTGACAGTTATATGATAGCCTGCAGCAGGGCTGCTTTTGAATGCCAGCTCATGTAAGTGGGTGAACAAGATCTCACGGTTTTACCAATTTGACTTCAGATTCTGAGGTTTATCCACGTTTCTCTAAACATCACATTTTGAAGTAGTTCCAAATTTCGAAGTGTTTTGACATCCTGGGCTGCWCATCCTGCTCATCATCGTCCTTCCAAGGGTTGCGTCTTCAATCCCAGTTGTTTTAACACTATCACAAACCTTAAAGGTGCCACACATAGGATTTATTGCATTGTAACTTAAATAATGTCCATAATATATCTGCTGTAATAGTGGAAGGATATTGTTTCACAGTATTACTTACCTGCCAGTGTTGTGATTGGCTGTGATATTTGCCTGTTGATTTATCCCGCCGGGCCGGCATCTGTTGTCAATGCAGGAAAGCTGTTTTGACTTTGTGGCTGTGTTATCTAGTGGAAATGGGGTCAAACGGACAATGTAGAAATCGCTCTCTCATTTCCTGGTTGCTCAAATTCTACACTGTTTGCTCAATTTCAGTTTATGTGAGAAAATAAACACTGAATAGTGGAGGGAATCATTTTACCATCTAAATCGCTGTGAAATATATTTTCAATAACAAAACGTATAGTTCTTACAGCTGTTTGTAGCTGGTGGACCAAAACCAAAAGTAAACGGTTTAAGTGCGAGTCACCATGTTACAGGGAAATGGGATGCGGGGGAGGGGGGAAATGTCTTAATGAATGCACACTAGTGCTGTTGCAATTCACCTAGCTCCCACATAGGGGAGAAATTCAGATACATTCTGTGTTGCACATTTATTCCTTACCTTAACCATTTGAAATTAATGAAGGAGCACCCTTCATCGAAATTTGATGTTTGGAGAAACATGGATAAATGTCAGAATCTGAAGTCAAATTGATAAAACCCACAAGATCTTGTTGGCCCATTAAATGCTCTGGGATTTTGTCTAAACAACTTAGTATCTCATTTAAAC
Source organism: Salvelinus sp. IW2-2015 (assembly GCF_002910315.2). Classification (NCBI taxonomy): domain Eukaryota; kingdom Metazoa; phylum Chordata; class Actinopteri; order Salmoniformes; family Salmonidae; genus Salvelinus; species Salvelinus sp. IW2-2015. Next base: position 54,804,235 of record NC_036855.1, read on the forward strand.
AACTTGGTATCTGGTTTGAATATATATACAGGCATTCTCTCAACCAGCTTCACCTGGAATGCTTTTCCAACAGTCTTGAAGGAGTTCCCACATATGCTGAGCACTTGTTGGCTGCTTTTCCTTCACTCTGCGGTCCAACTCATCCCAAACCAGATGGGATGGCGTATTGCTGCAGAATGATGTGGTAGCCATGCTGGTTAAGTGTACCTTGAATTCTAAATAAATCACTGACAGTGTCACCAGCAAAGCACCCCTACACCATCAGACCTCCTCCTCCTTGCTTCAAGGTGGGAACCACACATGTGGAGATCATCCGTTCACCTACTCTGCGTCTCACAAAGACACAGCGTTTGGAACCAAAAATCTCAAATTTGGAATCATCAGACCAAGGACAGATACCCACTGGTCTAATGTCCATTGCTCGTGTTTCTTGGGCCAAGCAAGTCTCTTCTTCTTATTGATGTCCTTTAGTAGTGGTTTCATTGCAGAAATTTGACCATGAAGGCCTGATTCATACAGTCGCCTCTGAACAGTTGATGTTGAGATGTGTTTGTTTCTTGAACTCTGTGATGCATTTATATGCGGTGTAWTTTCTGAGGCTGGTAACTCTAATGAACTTATCCTCTGCAGCAGAGGTAACTCTGGGTCTTCCTTTCCTGTGGCGGTACTTGTAAGAGCCAGTTTCATCATAGCGCTTATTGGTTTTTACGACTGCACTTGAAGAAACTTTCAAAGTTCTTGWWATGTTCCGGATTGACTGACCTTCATGTCTTAAAGTAATGATGGACTGTCATTTCTCTTTGCTTATTTGAGCTGTTCTTGCCATAATATGGACTTGGTCTTTTATCAAATAGGGTTATCTGCTGTATAGCAACTCTACCTTGTCACAACACAACTGATTGGCTCAAACGCATTAAGAAGGAAATACATTCCACAAATTAACTTTTAACAAGGCACACCTTTTAACTGAAATGCATTCCAGGTGACTACCTCATGAAGCTGGTAGGGTGAATACCAAGCATATGCAAAGCTGTCATCAAGGCAAAGGGTGGCTACTTTGAAGAATCTAAAATATATTTTGATTTGTTTAACACTTTTTTGGTTACTACATGATTCCATTTGTGTTATTTCACAGTTTGGATGTCTTCACTATTTTTCCACAATGTAGAAAATAGTAAAAAAAGAAAGAAAAACCCTTGAATGAGTAGGTGTGTCCAAACTTTTGACTGGTACTGTGTATATTTTACTAAGTCGTTCAAACGAGATATGACTTACTCTCTTGTTTGAACGACATAGTATCTCATTTTAATATATATACGTATACAATACCAGTCAAAAGTTTGGACACACCTACTCATTCAGAGACTTGTCCCGAAGCACTATCGCTACGGTGAAGCATAGTGGTGGCGGCATCATGCTGTGGGGATGTTTTTCAGCGGCAGGGACTGGGAGACTAGTCAGGATCGAGGGAAAGATGAACAGAGCAAAGTACAGAGAGATCCTTGATGAAAACCTGCTCCTCAGACTGGGGTGAAGGTTCACCTTCCAACAGGACAACGACCTTAAGCATACAGCCAAGACAACGCAGGAGTGGCTTCGGGACAGGTCTCGTAATGTCCTTGAGTGGCCTATTCAGACCCCGGACTTGAACCTATGAAAGCTGGTGGTTCCTTTTAACATGAGTCTTCAATATTCCCAGGTAAGAAGTTTTAGGTTGTAGTTATTATAGGAATTATAGGACTATTTCTCTTTATACCATTTGTATTTCATATACCTTTGACGATTGGATGTTCTTATAGGCACTATAGTATTGCCAGCCTAATCTTGGGAGTTGATAGGCTTGACGTCATAAACAGCGCAATGCTTGAAGCACAGCGAKGAGCTGCTGGCAAACGCAGGAAAGTGCTGTTTGAATGAATGCTTACGAGCCTGCTGCTGCCTACCACCGCTCAGTCCGACTGCTCTATCAAATATCAAATCATACACTTAATTATAATATAACACACAGAAATACGAGCCTTAGGTCATTAATATGGTKAAATCCGGAAACTATAATTTCGAAAACAAAACGTTTATTCTTTCAGTGAAATACGGAACCGTTCCGTATTTTATCTAACGGGTGGCATCCCTAAGTCTAAATATTGCTGTTACATTGCACAAACTTCAACGTTATGTCATAATTATGTACAATTCCGGCAAATTAATTACGGTCTTTGTTAGGAAGAAATGGTCTTCACACAGTTCGCTATGAGCCAGGCAGCCCAAACTGCTGCATATACCCTGACTCTGCTTGCACAGAACGCAAGAGAAGTGACACAATTTCCCTAGTTATATGGCTGCAGGGGCAGTATTGAGTAACTTGGAAAAAGGTGCCCATTTCAAACGGCCTCGTACTCAATTCTTGCTCGTACTATATGCATATTATTATTACTATTGGATAGAAAACACTCTCTAGTTTCTAAAACCGTTTGAATTTTTTCTCTGAGTGAAACAGAACTCATTCTGCAGCCCACTTCCTGACAGGAAGTGAGATTTCTGAAATCGAGGTCTCTGTTCAAAGGCTTGCCTATAAATGGGCATGATACGTATTGGTATACATGCACGTCATACACCTTCCCCTAGATGTCAAGAGGAAGTGAGAGAAGAAATGAAGTGATTATCTTGGTCTGAGGTSGAATAAATCCTCTTGGAATGACGTGTCCGCCATTTCCTGTTTTTTCGAAAGCGRGAAGWTGYACCTGGAATCGCCTTCTGGAAAGCRGTCGTTATAGGCGAATACTATCTCCGGCTTTGATTTTATTTGATACATGTTACAATATCATCGTAAAGTATGTTTTTTCAATATAGTTTTATTAGATTATTGAAATTTATTTGGGACGTTAGGCGTGTTGCGTTGTTTGACTTTGTTCACGAAGGAGAGCTTCGCGCCACTGGGCCAGTGTGCTTGCTAATTCAAGAGGGAAAGAGGTCGTTCTAAACCCAAACAACGACTGTTCTGGACAAAGGACCCCTTGTACAACATTCTGATGGAAGATCACCAAAAGTAGGACCCATTTTGGGATGCTATTTCATATATCTGTCGAACTGTGCTATCGCTACCGTTTGCCTTGAATCAATGCTGTTGTYTGTTAGCTATTYTAGTAAGCTAATATAACGCTATATTGTGTTTTCGCTGTAAAACACTTAAAYAATCGGAAATATTGGCTGTATTCACAAGATCTTTGTCTTTCATTTGCTATACACCATATATTTTTCAGAAATGTTTTATGATGAGTATTTAGGTATTTGACGTTGGTGTCTGTAATTACTCTGGTTGCTTCGGTGCTATTTCTGACGGTAGCTGTGATGGTAGCATCAATGTAAAACTGATTTATACCTCAAATATGCACATTTTTCGAACAAAACATAGATTTATTGTGTAACATGTTATAGGACTGTCATCTGATGAAGTTGTTTCTTGTTTAGTTTGGTTGGATCTTGGTTAGTTAGGTTGGCTTTGTGCATGCTACCTGTGCTGTGAAAAATGTCCTTTTTTCTATTTGGTGGTGAGCTAACATAAATATACGTGGTGTTTTCGCTGTAAAACATTTTAAAAARCGGACATGTTGGCTGGATTCACAAGATGTTTATCTTTCAAATGCTGTATTGGACTTGTTAATGTGTGAAAGTTAAATATTTCTAAAAAATATATTTTGAATTTCGCGCCCTGCACTTGAGCTGGATGTTGTCATAAGTGTACCGGTGTCGGGCTTGCAGCCTGAAGAAGTTTTTAAAAGAAATTCATGTTAGCAGGCAATATTAACTAAATATGCAGGTTAAAAATATATACATGTGTATTGATTTTAAGAAAGGCATTGATGTTTATGGTTAGGTACACATTGGTGCAACGACAGCGCTTTTTTCGCGAATGCGCTGGTTAAATCATCACCCGTTTGGGGAAGTAGGCTGTGATTCGATGATAAATTAACAGGTACCGCATCGATTATATGCAACGCAGGACAAGCTAGATAAACTAGTAATATCATCAACCATGTGTAGTTAACTAGTGATTATGTTAAGATTGATTGTTTTTTATAAGATACATTTAATGCTAGCTAGCAACTTACCTTGGCTCTTGCTGAACTTGCGTAAGAGGTAGTCAGCCTGCCACGCAGTCTCCTCGTGGAGTGCAATATAATCGGCCATAATCGGTGTCCAAAAATGCCGATTACCGATTGTTATGAAAACTTGAAATTGGCCCTAATTAATTTGCCATTACGATTAATCAGTCGACCTCTAGTTTACTGGCCACATCAGACCTGCAAATCACATTATGCTGGTTTGCAAAGTGATTTGTAATTCCTATTGGAATCCAGCCAAAGTGAGGATATCTAACAATTGTAACTTTTAATCACCAGAAACCTGCATTCAGAATGACTGCCAGGGTAGGGAAGATTGATAACTGGCACTACCTAAATCATCTGAACTGGAACAACCATCTCAGAAGCAGGTGCACTAAATCCAACTACATACTTACAGATTGGATTAGTTTAGAAAAACGTATGTTATTTAACTTGTGTAGCATAAGATTAATCAACCAATCAATGTACATGCAAAAACACAGACATTGAAACAAACATACATGAAAATCAACCTGCAATAGAGCATGCAGGGAAATATGATAATGATGGGCGTGGTTTTGAGTGTTTTACCCTACTCAGAGTAGAAATGACACAATCACATTCAACTCTGGTGTTCTTTACACCACTGAATCACTGAGTTGTAATGTAACTCCTGAATCAACACTAAAAATTCTACACTGAAAAWCACTAGGTAACACTGGCCAATTTGCTGTGTATCATACAATACACTGCTGGTTCCGACTCTCTGCTCAATAAAATCCCAGAAAACACTATTTTTAAAGTCAGAAATCATGTCAAAGATAAACTATATCAGTACTATCATGTAAAACGATTAAGGGAATATTCCCATAGTATAGGTACAGTTTAAAACATTACCACACGTATTACCAAACGTTTCAGATTACTCAAACACCTGATGTTAAAGTTTAAACACGGAGGTAAATACTAATGTTCAGCCACTATTTAAAAGAAAGAAAAACATATAGATTCATAAGGGTTCTAGAACCCTTCTTGCCTCCCAAAGAATCCTTCCAGATAATTATCAAATAACCCCTTCTTCCAAAAATGGTACAGCTAACTTGTCATGTCAGTCATTGCATACCTTAGAGAGCTATTTATAACTTGTTAGAAATGTCCAGATCAACTAGGTTGTTTAGCCTATAGATTTTGTTGTAATGTTTGAGTCACTCAAATATCGTATAGATACACATTAGACATCGAAAAATCGTAAAAATTCATGAAAACAAAACTGTGCTTTTTGGTCATAAATGAAGATTAGGGATAGACATAAGGTTAACAGTGTGATAAGGTTAGGGTTAGGTTTAAAATCGTATTTTATGACTTTTCTACCCTTCTGCTGCCTCCAGTACATGAGTCATTCCAATAAATGCCAACCTGCCATAAAATCTGCGTTGTGGAGAATGCGGACGGAATCAGGAATCCAGAGATTAAAACGAAATTCAACAATATTCAAAAACGTATTGAACATAGGAAATAGGAAATAGGAAATCTACTAAATGTATTGATCTTATTTTAAAATTCAAGCATTTTCCCAAGTTAATCATAAGACATGACCAAACTGTATTAGTGAGTCGTATTGTCCTGCAACTTTCTGAAATGGCACAGGAATGCCCCAGTCTGTGTGTGTGTGTGGTGCGCGCATATGTCTACCCTTTGTGTAGCCGTTAGCGATGATGCTAACGATAACCATCATCTCGTAGAACTGCAAAGGCTTTCCCAAAAACCTTCTCAATTAAATGGTAACTACAAAATAGCCTCTGCCTACCTGGCAGAATGAGATCATGATTATTTGCATCAATCCAGTGGCCATTTGCTTTGCAAACTCTTCAATCACATGAGCACCACAGAAACATCGATGACCAAACAATGGTCTCTGGTTTTTGTACACTTGAATGAAAGCTTTCTTCGATTTTTACAGACCTCAAAAATGGTCTCCTGATGTGGTTTAAGCATTGTTGTGGACTTAAAACATCAAATCTTGTTGTTTATCTATGAAAAAAGTGTGATTTTGAGAGCGAAAACTTGGAAAAAAGGAAACGTGGCGAATCAAAGCGGAGACAACTGAATTTGGGAAAAATCTAAATGGAATCTGGGAAAAATCTAAACGGAATCAGGAAAAAATAAAACTGATTGTATAGGGCACTAGTATTTCTGGTTGATGATTGCAACAGAACACACAAATCTTGTCAGTCATTGTCAGTCACAGCCTATGGGCACTCATTGGGTCATTTGTTGTCCTAAATCGTCCCACCAGGATTCTAGGAGCTATCATACTCTATTTCTCTGTCATTCCTATCAACCACTTCCCACCATCATGGCAGACATGCAAATGATACTGTCAATATTCCCTACAAATGAATTGTGCACATTTGCCACGTAGCCAGAGAAATGGGGCTATGACCTCTGCTGTCTGTCAAACTACACACTGGGTTTTTTCTGGCATTTTGGTAATGTAGCCGGTCCGATTAGTCTCATCGTGCTAAAAACAGATAGGCTACTACTTTCTGAGGTATGAATTAAATGTCAGAGTTCATTTTTCACTTGCAATGGGTTCCTGAATAATTTCATAAACATAATTATCWTTTTTTTTAAACCACCAATATCTTACACACCCCAAAAATGTATGCACCCTTTGTTATGATTATTTGACTTGAATAATATAGAGACAAAGTTTGCCTCAGTGAAAACTTACTGACCAGTCATGTGAACTGATTAAATGACACAATAGCCTCAGACAACTCTAGATGGCTTGCTCCACTTTTTGGTGGAGACTGGTGGTGCTTTGTGGGTGTAAACAAGAGAAAACATTGCGGTCTACATGAATCAACCTCCAAACTATTACAGCACAATAACATCACATACTGTAAATTTCACTCCAGCACAGGCGAGGGCTCTGTCACATGGAATTGTGTGTTGCACTGTTTGTGCTTTGAACATGTTAAACAGCGACCGCCCTCGGGGAACGAAAATCGTGTATACAGGGCACTCCGCCGTCTGAACAGGCACCACTGTAACACAATAACAGGCGACATGACAGCCATACGGTCCCTCTGCACTGCTCTAATTGTGTGCAACATGTCTGTGGAGCGGAGGGCCACTAACCCCCACCTCATCCAATCTAAAAAGCAAGAAAACACAATTTCACTCTTTATGAGGTGTAAAGAAGCAAGAAACTATAAACTTTTTAATGCATATCCATTAAGCAGAATTATATTTTCTTCTAAGTGGCCACACGGTAGTTACAGAAACAGAGACATGAATAACATGATCTTATGGTCGTCCAATGCTGGCTAATTATATCAGTGTTTGTGTTAATTTGCCACAGTAGGCTACGCACGTGCGCACAAGAAGAAAAAAACATATGAATTAAGTATTAGATTTACAGCAGTGTGATCAAAGCGAATGACCTATTTTCTCTTGCCTAATTCAATCCCCCCCAAACCGCCCTCAGGGGAAAACAACTCCGGGAAAGAAATGTCCCTTCTGAGAGAAACTATGACAAGTAAAAGCCACAAACAGTTATCAATAGAGTTTGACAAAAAACGAGACTGGCACAGGTAAAGACATATCTACTTCACTATTGTGGCATTCATCAAACATTAACACTGTYGACTGTTGCCAAAGTGTAGCCCCAAGCCTGTGTTAAGTGAATACTCATGATGAAAAGCCCTGAAATGCATTTGACAACAAGTAAATATTGTATTGAAAGATAAATAAGGTGAATASACTAAATTATTAATAACAATGTATCTTGTTTAAGATACTGTTTCACCCCAGTATTGTTGTACAACTGAGTAGTTGACTTAGCCCCAGAAGAACCCCACARAATGACACACAGTGAGATCTGAAACCAATGGGAGAGATTGAACCAATGGAAATATCTCGACATTGATAATAGATTTTCACCTTTAATTTCTGTCAAATGTGAGTCACACACCAGAGACACTTCTACTATACATGATTGGTCTGAAAGGTACAGTCCATTGCTATTCATGTGGTACTACACAATACCGTTTGCTGCTCTGCATCAAGTGACTCCATTATCCCACCAGATCCATGCTTGTCATGCAAGTCTGGTGCACTTTCATTATACCTCGCATTTCAACATCCCTGTATCACAGGACATGGGTAGGGGGTAGTGGGTGGATGGTGGGTATGGGGAGGTGGCAGTGGGGGACTAGGTCTGCCGATCCAGTTTTTGTGATCTAGTTCCAACTTCCCGCCACACCCGGGGCACCTAAACCCCCCTCTTCAACTTGACATCCATTCCCAAATATGCAATCATTTCCATCATTAGACCTGCTAACTTCTGTGAGTACACCAGGAGTACTGAGGCCCCAACCTGCTCACACCACCTACTCCTCATTGCCCACCAGTAACACAGTCAAATGACCATTGATTTGCCACAGTTCCTTGACATCGCCCCACTAGAAACCCTGTGCAGAGGAAGAGGGCCCAGAGCCAATGAACCCACCCAGGCTAGAGCAGTCAGGAGTGAGAAGGGAATGTGAAGGCCATGCTGTGGAGGAGACAGGGTAGCAATTCTCTGTCACATCTGCTGCTCTCTTCATAGGCTGCCAAAAGCCCTCACATCCCAATCCAGATCACGGACACCCTGGCGCTGGGCTAAGCTCCCAACCGTCCCCATGTTTCCATACTGAGACCACATTAAAGGGGATGATATATTTTGCTTTTCTCACTCCCTGTGCATCTCATGCCCCTAGACCCTGCATGATCCTCATCAAAAAATGATTCTAGATTTTCATCATATCCAACCGCTCCCATGGTATTCAATTTGTCATAAGCTGGAATGACTACCCATATGCAGGACGCTAATGTGACATTGGGATAACGGCAATGCTTCGTTTTTTTRTCTCTCCTCTGGAGGCTATATGCGTTCATCTGAATTTCTCTGCTTGGGTAAGCCAAGTGAAAACATACCAAACATACCGCTGCACCCTCTCAGGCCAACTAATTATGGACTTTGATTGTTCCCATTTTGTTTTAGTCAGTGCACCACCATTGCCAACAGCCGGGCTCCCATAAAGGCCAGTGCCATTGATGGTCTCAGTTTCAGGCCTAATTGAGCCAAATGGGAATGGCTACTGCCAGAGTTCAGTCTCCTCCAGTGTTTACACGCTGATCCACAAGAAAGATGCTCATTATCGCCTCCCACAAGCACACTTCCAGTAAAACACGCCACAGACTGGACCCAAAACAGTAATTATATAGACATATTAAAAAGGGGTAAAGTTTCAGTTGTCTGTAGACACAGCTGTGAGTGCAGATTCTTATGTTGCTAGGTGCACTAGTCAACATCACACTCTGCTGTTTCTCTTCAACACGACTAAGACATGTCAAGCTAATGTCATCTTTAAAGCCCATATTAGGAAGCATGTGACTTTAAGCATTTAGAAGAATGGTTGTTACTTGCTTATGCAACAACCCTGTAATAACCATGCAAATACCTAGGTAGTAAAGATACGTATTTGTAAAATTAGACTGAATAACAATGGCAGTTGACATATTTGAGTGATACAGTCTGTTTTGATAAATGTGCTGTCTTTTTCATGCCGTTAAAACGTGCCTTATTGTAGTTTCATTCACGTTTGTAAAATGCCAAGTTACGGAGTTATTACCTAGGAGTCATCCCGCAGGGACCCAGGCACTGCAATACAATGCCTCCATAGGCAAAGGCAGAAATAAATCCAGAGTGATAAATTCATGGCATCAACAGCATGATATGACAGAGTCTGGCAGTAATTCATTTCTTATATTCAGCTCATTCATTGAGGTGGGATTATCAGGCACAATAAGTGATGAGGATGGAATATAAAACCTTAGTGCTTACACTCGTCTGATATGATTAAGGTTCTTTAAGCTCTGTGATGAAACTGACACATGATCCTCAGTCTGATCCATGTTCATGATATAATTTATATCTCATAGCACAGACTCTGGATGAACTAGATGTTTGTTATTAACATAGATATTAGTGTCTCTACTAATGTCTCCATAAAAAATGTCTCCTAGGAACTGGAAAATTATCACAAAAGTCTTCATAGCAGAGGGAAAAAGCACTCAATGTACCTACGGTAACTTGATCTGCTCAATAGGCAATGAGTTTGTAATTCTGACAACTGTGTATCTGTAGGGTCAATATTGATTATGGCAGCATTGGAAATGTAAATAATCGTTGCACTTAGGTAAAATGATTGTGGAATGAATTAAGTACGAGATGCCCGACTGACAGGCTTATAAATGATCTCAGTGGAGGGATGTGGAATTTTTCTCAGTCTCTCATTATGAACATCAGACCATGCCAGTAGCAAGCAGCTAACTCTCTCATGCCTCTTTGCTTACAATCCAGATATTTTTTTGCCATAGCGATACTTTTGTACACCAGGTGAATAACGTTTGAGAGATTTATTGGAATGAATTCAAATGATCATTCATTCCGTAAAAAAAGARACAAAAATAGACAAATATGACCAAACTGTGGATCCTCAAAGATATAAATAAGAATAGTATTGATCCAGAACTTTCGGAAGAACAGTACTGAAGGTTTATTATTAAAAACTCTGTATTTAGTGTTGTTCTAGCATATCTTACTCTCTTCTCTTAGAATCTGCAGTCAGTCAAGGCAACATTTAGACATCACAAACTGCAGCCGACAGAGGAAAGACGGCAAAGTCAATGGGAGCTGTCCAATACTCTGGCATTCTCCATGAAGGACACATTTAATCATTTCATGTAAATAGGAGGAGCCACTACTGGTGTATTTCAAATCTACAGGCTTGTCTTCTCTGATGGATCAGGTCCGACTGTGTGTTTATCATGTCAATATGATTTCAGCCCATCCCTCCAAACTCATTTTATCCAGCACCACCTGGCAAATCCCTCTTTCACGACTGAGAAAGCACGGTAATTAATTCTTAAACAACTCTCCAGACAAATACATGTTATATTAATGATGAGGCATCTGACTACAGTTCTATAAAACCTAACATTCAGGCAATATGAGATCAGGTTTCCAATATTGTTTTAGTACACAAAACATCTCAGACCAGATGTAAAGGAACTCATTTATAGGCATTTTGGAAATAGCAGCTCTAATTACTCAAAGTCCATCAGTGAGCTCTGCAGAATGCAGCCTCCTGCAGATTTAGTTTCTGAGTATTGCCTCTTCCTGCCCCAGGGAGCAATAGCAGCTCCAGCTCTATTAGTTCCGACAACACTTAAACTCTTACCAATATGAAACACTCAATAACAAGAGAATCACAGTCTGATGTTAGCACTAACTTCTACACTCTATTACTCAGGGTCATCCCTGTTCCAACCGAAGGACACCCTTGTGTAACATTATATGTAATGATAGAGTAACACATTTATTTTTCTTTTTAAAAGCTTCCGAATACATGCAAATACGGTTAGGGAAATCAGTTGTTTTAAGAGGAAAACATGTATAAATGGAGGAAGAATATTACTGTGGGCCTCTGTACTTGGAAAAGAGCCACCCATGTTGTACCATTTTACTGGGAAAATGGTTTCTATTTAAAGGACACGTATACAGACAGGCACAAACACGTATGTGTTTTTCCTCTGGTGTGATAATGGAATGATTCTGAGCATACAGATGCCATCAGAATGTGCCCGGCACAGTGGATCAGATTCTCTGGGCTCAGGTGCTAATTCATCCTGCCACACCATTTTTCCCCCTGACTTCACTGCCAGACACTGCTCAGCTCTCCAAGGGCCAATCCCGTTCACTAGTACAACAAAGTATACACTCTACAATGAGTTTCCCTACCTCCTCATTCTTGTTATTTTTCAGACCATGGCTGACAATCACAAGCATTATATAAGTATTTATTTGAGAAAAATAGATTGGAAATTGTTATTAACCATTGAATAAACGGTGTAGGATGGACAAAGGTGAGTAGTTTTGACAGTCATACCCTAGCCGTGTGTCCTCTGGGGAAGGGGAATGTGTCTGCTCTGAAGTCAGAGTAAGATCATTCCAGTTGATGGTTAGTTACAGCGATGTGTTTGTGGTTGAGGGAGTTACTAGGGCAAAGCCTCTTGAGATGTTGACTAGACAGTCAATAACACTGAGAACTGGGACTTACATCTATCATTAATGCTCTGGATGTCATTGAACATTGTTGTGGAGACACACACACACACCACACCATGCACGCAAGCACGTGCACGCACGCACACACACACACACACACACACACACA